>NC_090651.1:119607416-119911583 GCF_040937935.1 Hyperolius riggenbachi | reverse complement strand
AATTACAATAAAGTGTTTTAGATATTGTTTTTGAACACAGTAATAAATGTCTAGCTGTGTGGTTTATTCATTCCCCTCAACCCCCCTCCCTACATAATTTCCAGCTAGGAGTAATGACAGGCTTCTCCCCTGTAAATGCTTTTATCTGCAGTACTCCCAGATAGCAATGTTTGTTTTATGTAATAAGAAAATTGGTTATTTGAAATACAATGTGTGAGTCAGGGGTCACACTTAGTAAATAGCATACAATTTTACACAATGCAGAATCATAATTTGCATTTTGCTAATTATGTTTTCTGCATGATCCTGCTGCAATTTTTTGACATATAAGTATTTAGTGCAGGGCCAGATTTATAACTCCAGCACCTGTAGGCACAGGCGATCTGGTGGACTCAACTCCGTCCCTCAAATCAGGCCACACCCCCAAAAATATTCTGAACTCTAATCCCTGCCTTATGCCACTAATGCTAGTACTCAATACAATTTTCTGGCAGATTAAAAGTGGCCATACGACTTGGCGGCCCATCGACTTTACGATTCGATTATTATAATTGTAAATCTGTGCTGCCAAGTGCATGCCAGACCAACAACACGACCAATTTTGGGATGAAAATTGGCCGCATCCTCGATTGCGCATGCAGCAAGATGTTGGGCCGACTTGCTCGATCGGGTGCGCGGCGGGAACGGCGTGCAATTTTGCGATGATCAACGAAACCCCCGGCGCTATCTTCCTCCCCCCTCCCCCGTGTGCCTTGAGCAAAATATTCATTACCTGTCTACGGCCTACGCTTGTCCCTCTGCTGCTGCGGGCGCATTCCCCTCTTCATACATGTGCGCCCCACATGGTTTCCTAGCATGGGCACGCTTGTGCGGCGGCAGTATAGCTGGTATAGTGCCCAGTATAGCTAGCATAGTGTCCCAGTATAGCGCACCAGCATGGGTAAGTAGTGAATTTCCCCTCCCCCGCTCCTGTTACCTTATGAGCGGGCGGCCGCTTCTTCTCTTATATTCTCCCAGGCGCCACTCTCCTCTTAGCAGCATCTCCTATTACAGCATCGCGTCTTGCGGCTGCTGTAAGGAAGGGAAGAAAGCAGGGCAGCGGCTTCCTGTAGCGGCGATATGCATCACCGTTACCATGGGAACCTCTGCCCTGCCTCCTTCCAGCAGTCGCAAGACACGCTGTTGTAATAGGAGATGCTGCTAATAGGAGAGCGGCGCCTGGGGGAATATAAGAGTAGAAGCAGCCGCCTGCTCAAAAGGTAACAGGAGCGGCGGCCGCGGGGGGCGAGATGACAGACCCGCCGCGGCCCAAAAGAAAACTGCCCACGGACCACCAGTGTGGGGGACCTATGCTCTAGCAGATCTGCAAAACGCTAGAGGTTTTTGAAGCAGATTTCAGAGTGATTCCTAGGTATGTTTAGAGACGGTTTCTAAACATGCTGAGCGGTTTTTGGAGCGTTTTTGTGTAGCACATTACAAATATTGTTACAGTAAAGCTGTTACTGAACAGCCACTGTAACAAAACCGCCTGGAAAACCGCTCTGATCTGGCGTTTTTCCTATACTTAACATTGAAGGCAGAAATGCCTCAGAAATCCAAAAAATGCTGCATCCCGGGAGTTTGCGTTTCTGGAAAAAAACAAGCCGCACTGGTGTGCCCCAGCCCACCCACTTTCATTAGCAAAGCGTTTTAAAAAAACGCTGTAGAACCGCTCTGGTGTGCACTAGCCCTAACTCTGTGGTGAGATCACTGACTGCGACCTCACCAGTGATTGAGATCCTCCATGGAGAGGAAGTAGAATGGCTGCCTGCGTCTGGAGCATAGCTTGGGGTTACCCCCAGGGAGGTTAATATAATCCCCCCGAAACATCTCCACGGCCATATTTTCTACAACCCCCCCAGAACTACCTCTATGCCAAATTGCAGCCCCTCTGAGATAGGTTTCTGTAATCTATCTTGTGAACCAGCAAGGCTTGCGGGCTGCAATTTGGCACAGCGGTAGTTCAGGGGTCCCCTTTCTACCCCAAAAATGTGTTGTGTAGGTGTGGCTGTGGAGAATTTTCAGGTGTTAGGGCTCGTTTCTACTAGTGCGGTGCGAATCGCCGGGATTCCACCGCAGACGAAATCGCATGCGGATGCGATTCCGCGTGCGTTTTTTGCCGCGATTTCGCATAGGCAGGGTATATGCGAATTTAACCATGTCACTGCCTGGTTCAATTTACATTAGTTTTCGTGCGAATTCGCAGGCGAAATCGCGGCAAAAACCGCATGTGCGTTTTCCCTATCAAATACATTGCCTGCGAATCGCCTGCATTCCACACGCAGGCGAATTCTGCAGACTCTACTGTGCAGAAAAATCCTGCACAGAAAAACGCAGGAAAAAACTGACAAGTGGAAACAGGGCCATCCACATTGGTTATGCGAATCCGCATGCAGACAACGCATGCGGATTCGCTCTAGTGGAAACGGGCCCTTAACCACTTCCCGACCGCCTAACGCACAGAGGCAGCCGGGAAGTGGAGCCCTTAAGGACCGGCTCACCCACAGAGGCGGCGGTCCATTTAAGGGCATGGGCGGAGCGATCGCGTCATCCGTGATGGGATGTTAACCCCGCGGCGGGATGTTAACCCCGCGATCGCCGCATACAAAGTGTATAATACACTTTGTAATGTTTACAAAGTGTATTATACAGGCTGCCTCCTGCCCTGGTGGTCCCAGTGTCCGAGGGACCACCAGGGCAGGCTGCAGCCACCCTAGTCTGCACCCAAGCACACTGATTTCTCCCCCCCCTGCCCCAGATCGCCAACAGCACCCATCAGACCCCCCCCTGCCCACCCCCCAGACCCCTGTTTGCACCCAATCACCCCCCTAATCACCCATCAATCACTCCCTGTCACTATCTGTCAACGCAATTTTTTTTTTATCCCCCCCCCTGCTCCCTGCCCCCTCCTGATCACCCCCCACCCCTCAGATTCTCCCCAGACCCCCCCCCAGACCACCCCCCCCGTGTTTACTGTATGCATCTATCCCCCTGATCACCTGTCAATCACCTGTCAATCACCCGTCAATCACCCCCTGTCACTGCCACCCATCAATCAGCCCCTAACCTGCCCCTTGCGGGCAATCTGATCACCCCCCCACACCAATAGATCGCCCACAGATCCGACATCAGATCACCTCCCAAATCCATTGTTTACATCTATTCTCTCCTCTAAACACCCACTAATTACCCATCAATCACCCATCAATCACCCCCTATCACCACCTGTCACTGTTACCCATCAGATTAGACCCTTGCGGGCACCCAATCGCCCGCCCACACGCTCAGATTGCCCTCAAACCCCCCCTTATCGATTCGCCAGTGCATTATTTACATCCGTTCTTCCATGTAATAACCCACTGATCACCTGTCAATCACCTGCCAATCACCTATCACCCATCAATCACCCCCTGTCACCCCCTGTCACTGCCACCCATCAATCAGCCCCTAACCTGCCCCTTGCGGGCAATCTGATTACCCACCCACACCATTAGATCGCCCGCAAACCCGCCGTCAGATTACCTCCCAAATGTATCGTTTACATCTGTTATCTTCTCTAAACACCCACTAATTACCCATCAATCACCCATCAATCACCCCCTATCACCACCTGTCACTTTTACCTATCAGATCAGACCCTAATCTGCCCCTTGCGGGCACCCAATCACCCGCCCACACGCTCAGATTGCCCTCTGACCCCCCCTTATCAATTCACCAGTGCATTAATTACATCTGTTCTTCCCTGTAATAACCCACTGATCACCTGTCAATCACCTGCCAATCACCTATCACCCATCAATCACCCCCTGTCACTGCCACCCATCAATCAGCCCCTAACCTGCCCCTTGTGGGCAATCTGATCACCCACCCACACCATTAGATCGCCCGCAAACCCGCCGTCAGATTACCTCCCAAATGTATCGTTTACATCTGTTATCTTCTCTAAACACCCACTAATTACCCATCAATCACCCATCAATCACCCCCTATCACCACCTGTCACTGTTACCCATCAGATCAGACCCTAATCTGCCCCTTGCGGGCACCCAATCACCCGCCCACACGCTCAGATTGCCCTAAGATCCCCCCCCCCCCCCTTATCAATTCGCCAGTGCATTAATTACATCTGTCCTTTCCTGTAATAACCCACTGATCACCTGTCAATCACCTATCACCCATCAATCACCCCCTGTCACTGCCACCCAACAATCAGCCCCTAACCTGCCCCTTGTGGGCAATCTGATCACCCACCCACACCATTAGATCGCCCGCAAACCCGCCGTCAGATTACCTCCCAAATGTATCGTTTACATCTGTTATCTTCTCTAAGCACACACTAATTACCCATCAATCACCCATCAATCACTCCCTATCACCACCTGTCACTGTTACCTATCAGATCAGACCCTAATCTGCCCCTTGCGGGCACCCAATCACCCGCCTACACGCTCAGATTGCCCTCAGACCCCCCCTTATCAATTCACCAGTGCAATATTTACATCTGTTCTCCCCTGTAATAACCCACTGATTACCTGTCAATCACCCATCAATCACCCATCAATCACCCCCTGTCACTGCCACCCATCAATCACCCCCTGTCACTGCCACCCATCAATCACCCCCTGTCACTGCCACCCATCAATCACCCGCTGTCACTGCCACCCATCAATCAGCCCCTAACCTGCCCCTTGCGGGCAAACTGATCACCCACCCACACCAATAGATCGCCCGCAGATCCGACATCAGATCACCACCCAAGCGCAGTGTTTCCATCTATTCTCTACCCTAAACACCCACTAATTACCCATCAATCACCCCCTGTCACTGCTACCTATCAGATTAGACCCCTATCTGCCCCTAGGGCACTCAATCACCCGCCCACACCCTCAGAATGCCCTCAGACCCCAGCCCTGATCACCTCGCCAGTGCATTGCTTGCATCTATTCCCCCCTCTAATCACACCTTGAGACACCCATCAATCACCTCCTGTCACCCCCTAGCACACCTACCCATCAGATCAGGCCCCAATTTGCCCCGTGTGGGCTCCTGATCACTCGGCCAAACCCTCAGACCCCCTTCCGATCACCTCCCCAGTGCATTGATTGCATCTATTTTCCCCTCTAACCACCCCCTGAGACACCCATCAATCACCTCCTGTCACCCCCCTAGCACTCCTATCCATCAGATCAGGCCCAATACAACCTGTCATCTAAAAGGCCACCCCGCTTATGACCGGTTCCACAAAATTCGCCCCCCTCATAGACCACCTGTCATCAAAATTTGCAGATGCTTATACCCCTGAACAGTCATTTTGAGACATTTGGTTTCCAGACTACTCACGGTTTTGGGCCTGTAAAATGCCAGGGCGGTATAGGAACCCCACAAGTGACCCCATTTTAGAAAAAAAAGACACCCCAAGGTATTCTGTTAGGTGTATGACGAGTTCATAGAAGATTTTATTTTTTGTCAAAAGTTAGCGGAAATTAATTTTTATTGGTTTTTTTTCACAAAGTGTCATTTTTCACTAACTTGTGACAAAAAATAAAATCTTCTATGAACTCGCCATACACCTAACGGAATACCTTGGGGTGTCTTCTTTCTAAAATGGGGTCACTTGTGGGGTTCCTATACTGCCCTGGCATTTTAGGGGCCCTAAACCGCGAGGAGTAGTCTAGAAAACAAATGCTTCAAAATGACCTGTGAATAGGACGTTGGGCCCCTTAGCGCACCTAGGCTGCAAAAAAGTGTCACACATGTGGTACCGCCGTACTCAGGAAAAGTAGTATAATGTGTTTTGGGGTGTATTTTTACACATACCCATGCTGGGTGGGAGAAATTTCTATGTAAATGGACAATTGTGTGTAAAAAAATCAAACAATTGTCATTTACAGAGATATTTCTCCCACTTAGCATGGGTATGTGTAAAAATACACCCCAAAACGCATTATACTATTTCTCCTGAGTACAGCGGTACCACATGTGTGGCACTTTTTTACACCCTAAGTACGCTAAGGGGCCCAAAGTCCAATGAGTACCTTTAGGATTTCACAGGTCATTTTGCGACATTTGGTTTCAAGACTACTCCTCACGGTTTAGGGCCCCTAAAATGCCAGGGCAGTATAGGAACCCCACAAATGACCCCATTCTAGAAAGAAGACACTCAAAGGTATTCCGTACGGAGTATGGTGAGTTCATAGAAGATTTTATTTTTTGTCACAAGTTAGCGGAAAATGACACTTTGTGAAAAAAAACTATTAAAATCAATTTCCGCTAACTTGTGACAAAAAAAATAAAAACTTCTATGAACTCACCATACTCCTAACGGAATACCTTGGGGTGTCTTCTTTCTAAAATGGGGTCATTAGTGGGGTTCCTATACTGCCCTGGCATTTTAGGGGCCCTAAACCGTGAGGAGTAGTCTTGAAACAAAAATGACCTGTGAAATCCTAAAGGTACTCATTGGACTTTGGGCCCCTTAGTGCAGTTAGGGTGCAAAAAAGTGCCACACATGTGGTATCGCCGTACTCGGGAGAAGTAGTACAATGTGTTTTGGGGTGTATTTTTACACATACCCATGCTGGGTGGGAGAAATACCTCTGTAAATGACAATCTTTTGATTTTTTTTTACACACAATTGTCCATTTACAGAGGTATTTCTCCCACCCAGCACGGGTATGTGTAAAAATACACCCCAAAACACATTGAACTACTTCTCCCGAGTATGGCGATACCACATGTGTGGCACTTTTTTGCACCCTAACTGCACTAAGGGGCCCAAAGTCCAATGAGTACCTTTAGGATTTCACAGGTCATTTTGAGAAATTTCGTTTCAAGACTACTCCTCACGGTTTAGGGCCCCTAAAATGCCAGGGCAGTATAGGAACCCCACAAATGACCCCATTTTAGAAAGAAGACACCCCAAGGTATTCCATTAGGAGTATGGCGAGTTCATAGAAGATTTTATTTTTTGTCAAAAGTTAGCGGAAATTGATTTTAATTGTGTTTTTTCACAAAGTGTCATTTTCCGCTAACTTGTGACAAAAAATAAAATCTTCTATGAACTCGCCATTCTACTAACGGAATACCTTGGGGTGTCTTCTTTCTAAAATGGGGTCATTTGTGGGGTTCCTATACTGCCCTGGCATTTTAGGGGCCCTAAACCATGAGGAGTAGTCTTTAAACGAAATTTCTCAAAATGACCTGTGAAATCCTAAAGGTACTCATTGGACTTTGGGCCCTTTAGCGCAGTTAGGGTGCAAAAAAGTGCCACACATGTGGTATCGCCGTACTCGGGAGAAGTAGTATAATGTGTTTTGTGGTGTATTTTTACACATACCCATGCTGAGTGGGAGAAATATCTCTGTAAATGGACAATTGTGTGTAAATAAAATTAACAAATTGTCATTTACAGAGATATTTCTCCCACCCAGCATGGGTATGTGTAAAAATACACCCCAAAACACATTATACTACTTCTCCTGAGTACGGCAATACCACGTGTGGCACTTTTTTGCAGCCTAACTGTGCTAAGGGGTCCAAAGTCCAATGAGCACCTTTAGGCTTTACAGGGGTGCTTACAATTTAGCACCCCCCAAAATGTCAGGACAGTAAACACACCCCACAAATGATCCCATTTTGGAAAGTAGACCCTTCAAGGTATTCAGAGAGGGGCATGGTGAGTCCGTAGCAGATTTCATTTTTTTTGTCGCAAGTTAGAAGAAATGGAAACTTGTGACAAAAAATAATATCTTCTATGAACTCACTATGCCTCTCAGTGAATACTTTGGGATGTCTTCTTTCCAAAATGGGGTCATTTGGGGGGTATTTATACTATCCTGGAATTCTAGCCCCTCATGAAACATGACAGGGGGTCAGAAAAGTCAGAGATGCTTGAAAATGGGAAAATTCACTTTTTGCACCATAGTTTGTAAACGCTACAACTTTTACCCAAACCAATAAATATACACTGAATGGGTTTTTTTTAATCAAAAACATGTTTGTCCACATTTTTCGCGCTGCATGTATACAGAAATTTTACTTTATTTGAAAAATGTCAGCACAGAAAGTTAAAAAAAATCATTTTTTTGCCAAAATTCATGTCTTTTTTGATGAATATAATAAAAAGTAAAAATCGCAGGAGCAATCAAATAGCACCAAAAGAAAGCTTTATTAGTGACAAGAAAAGGAGCCAAAATTCATTTAGGTGGTAGGTTGTATGAGCGAGCAATAAACCGTGAAAGCTGCAGTGGTCTGAATGGAAAAAAAGTGGCCGGTCCTTAAGGGGTAGAAAGCCCTAGGTCCTCAAGTGGTTAAACACCGGCAGCAAAATTGAATAGGAAATCTGGCAACACAGGCTCTTACTGCGCAGGCGGGGCAGCGTAAATCATAGGACAGCCTGATTCTCCTGTGTTGTGACATCATCAAGTGGGGGCACTTGATGATGTAGTGGAGAGTGTCATCACTGTAATGCAGACCACAGTCGTTGTCAATGGGACAGACGGTGAGTGACTGCCGCTGCTTGAATCCTAAATGGTAGGAAGGGAGGGAGAGGACAAGAGTGGAAAGCATAGCATGGGAAGGGATAAACAGGGCACAGGGACATATGATCTGAGGAAGGGGAGCGCAGCATCAACTAGACTAGCACTGCAGGGTGGGTGTGTGTGTGTGTGTGTGTGTGTGTGTGTGTGTGTGTGTGTGTGTGTGTGTGTGTGTGTGTGTGTGTGTGTGTGTGTGTGTGTGTGTGTGTGTGTGTGTGTGTGTGTGTGTGTGTGTGTGTGTGTGTGTGTGTGTGTGTGTGTGTGTGTGTGTGTGTGTGTGTGTGTGTGTGTGTGTGTGTGTGTGTGTGTGTGTGTGTGTGTGTGTGTGTGTGTGTGTGTTCTGCCTCATATGGCACAAGCTGTTATTAAAAATACTTTCTCTAGCATATGGCAACAAAGCCCTGACTAGCCCATTTCCACTAACACAAATTTGCATGCATCTTCCGCATGCAGATTTACATGACAATAATAGTCAATGGGCCTCTATCCACTACAAACAGAATTTGAGCGCAGGGTTGTGCAGAAAAATTCTGCACAACAGAGCCTTAAGAATTTGCACACCGCACGCATAGTGTGACTTGCATGTAACTTAAAGAGTCTGAAGCGAGAATAAATCTCGCTTCAGACCTCATAGATAGCAGGGGCATGTGTGCCCCTGCTAAAACGCCGCTATCCCGCGGCTTAACGGGGGTCCCTTCACCCCCAAATCCCCTCCGTGCAGCGGGGGAGCGCTTCCTGGTTGGGGCAGGGCTAACCGCCGCAGCAGCCCTGCCCCACGCGCGTCTGTCAGACGCGTATCTCCGCCTCTCCCCCGCCCCTCTCAGTCTTCCTTCACTGAGAGGGGCGGGGGAGAGGCAGCGATGCGCCGCTGATAGACGCGACTGGAGGCAGGGCTGCAGCCGTTAGCCCTGCCTCCAGGAAGACAAATTCTGCGACCAAGAAGACGACCAAGGTTTGCGGGGGTGGGTTTGGGGGTGAAGGGACCCCCGTTTAGCGGCGCGATAGCGGCACACGTGCCCCTGCTAACTATGAGCTCTGAAGCGAGATTTATTCTCGCTTCAGAGTCTCTTTAATTAATAGTAAACATTGGCTGAATTTTCTCTACGCGAATTTGCATACGTGTTCACGTACATTTTAAAAAGAATACAGGCACTAACATGGATAAACACGCATATTAACAAAAATATGCAAAACCGCGTGTTTTCATGTTAAAATACGCATACGAATTTGCATGCAAAATCATTTACATGTTTTCAGCAAAGAAATTGCAACACACTAGTGGAAACGTAGCGAAATGATAGGACCTGAGCCCACTAACACAATTCTGTCCGCTTTTTAGCATCTCTAACATTGATGTGTAACTAAAAAGCAGACAAGTGCATTAGCGGGCCCAGGCCCTAATTGGAGTGCATACAAGTTTGGGTTACAAAGACAATACATTGGTCAATTAGAAATAGATGCGTGCACATACACCAAGACCTAATGTTCAGACTCTTGGTATCATTTGAAACCTCTTTATTTTGCTTTGGTACATAACGCAAACCTGTATGCATGTAGTAGACTTGCTCACGCCTTAACATCTGACTGCTGCGTTGTAGATCTACAATATTTCTACTTTCCGCCTGTGGAAGAACTCTCACAGAGCTTTAACACAACATGGTGTGCAATGGCAGGCTTGACTTAAAATGTGGATTGAAAACATCTTTCCAATATTTAATAAAGACACAAATCACACGTATTAAGGGTTCAATCTTTTATTAGTAAACTACAATCACTGTTATATTAGAATGTATGGTTTATAATCATAACATATTATTTGTCAAATCAGAGAACCTTAAAAAAACCAACAACCCTGCATTGTAGAGAGGTCATACAGGCACGTGGAAGCCACACGCACTACTGAGCCTCATTTTGTCTTGTTTTCAAGGACTCCCGAGACGAACTTAAAAATCTATTTTGTACTCACCTGGGTCATCTTCTAGCCCAGAGCTGCCTACACTTGTCCAGCCCAACTGTCAAAATTAAAGTGAACCTCGAGGTAAAAATAAACTGATGAGATAAACAATTATTGTATTTTGCCAGAAAAACTCTAATGGCTGTAATTAGCTTATCAGGGATTATTACTATATTCCTGACAAGCTACTGACAAGACAGAAGCTGTCACTTCCATGTCTAAAAATTAACTCTTTCAGGCAGCCAAATAAATAAAACAGCCTGGTTATTAATATGTTTTGTACTGTACATACACATGTTTACCTCATGTCACCTCAGGTACACTTTAACTACCTGGACAACTGTGAAGAACAAGAAGTCTGGCACTGCATTCACATTCCATAAAATGAGCTTTATTGTGCTCGGCTCATTGTTATAGAAATATCTTCTTACAAAGTTTCTTATATAAAAAGCACATACCCAAAAGAAAAAGCACATACCCATTTGGAGCATGGATTAGGTTGTGGAGCATAATGGTGGCTGCCGCCCGCTTAACGACCGTTTTTGCTAGGTTTAGCGTCTTCAGAGACGTGTGTGGCCACTTTAACTACCTGAAGACCGGGTAACACCCATGGGCGTGACCACGGCGGCAGCCCCAGGACCGCCTAACGCCAATTGGGGGTTGCAGTTTGCAGGAGATCGCACATCTCCTGCTCAGGGGCAGAGCTCCGCCCCCCCTTCAGTATCCGAGCGGCGATCACGGCTCGGGAGATTGTTAGACGGCAAAACTGCCGTCTTTACAGTTAGCACAGCGATGCGATCAGCAGCAGTGCTGTACTGGGGACAAGAGAGCGATCGGCTCTCATAGGCAGAAGCCTATGACAGCCGATCGCTAGGATTGGCTAGCTGGGGGGAAAAGGGAGGGGTTTAGAAAAAAAAATAGTAAAGGAAACATTTATATAAAAAAATAAACAGGGGGGGGGGGGGGCGATCAGACCTCACCAACAGAGAGCTCTGTTGGTGGGGAGAAAAAGGGGGGGGGGGGGACACTCATGTGCTGTGTTGTGCGGCCCTGCAGTCTTTAGGGGGGTTTACCACTGTGGTCCTCAAGTGGTTAAGATTGCTTTGTAGCCCTGGACTAAACCAGTTTGCCCATTACTGCTATAGTAGGATTAGATTGTGAGCTCCTATGAGGACAGTGGCTGTAGTATGTACTCTGTAAAATGCTGCAGAAGATGCCAGTGCTGTATAAACACAACTATATGGTTGGACATTAGGCTAGGAGTATGGTAGGATTAGATTGTTAGTTCCTCTGAGTACAGAGAAAATAATATGTATTCTGTACAGTGCTACAGTAGAGGTCAGAGCTACAAAAATGCATATTATATGGCAGCACATTGGCCTATTACTATGGGAGGATTAGATTGTGAGCACCTATGAGGACAGTGTCATTACTATGCATTCTGTAAAGTGCAGAAAAAGACATTAGTGCTGTATACATTCATAATTATATGGCAGCACATTTTCCTATGACTACAGCAGGATGAGACTGCAAGCTCCTATGAGGACAGGGGCATGACTATGTACTCTGTAAAGTGCTGTAGATAATTCCAGTGCTGCATAAATACATATATGATAGGACATTAGCCTATGACTATGACTGATTACATTGTGAGCTCCTATGTGGAAAGCGACATTAATATGTACTCTGTAAAGTTCTGCAAAAGATGTCAGTGCTGCATAATAATATGGTGTAAAACAGACGAGTCGGCACCGCAAATTGTTTTTAAAGCTTTTTATTCCATCAAAGAAAAGGCAGCAGTACTGCTGCCTTTTCTGTGATGGAATCAAGAGCTTTAAATACATTTTGCGTTGCCGACTCATCTGTTTTGCTACTTTGGTGCTCCCCAAGAGACACTGGGGTTAGTTAGAACCGAAGAAGTGGTCAGGGTTAGGAGAAATCAGTCAGGTTGAGCCGAGGAAAGAAAGGATGGATAGGGGCAATCAGAACTACTGAGGAAGTGTTTAGGGTGAAGTAGTAAGCCAGGGTAAGGATAGGTAAGAATCGAGAGGATAGCTAGGGCCTGTGTTTCCCATAGGGGAAAACTACAAAAGAGCTCAGCATACTCCCCACCACTCCATAGAGGCACCATAGTTTACCATATGCTCCTACCCTCCATAGAGGCACCACTGCTCCCAGCATGCTCCGCATCATCAATTTAGTATTGGGGTGGCCCCAGAGCTGGCTGCTGGCCACCCCAGGTCGCACCCAATGTGAATAGTTTCCCCTGGAGCCTCTGCAGAGTATTTGCAGCAGGGTGCACTCACCTGTCCCTTCAGCACTCTCCTCTAGCGGTCTGTGTGCTTCATCCTCATGGGTACCTCATCTCCATAATCTGGCGACATGTGCATACTCATGTGCCACCGATTCACGCTGACGAGTTGCTTGCTAGGATGAAGATGGCAGCACACAGCTGTCCGGCCAACATGCTCATCTGAGTGCACTAAACTGTGAATACTCTGCAGAGGCTCATGGTGACACACTTTGGGGCAGATCAGATGGGTTGTCCAACTGACTATGGGTCCCTGAGGGGGTGGACCCAATACTGTAAGGAGGAGGATGAGCATGCTGGGAGCTGTGGTCCCTCTACGGAAGGAAAGGGCCATGCTGGGAGCTGTGGTCCCTCTACGGAAGGAAAGGGCCATGCTGGGAGCTGTGGTCCCTCTACGGAAGGAAAGGGCCATGCTGGGAGCTGTGGTCCCTCTACGGAAGGAAAGGGCCATGCTGGAAGCTGTGGTCCCTCTACGGAAGGAAAGGGCCATGCTGGAAGCTGTGGTCCCTCTACGGAGGGAGAGGGGCATGCTAGGATCTGTGGTCCCTCTACGGAGGGAGAGGGGCATGCTGGGAGCTGTGGTCCCTCTACGGAGGGAGAGGGCCATGCTGGTAGGTGTGGCCCCTCTACGGAAGAAAAGGGCCATGCTGGGAGCTGTGGTCCCTCTACGGAGTAGGGAGAGGTGAATGCTAGGAGCTGTGGTCCCTCTACAGAGGGAGAGGGGCATGCTGGGAGCTGTGCTCCCTCTATGGAGGAGGGAGAGGGGAATGCTAGGAACTGTGGTCCCTCTATGGAGGAGGGAGAGGGGCGTGTTGGGAGCTGTGGTCCCTCTACATAGGGAGAGGGCCATGCTGGGAACTGTGGTCCCTCTATGGAGGAGGGAGAGGGGCATGCTGGGAGCTGTGGTCCCTCTATGGAGGAGGGAGAGGGGCATGCTGGGAGCTGTGGTCCCTCTAGGGAAGGAGAGGGGCATGCTGGGAGCTGTGGTCCCTCTAGGGAAGGAGAGGGGCATGCTGGGAGCTGTGGTCCCTCTAGGGAAGGAGAGGGGCATGCTGGGAGCTGTGGTCCCTCTAGGGAAGGAGAGGGGCATGCTGGGAGCTGTGGTCCCTCTAGGGAAGGAGAGGGGCATGCTGGGAGCTGTGGTCCCTCTAGGGAAGGAGAGGGGCATGCTGGGAGCTGTGGTCCCTCTAGGGAAGGAGAGGGGCATGCTGGGAGCTGTGGTCCCTCTAGGGAAGGAGAGGGGCATGCTGGGAGCTGTGGTCCCTCTAGGGAAGGAGAGGGGCATGCTGGGAGCTGTGGTCCCTCTAGGGAAGGAGAGGGGCATGCTGGGAGCTGTGGTCCCTCTAGGGAAGGAGAGAGGCATGCTGGGAGCTGTGGTCCCTCTAGGCAAGGAGAGGGGCATGCTGGGAGCTGTGGTCCCTCTATGGAGGGAGAGGGGTTGTTTGCTGGGAACTGTAGTGCTACAGTCTGAGTGCAGTGCCTGAAACAATACACCTAATGCTGTGGGGTGGGGGGTACTCACATGCCTGTATGGTCATAGCAGCTGAACAGAATGCAATCCCAGCCAGGGATCAGATCCTCCAACTTCCTGCAGCCATGCACTGGGGAAAGCTGCACAATCCTGTTTCTCCCGATGTTATTCTATTAGCTGATTAGCTGAGTGAGTACTCTGTCTCCCTTCCCTCCCCTCCCCCCTGCTTTGCCGTCCAAAGTGAAGGAGGAAGGTACAAGCAGCTGCAGCAGCCCTACTGTGCTCAGACTTCCTTGTTGTGGCTTGTCCTCCGTTCAGCTATCAGCTGCTCATTAGTTGCGGTCCGCTCGCTGCACACAGGCTACAAAAGGAATGCTCGCAGCAGCCCCCTATCTCTAACACAACAACATACACTACGTGCCTCCGGTCCTCTGCTTCAGTCCTCGGTGTCCTCCTGCAGCAAGCCTCTGCTCTTCTCCGCCCCCCATCACCGCAATCCACTTGTAGTTCTTCTGTCCGTGTCACCTCCACCCGGGAACTACAAAAAAAAGGCAGCGCTTGCAGATGACGTGACATCATGTGATGCTTCAGGAGGAAGCATTGCGAGATGTCAGAAAAATGCAGCCCACAGAGCGAGATCCGTCCAGTGAAAGAGCGCTGTGTGCATGATGGGACCATGCCGCGGCACCAAAAGCTCGGGGGGCGTGGCTACAGACGCCATTTTTTAATACGTTTTTTTTTTAAAGATTTTAAAAATGCCCATATTTATTTCTGTTTTAACATATGAGATGTAGTGAAAAGTTAAGGGTAGTTCCGCTTTAAGATGAAGCAGATCACAGTTTATGACCAATTTGTGCAGAAATCCATATAATTCCAAAGGGTTCACATATTTTTATTGCTACTGTATAAGGTGCGTATTGATATTTATTCGGTTTTTTGTTGGTATTTATATTACAGATTCAAAAATATTTTTTTCAGGTTTCTTTTTTTATATACAGATGAATGTAAGGGCTGGTGCACGCCTAAATACGCTAACGTAATCACAAACGCTCAGCGTTTTTAGAAGTGATTTTTCTAAGCGATTCTAGGCATGTGCCGAGCAATTTTTTAGTTATGCCTAGTGATTTTTGGAGCGTTTTGGTGTAGTAATTTTTCATTTTTTTGTACAATAGAGCTGGAAGTGTACAGCTTTTGTAAACAAACAACAACAAAAAAAGGTTGAAAAATCGCTCTCTGTTCTGGCGCGTTTTACAGCAATTTTCCACTTTCTTATACTTCACATTGAGGCTGATGGCCCACGTGGCTCCATCTTCCCGCCACTGACTGTTTCCCTGCCGCTGAGACTGTTGATGTTCCTGTGGAGCTGGCATCAGTCGCAGCAACACTTCTGGCAAAACTTCCAATGTTATTTAAATCCTATAACAGAGAAAAAAATATGCACACATAGCGGGTAATCTTTCTAGCACTGGTACACCCTGTGAATAAATCACACTCCGTGCTGATGAATCCTCCACCGCATGCAGGACGGGAGCCACGCCCCCCCCCCCCCCCCCCCTCTCCTAAATCCCCTGCTCACCAGATACTTTCTTTGTGACAGGCATATCAAAAGTATACTTTAATGGCAGACTCCCCGAAGCAGACATGAAACTGTCATTTATTCATAACAGAAACATTTATTCATATACTCCAAATGGACAAAAGCAAAGCGTTTCGCAGGTACAATCCTGCTTCTTCAGGCAATAACGATAAGGAGTACACAGCAGTGTTGTCTTTAGATCACCCTCAGCGCCTCTGTCAGTTCCCCTCTGACAGCTAGCAGCAGACTGGAGTTATAGAGATGTAGTTGTGGTGAGCGCTGTATCATTCTTGGATTTAGTTTCTGTGAGCTGCCCCTCACCCAGGTGTGCAATGAGGGCAGCTCCAGCGGATGGCCCACATGGCTTCTGCAGCAGTTCCAGTTTCCTGCCACTGAGACCTGGATGATGTTCCTGTGGAGCTGCCTCTCACCCAGATACACTATGAGGGCAGCTCCAGCTGATATGCAGTGGTTCCGGCTAAACCACCATAGTTCACCTGGTGCAGATGGGAGACCTGGACCAATCTCACTGAAGGCAGCTTCCATCTCTGCCTGGACCACACTGCAGCCTTACCACATTAGGTACCCCGAGGAGCTGGTAAATGTACGTAGTGTAGGTTGTGGGGACTGCATAGGTTGTGGGGACAGTGTAGCTTAGTGTAGGTTGTGGGGGCACCAGGGGTTAGTTAAGCTGGGCAGTGTAGTTTAGATAGAGACAGCTTGTGGCTGGGTAAGGACCATAAGACGCCCCGGCACTAAAGATGCAGCAGCTTATTTTTTTTTCCTATGGTTTTTGTCCTCTGAAACTATGTGCATCTTCTAGTCCGGAGCATCTTATAGTCTGAAAAATAGGTAGGGTAGGTCCAGCACCTCAGGAATAGTCTGTGGCTTCTATTCTGCTACTACTAAGCATGTACTAGGACTTTTGGGGGGGGGGGGGCACTTGGGCATTAGTTTTTTATGCACACAGGTTTTCTTGATATTCATGGAAGATTGTCCTGGTGGTTGACTGAGTCTTTCCAAGTGGATTTCACATATTTTTAAGCATCATGGACTTGTATTTGAAAGTGGATGTTTTACACTCGTCTTTTTCTCAAAATTTTGTTTTTTATGGTTGTTTGTTTTCCACTTTTCCACTTTACATTTTATCATTGTATATGCATGTGCACCTTCCATGGCAAACCACAACCAATCTGTGTTGGACTTATCACAAACTAGTGTGGAGTTTTGGATTCCTCAAAAAAATATTTTTTGTATCTCAATAATCGTTGTAGTTTTTATATATACATATATATATATATTTGGGATTTTTGTTATTAATTCCCCCCATTTGTTATTCATTCATTCATTCATTCCTTATGCAGTTTCCTTGACCTCCATTTATGTTATATCAATGTATTATTTCTTACCAGCCATCAGCTTGTATTGCATCAGCCTTCCTGCATTACTTTAATACAGCTGCAATCTCAACATTGACCACTAGATGGTAGCAAAACTTTGTATAAGAAATATTATATACTGTATAATATAGAGTATTTGAGCCTTTTTCTGTTCTCTGTTTAGTAACTTGGTTTTTAATAAATTATTACTATCTAAAGAAAAAGCAAGGTTAACATACCTGGGGCTTCTACTGGCCCCCTGCAGCCGCCCTGTGCCCACACCGGGACAAACCAATTGTCCGATTCCCTGCAGCGACCCTACTTTGTTTCTGGCGACTGAACTATATGAAGGCCACTGCGTCTGCGCAACCCTGGCTGAGCGCTTACTCAATCACACTCTCGTCGCCAGGAGTGTCTTGTGCGTGCGGAGTACAAGATTTTCTCGTACTGTACATGCGCTGTATGCTCCCAGTGACAGGGGCGTGATCTTGGTGCAGTGGCCATCTTATGGCTCACTTGCCAGAAACGAAACAGTAGAAGTCCCAGGTAACCGGCTTTTTTTTTTTTTTTTTTTTTTTTTTGCTTTAGGTTTCCTTTAATGAAATGTATTGGTCTTATTTTTGATTCATCATATTTATCTTGTAACCCAACAACTCATAACTGTAGTTAATTTGTATTGACTAAACTTTATTGCTTATTCGCAAGTGCGACATACTATTGATGCACCGCCGTGCTTACGCGTCTTGTCTGATGCCTTGTACAGTGACACCATGTGCGTGGCCACACACACAATTCATTTGCGAAAGTGCATCGAATTGGGCACACTGGCAGATGGTATATGTGGGGATATAGCTGTCCACATTTCCACCTCTGGAAAAGCGACAGAAGGCCATAGAGAGATTGGGATGGGGACACAGCGGGACAGGCATTCCACAGGAGTGTGCTGCACTTAATATATAAAGTCAGCGCAGGTCTATAGTAATACAGCTTTCGTCATTTTCTGGTATACAGGATCTTTGAACAAAAAGGTAAGGAAGCAAGGCTTACCAGATTCCAACAACCCACATTATAAGGTTGTAAACGAGTTTGATAGATGGTCCGCAGAACTTTCAAATGGTGTAAATTCATTGCTTGTGTGGACTTTTGGACATTGGCCTCGATTCATCATTGTCTTTGAGATAACTTCTTCCAGTTTGTTAAATTACCGAATTCGAAGTTTAGCGATTTCTAGTTGTATTCATCAAGGTTTTTCGGCATTCGGTGTGAATTCGATAACAATTCGGTAACCATTCGGTAACGTGTCGATATTTCCATTTTACAGCGGTAATTTAACAGAAGGCCATAAGATTCCCATAGAATTGTGGGTAAAAGGCAGTCCTTTGAACACTACGTAGCAACATTCTGAATAGGGCTTAACACCTGGACCAGGATTCTGGAAGTGGCTTGGGACAATCCCACAATTTGATAGGAGCCTTTTCTAAAAAAAAATATAGTGCAGCTAGCAAATTAGTTAACCCTGGCACTGCCTGTGTTCTCTTACAAGATGAATCAAGAGAAATGCAGATGTCGTGTTATAGCAAATAAATCTATTCTCTTACAAATGTATATGGTTGCAGACCTTATTCTTGCCCTTCTGCGCCTTTGAATCACTCTCAGCTGATACATAACCACTTCACATGGCTCCATCTTCTCTGTCAGCAATGATCTGATAGGAATAACGACAGAGCAGTGAAGGAGATAACTAATCCTAAATGTAACGCTAAACCACGCCCACTTTCTTTTTCATGCATTGCACTTTCTTCCGTTTTAGCGAATCGTTACCGAATCGTTAACGAATGTTCGCTAACAGCTGTAGATAACTTTGATGAATCCTGAAATGAAGTTAACAAATTCGGTATTTTACCAAACTGTTGTTAACAAATTTGCTAAGTGTTGATGAATCGAGGCCAATGTCCTTCTCGGCTGCGGTCGCCTTCTGCCTTGGCGCTGACACTTGTTGTTTATTAGTGTGCTGCACTTGATGAGGTAACATGCTTATTCCTAGGTTATGCCTTGTTGCCTCATGCTACTGTTATTGATAAGTGAGGTCACTCAGGCCATTTATTTACAGTGGGTTGCAAAAGTATTCGGCCTCCTTGAAGTTTTCCACATTTTGTCATATTACTGCCACAAACATGAATTAATTTTATTGGAATTCCACATGAAAGACCAATACAAAGTGGTGTACATGTGAGAAGTGGAATGAAAATCATACATGATTCCAATTTTTTTTTACAAATAAATAACTGCAAAGTGGTGTGTGCATAATTATTCGGCCCCCTTTGGTCTGAGTGCAGTCAGTTGCCTATAGACATTGCCTGATGAGTGCTAATGACTAAATAGAGAGCACCGGTGTGTAATCTAATGTCAGTACAAACACAGCTGCTCTGTGACGGCCTCAGAGGTTGTCTAAGAGAATATTGGGAGCAACAACACCGTGAAGTCCGAAGAACACACAAGACAGGTCAGGGATCAAGTTATTGAGACATTTAAAGCAGGCTTAGGCTACAAAAAGATTTCCAAAGCCTTGAACATCCCACTGAGCTCTGTTCAAGCGATCATTCAGAAATGGAAGGAATATCGCACAACTGTAAACCTACCAAGATAAGTCCATCCACCTAAACTCACAGGCCGAACAAGGAGAGCGCTGATCAGAAATGCAGTCAAGAGGCCCATGGTGACTCTGGACGAGATGCAGAGATCTACAGCTCAGGTGGGAGACTCTGTCCATAGGACAACTATTAGTCATGCACTGTACAAAGTTACCCTTTATGGAAGAGTGGCAAGAAGAAAGGCATTGTTAACAGAAAGCATAAGAAGTCCCGTTTGCAGTTTGCCACAAGCCATGTGGGGGACACAGCAACCATGTGGAAGAAGGTGCTCTGGTCAGTTGAGACCAAAATGGAACTTTTTGGGCAAAATGCAAAACGCTATATGTGGCAAAAAACTAACACTGCACATCACTCTGAACACACCATCCCCAAATATGGTGGTGGCAGCATCATGCTAGGGGGGTGCATCTCTTCAGCAGGGACAGGGAAGCTGGTCAGAGTTGATGGGAAGATGGATGGAGCCAAATACAGGGCAAACTTGTAAGAAAACCTCTTGGAGACTGCAAAAGACTTGAGACTGGGGCGGAGGTTCACCTTCCAGCAGGACAATGACCCTAAACATAAAGCCAGGGCAACAATGGAATGGTTTAAAACAAAACATAAGTATGTGTTAGAATGGCTCAGTCCAGATCTAAATCCAATCACGAATCTGTGGCAAGATCTGAAAACTGCTGTTCACAAACGCTGTCTATCTAATCTGACTGAACTGGAGCTGTTTTGCAAAGAAGAATGGGCAAGGATTTCAGTCTCTAGATGTGCAAAGCTCATAGAGATACCCTAAAAGACTGGCAGCTGTAATTGCAGCAAAAGGTGGTTCTACAAAGTATTGACTCAGGAGGCCGAATAATTACGCACACCCCACTTTGCAGTTATTTATTTGTAAAAAAATGTTTGGAATGATGTATGATTTTCGATCCACTTCTCACATGTACACCACTTTGTATTGGTCTTTCAGGTGGACTTCCAATAAAATTGATGCATGTTTGTGGCAGTAATGTGACAAAATGTGGAAAACTTCAAGGGGGCCGAATACTTTTGCAACCCACTGTATTGTGGTTATTGTGGAGGTCACTATTGCTCATTTTTGGCCACATATTATTTCAGTAGATATTACATTATATTTTTTGCATCCCTGAGAGAAAACCATCACTGATGATTATCATTGCTTACCTTATATGGGAAATCATATTTTGCTTGTGAGGTGATATTTCAGCATTTTACAATAAGTCTTAAAACCAATGATACTACTAAAGTTCTTGATGAATAATGGTTATTATTATTTTGTATTTATATAGCACTGACATCTTCTGCAGCGCTTTACAGAGTATATAGACTTGGAATTAACTGTCCCTCAGAGGAGCTCACAATCTGCCGGTAATCCATATCATAGTCAGATGTCCATTGTAGTCTAGGGCCAAATTTAGGCTGAAGCCAATTAATGTATCTTTATGTTTTTAAGTTGTGTGAGGAAACTGTGGTGCCTGGAGGAAACCCATGCAAACACTAATACAAACTCCTTACATATAGTGCCCTGGTTGGGATTCATACCAGGAACCAAGTGCCGCAATGAGGTTATCATCCATGCAATATATAAAGCCAAAAACGCTATGTTTGTGTCAATCAGAGTCTATTGGCCCTTCAACGAATAGGTGTAGGATGGAGATCTTTTAAAAAAGATGAGTTACCCAGGAGTGGGGAGCTAGATCAGATGCATTTTGGTGGCACAGTAGAACAATGAATGGCACTTTCACCTTGCATAGCTAGGGTTCCAGGTTAAATTCTGAGCCAAGATTTTATTTGGATGGCGTTTGTATCTTCTCCCTGCACGTGTGTGTGTTTGTTCCAGGCACAATGGTTTCCTTCCACATCCCAAAATTTGCCTTAGATTAGGGTAGGGGGCCATGGGCGACTGCAGAAAAAATTTCGGGGGGGGGGGGGGCACAAGGGGGAGGGGCAAGCCATGCCAAAAAATGGGGGCAGGGAGTTGTGTGGCGCGTGTAGCGCCAAAAAATGGGGATAGAAGACTGGAAAAAAGGGTGTGGTCATGGACCAGGATGAGGGTGTGGTCATGGGTGGAGCCAAATTTACATGACCAATGGGGGGACATTAGACTAGGACTATGGTATGGATTAGAATGTGAGCATCATCAACACAGGTGCCCCCCAGTTTAGGTAGTGACAGAGACCCCCCTAGCTTAGGTGATGACAGGTGCCCTGAGTTTTAGGTAGTGACAGGGATCCCCCATGTTTAGTGACAGGGACCCCCCCCCCCCAGTTTAGGTAGTGACAGGTGCCCCCCAGTTTAGGTAGTGACAGGTGGCCTCCATTTTAGGTAGTGACAGGGACCCCCCCAAGAGTAGTGACAGGGACCCTCATGTTTAGTGAGAGGGACCCTCCTAGCTTAGGTGATGACGGGTGCCCTGAGTTTTAGGTAGTGACAGGGATCCCCCATGTTTAGTGACAGGGACCCCCCCCCCAGTTTAGGTAGTGACAGGTGGCCCCCATTTTAGGTAGTGACAGGGACCCCCCCATGAGTAGTGACAGGGACCCCCATGTTTAGTGAGAGGGACCCCCCTAGCTTAGGTGATGACAGGTGCCCTGAGTTTTAGGTAGTGACAGGGATCCCCCATGTTTAGTGACAGGGACCCCCCCCCCCCCAGTTTAGGTAGTGACACAGGTGCCCCCCAGTTTAGGTAGTGACAGGTGCCTCCCTGTTTAGGTAGTGACTGGTGCCCCCTAGTTTAGGTAGTGACAGGTGCCCTCCAGTTTAGGTAGTGACAGGTGCTACCCAGTTTAGTGACAGGGACCCCCACTCACTGCCAGTCGTCCCAGCAGCCAGCGTCAGACCTCAGAATCAGCCGGTGACCAGTGAGAGCGGACGCACAATACCCCGTGGACACCGTGATGCAAATGCGGAAGTGATGTCACTAAATTTGTATTTAATTTTTAAAGCGACACTCTCCAACCTCCTCCTAACCACCCCACACATCTCCTACTCCCATGCACGACTACAGGACTTCACTAGAGCCACCCCCTATCCTGTGGAACTCACTCCCACAGCCAGTCAGGCTTGCCTCCTCCTTCAGCACCTTCAAACAAGCCCTCAAAACTCACTTCTTCAAGAAGGCCTACCCCATTTTGCTGATGTCCTAACTGCCTCTGCCTAGATCTTCTGGGTGCAGCCCCCCTCCTATCGTGTCACCACCCCTTCCCACTAGATTGTAAGCCTTTGGCAGGACCCTCCCTCCTTTTGTATCCTACCTGATTGTGCATCCTGCTCACAGAATAATGTGAACTTGAATTACTACTACTCCAGTGTATGATCTGGCATTGTGTGTCTTACTGCCTATTAACTGTATTGTGCTGTTTGTCACCCCTATTATCATTGGCTGTAACCTTATTTACTTATTACTTTGTAATATGTTGGCGGGCGCTGTATAGATCCAATAAATAGTAATAATGTGGCTTGGTAATTGCTCAAAGAGCCTAGTGATAGTTCCTTTAGGTGGGCTACTTAAGATCACATGACATGACAACATATTCAAAGAAATTTTAGCTGCAGATGTCTCATGTCACCTGGAAAGGTGATACTTGAGCACGCTGCTAACTAAGTGAACAGATGATATGCTTAGATCTGTATACAGAGATGGGCTTTAATCCGGCTAAAAGTGGCCACAGACCATACAATTTTTTAAATATCTGTTCAATTCAAGAATTGCCATCAATTTTTCTGACTGGTTGTAACATTTCAAAAATCTGACCAATGTACCACACCCCTATGTTTAATTTTTCCCCAATCATGATAAAAATGATTAGAAACTCTGAGAAAATTGCTAGGGTGTGTATATTAATAAATTAAGAATCTAACACACACCATACAATCTTTTGAAAAATTGCCAGCATTCCAGATCGATAAAAATTGGAAAAACGGGAAATCCAATCGGATTTTTCAGTCGAATGAAAAGAAAGCTTCCAATTTTTTTCGGGAGACCCAATATTTATCAAATTGCCATAAAATCGCATCATTTTATTGTATCGTGTGTGGCCACATTAAGGGAGTTCAGAAGGGGAAGATACTGTACAGGTTTAAATTCCCTGAAAATGTATAGAAATGTAATCTGTATCCAAGGAACTGAGTTTTCATATTTCGGACTGATGAATAATACACATTGTCTGTAACAGAGTTTATTGCTGACCTGTATCACCACTTAATAAGGTATTAATTAGAGTGATTATGTGAATATTCTGCACAAAAAGCCAAAGCTTTTAATGCAGCCTATGACTTACAAAAGCCTCAGACAAAGAATGTCAGCCAGGCTCTTTATGCCAGCACTATTCTTCCTGTTGAATCACGGTTTCCTGCAAATGTATTACTGGAAGCTTTTCTGGAGTTAAAAGACAGCTGATGTATTCCAATTAAGGTCAAGGGTTTATGTAGTCATAATCAGCATGTAATATCCCTCTCTTTATTCGCAGTGGGCTCAGCAGCATTTTTAGGCCATAATTGTTCATACACTGCTTCTTATTGCTTAGTCATATTCTAATAACCCCATAATGCCAATGCGCGCTGCTGATGTTGCGTAAATTAGGAGCCTAAAACATTCAGGTGCACAGAGCAACCATTCCAGGATGTGATTTTATATTCACAAAATGGTTAGTTTCCATGGACGACACCATCAATTCGTTTCCATGGACACACCATCCATGGACAACACCATCAATATATGCAGGGCCTGATTTCTGGGAAAGCCACTAAGGTCCAGAACTTGGGCGGCAGCTGGCCAAGAGGCAGCTTGACATGGAAGAGGAATTGCTGCATATGGAAGAAGAGGCTGCACATGGGAGCAAACACAGAAGAGGGAAGCTGCTGCACAAGAGATCTGTATATAAATGAAGGGGGCTGCACAGGATGCTATAAAACAAAGTTGGCCTGGGGCAGAAAACGTATAAATCCAGCCTTGAATATATGATATCATAGCGTAGGTAAGAAATTGTAGGTATAGCCAGTACCATTGGTACATGATTTGGAATGTGTCCATCAAGGTGGCTCAAGTTTTATCAGTATCATTCACTATCCATCCCTTTTCTTCTCAAGCCTTATCTAATATGGTTTATAGATTGAGCCATTATCAGCAAAGATTCTTTTTGAAAAAAAAAAACATTCTTGGTAGCTCAAACCCTTCACGTCAATGTGTGATTTAATGCGATATTCGGTGTTGCGCCAATAATAATGAGGCTTAGGCAGCAGCTAATTTGAAAATGGGAGTTGCCCCCTCTCCCATAAAAGGATAACATTCTAATAAAATGTTCAAAAAAGCACTAGGGGTACTTGAGTTACTGATATATTTCCTTTTCAATCATGCTTATTGAGTTTCTCAAAGGGAAAAATAACATACTGTATTGCACATCTTGCAGATTACATGTAAAATATAGCATAGCATTTTAAAATGCATAGTAAAATGTATTATAAAATGTACTATAACAGCCTAGTTGCTACTATAATGACCTCCTGCACATCATCTTAAAGGGATACTGTAGGGGGTCGGGGGAAAATGAGTTGAACTTACCCGGGGCTTCTAATGGTCCCCCGCAGATGTCCTGTGCCCACGCAACCACTCACCGATGCTCCGGCCCCGCCTCCGGTTCACTTCTGGAATTTCAGACTTTAAAGTATAAAAACCACTGCGCCTGCGTTGCCGTGTCCTCGCTCCCGCTGATGTCACCAGGAGCGTACTGTAGTGATGCTCAGATACCCCTTTTCAAAATCCGGATCCGATTCGGATCCGGATACCCCGATATCCGATCCGGGTCGGATATCCGAGTTCAAAATTTTCCAATCCGAATGCAAATCGGATATCCGACCACAGTATCCGGGCTATCCGGGCAAATTCGGATATCCGGATAGAAAAAATGGAAGTGGCCTTTAAATTGCTTTAAAAACGTTTTTAGGGTATATGAGGCATGTAGCATCATTATTTTGTAAAGGGGAATACTAATTGATGATGTGGGGACTTAAAATCCCCCCCCCCCTCCCCCAAAAAAATAGCTGAAATAGCTGTAAATTAACATCAGGCCTAGATTCCAGACAGCAGTCGTGCAGCCCACATTGTGTCCAAAGTCCAACCGCACAACTGGGACATGACAGTTTTCACCCCAGACACCTCCAAAAAATTACGCAGCAATTGTGTTTTGGGTTAAATATAGGTGGTATCAGTGGCCTGTGGCACCCTGGCGGTGGGAGCTGCACAGGCAGCAGGAGCAGGGCAATGCAGCAGCAGCAGGTGTAACATGTGCCAGGAGCATGCCGGATGTGGCACGTGCCAAGTGCCAGTCAGACAGCAGAGGAGAAGACACTAGTGCACACTAACTGTCACACTGGCACTGCTCACAGCACAGCAGTTCTGTAGAAAGCTAACACAGTGGTACTACTACTCTAAAAACTACTAACACTGACTGCAGTACTACAGTACTAACTAAACAATAGAAGAATCTAGCTAAACAATAGAACAGGTGTGACTAGATTACAGAGAGCAGATACAGGACAGGTATAGCAGTAAAGCTGGGCCTGCTAACTACAAAATAGTACAATAATCTATCTAACACAGAAGTAGTACAGTAGAGTAGGACAGGTGAGAGCACAGGTAACTAGAGACTAGATCACAGAGCAGGGCAGGCTGCCTTGCCTAGGCACAGGGCCTAGCTGCTGGCTGCAGCTGCAGCAGCACCAGTGACAGTCTCCCTCCCTAGTCCCTAATCACACAAACTAAACTGCCTAAAATACAATCTATCTACAATACAAAGCAATACAGGTGAATATCAAGTGTTGGAGTGTAAAAACACTAGGTGTATTGAACAATAAATGCACTTGCACAGACAAAAAGCACTGGAGCAGTCTCTCAGTACAGTCAGTCAGTAAGTCGCAAGCAGGACGAGTGAGGCAACATGGCGCCCACCAGTGGTGCTCAGCAGAGCTCGAATATTCGAGTAGCTCGAATATTCGAGCTCTTTTCCAGCTATTCGAGCTCGGTATTCGAGCTCCGAATAGCTGTAGCTATTCGAATGGGCTATTCGCGTACACTCGAATAGCCCATTCACTATTCGAGCTATTCGAGCAAACAGCGCTATTCGAGCTCGGTACCGAGCTCGAATAGCGTCATAGCCCAGATTGATGTCCTTAGAGCCAATCAGAGGGCTCCCAGGCCCTCTGACGGCAGCCAATCACAGAGGGGGACCCTGGCCAGCCCCTACCCTATAAATAGCGGCCGCCATGTTACGTTTCTCCGTCCTTGCCTGAGACTTGCATAGAGAGAGAGTTGCTCCTTTGTGCTTTGGCTTAGCAAGAGCTTTATTGTGGTCATTTACCTAGCGTTTTTGCTCACATACACCTCCTATACACACCTATATTGTTGTTAGTTAGTTAGACATTGTATTTTAGTTAGTAGCTTTTGTGTTACATAGAGACAGGCCAGCTGCTGCAGGCTTACAGCTTTAGGCCTCAGGGCCTTGCCTGTGTGGGCAGCTGTCCTCCTGTCCTCTGTTTATTTCTCTCTATTCTATACCAGTATTTCTGCTGTCCTTTACTACTGATTGTATTAGTATTGTAGTTATATACTGTAACTGTACTAGGACACTCACTGTCACTGTTCATAGGCTACTAGCTGCTCCTGCGTGTGTGCACTCACTGTCTGTGTACACACTACACACACTCTATTTCCTTCTGATAACTGATTGATTATTGTAATTGAATATTGTAATTAGTTAGTTGTACATACTGTTACTACTTACTGTACTAGGAGTCTAGGACACTCAGTCACTGTTCATAGGCTACTAGCTCCTGCGTGTGTGCACTCACTGTCTGTGTACACACTACACACACTCTATTTCCTTCTGATAACTGATTGATTATTGTAATTAGTTAGTTGTACTTACTGTTACTACTTACTGTACTAGGAGTCTAGGACACTCAGTCACTGTTCATAGGCTACTAGCTCCTGCGTGTGTGCACTCACTGTCTGTGTACACACACTACACACACTCTATTTCCTTCTGATAACTGATTGCTTATTGTAATTAGTTAGTTGTTTGTACTTACTGTTACTACTTACTCTTACTGTACTAGGAGTCTAGGACACTCAGTCACTGTTCATAGGCTACTAGCTCCTGCGTGTGTGCACTCACTGTCTGTGTACACACACTACACACACTCTATTTCCTTCTGATAACTGATTGATTATTGTAATTAGTTAGTTGTTTGTACTTACTGTTACTACTTACTCTTACTGTACTAGGAGTCTAGGACACTCAGTCACTGTTCATAGTCTACTAGCTCCTGCGTGTGTGCTCTCACTGTCTGTGTACACACACTACACACACTCTATTTCCTTCTGATAACTGATTGATTATTGTAATTAGTTAGTTGTACTTACTGTTACTACTTACTCTTACTGTACTAGGAGTCTAGGACACTCAGTCACTGTTCATAGTCTACTAGCTCCTGCGTGTGTGCACTCACTGTCTGTGTACACACACTACACACACTCTATTTCCTTCTGATAACTGATTGCTTATTGTAATTAGTTAGTTGTACTTACTGTTACTACTTACTCTTACTGTACTAGGAGTCTAGGACACTCAGTCACTGTTCATAGTCTACTAGCTCCTGCGTGTGTGCACTCACTGTCTGTGTACACACACTACACACACTCTATTTCCTTCTGATAACTGATTGCTTATTGTAATTAGTTAGTTGTACTTACTGTTACTACTTACTCTTACTGTACTAGGAGTCTAGGACACTCAGTCACAGTTCATAGGCTACTAGCTCCTGCGTGTGTGCACTCACTGTCTGTGTACACACACTACACACACTCTATTTCCTTCTGATAACTGATTGCTTATTGTAATTAGTTAGTTGTACTTACTGTTACTACTTACTCTTACTGTACTAGGAGTCTAGGACACTCAGTCACTGTTCATAGGCTACTAGCTCCTGCGTGTGTGCACTCACTGTCTGTGTACACACACTACACACACTCTATTTCCTTCTGATAACTGATTGCTTATTGTAATTAGTTAGTTGTACTTACTGTTACTACTTACTCTTACTGTACTAGGAGTCTAGGACACTCAGTCACTGTTCATAGGCTACTAGCTCCTGCGTGTGTGCACTCACTGTCTGTGTACACACACTACACACACTCTATTTCCTTCTGATAACTGATTGCTTATTGTAATTAGTTAGTTGTACTTACTGACTGTTACTACTTACTTACTTACTGTACTAGGGACACTCACTCAGTCACTGTTCATAGGCTAGCTCCTGCGCGTGTTTGCGCGTGCGTGCACTCACTGTCTGTAGTGTACACACACTAAATTTACTTGTGATTGCTACTGATTATTGTAACTGCTAGTTGTACTTCCTGACTGTTACTACTTACTTACTGTACTAGGGACACTCACTCAGTCACCTCACCCACCAACCCACTCCATTAAAGTACCCCACTTTTCACCCGCCCTTTTAAAAAACATTTGTCTATACGCCCAAAACATCGAAGATGTCTGGAAGTGGCAGCCAGCGCGGTTTGGGCAAGGGGAAGGGCAGCAAGGGAATCAGGAGGAGAGGGAGCAGCATTGTGGCAGGCCGCGGCCGCGCCACCATGCACAGTTCCGCAGCAGCAGCAGCAGCGTCAGTGGCTAACATTCCTCCCATAGCCACTGGCCGTGGACGCCTTGGGCGCCGCCCAGCAGGAGCATCTGCAACTCACGCTGCAGAGACACAGCAGCAGCAGCGTGTAGCACCTGCTCCGATTTTCCTCCAGCCGGGTCGGAAACGTCCCATTGAGGAAAAGCATGCAGACACTGTGGTGCAACTCATGACGGAGGATGAGCAGCCCGCCATCAGCTCTGCATCCGAGGCCTCCACCCTCACCACCACCCCTGTTCGCAGCAGCCGCCCAGCAGGGCCTGGGGAGGAGGCCAGTTCACCGTCAGTTGGCGACCTGTCATTCAGCAGTCTTTTGACCCCAGGCATCATGAGTCAATTGTCTGCTGTTGTTGGCGATTTTGAGGAGGAGATGCTGATGGGCACTTTGGGGGATGAGGGATTGGACAGCAAGACTGTGGCGACAGTCAAGCAGCCCATCCATGCATCAGGAGAGGAGTTTGGGGGGTCCTCATCCCAGCAGGACATGTTTCAGGAGGGGGAGGATGATGATGACCCGGTGACAGACAGAGACTGGGTGCCACCACCTCCAGGGGATGTCGTCCTCAGCAGCTCTGAGGAGGAGGAGGAGGATGCTCTTGTGGGCCTTGCAAGGAGGCGCATCATTGCAAGCATTGGCAGCAGCAGTAGGCAGGTCCCACAGCCTGCTGGTGTCTCAGGCTCAGCAGCAGCAGCAGCAGCATCTGCCAGTACCACCACCAGCCGCACCCAAGCCCCCCAAGCCCCCCCCCCCCCCCAACCACCACAGGGAGACAGGCAGCAGCGCTTCCATGCCGTAGGGGGATGTTTCTGTCACCAATCTGGCGATATTTCACCATGCCCACTGTGTACAGCAAGTACGCCACTTGCAACCACTGTCAGCGGAAGTTGAGCAGAGGTGCAGACCCCTTAAAGTTCTGCACCAGCTCGCTCATCAACCACCTTGCTGCGAAACATTTCCACCAGCATGAGGAGTTCCAGAGGCTGAAGGCATCTGGTGCTGGCAGTGGCACCACACCCATCACTGCACAGCCTTCAGCAGCAGCAGCAACAGCAGCCACCCGCCCTCCTGCTCCTCCAGCAGCACCAGCAGGAGTGCGGAAACGCACTGCTCCTCCCCCCTCTGCAACTCCTGCCGCCGACACTGAGGCCTGTTCTGGCAGCCAGTCCTCAGTGGCCTCCTCCGCTGTGTCTGCTGATTCCCGTGCCAGCAAAAGGCCACGCCAGAGCCTTTTGAGCGAGTCCTTCCAGGGGGTGGTTAGGGCTCTGCCTCCCAGCAGCCGTCGCGTGCGGCAGCTGAACGGCTTGCTGGCACGGGCCATGTGCTCCCAACTCCTGCCGTACACGCTCGTGCAGGAGGGGAGCGACATTCGTGCGCTGCTTGCTTGCGCAGCCCCAGACTGGCAGCTCCCCAGCAGACACTTTTTCTCCCGCAAGGCCATTCCTGCACTGCACCGCTTTGTGATGGCCAATGTGGAGCGAGGGCTGGAGCACGCGGTTGGTGAAAGGGTCCACGTCACCATGGACTCCTGGAGCAGCCGCTTCGGGACAGGCCGCTACCTGTCCTTCACTGTCCACTGGGTCAGCTTGGTGGAAGGGGGTGAGGATGGGAGAGCAGCAGCGGGCACAGCAGCAGCAGCAACACAGTGGGTGGTGCCACCCCGCAGGGTCAGGGGAACTGCAGCAGGTTCCTCCAATCCTCTGCCATCCTCCGGCACACCTGGCCAAACCCCCCGCCTCAGCAGCAGCGTGAAGGCCCGCCACTGCCAAGCGCTGCTGCACTTGGTCAGCCTTGGGAAGACCAAGCTGACGGCAACCCATGTGTTGGCCAAACTCCAGGAGCAGGAGAGGATTTGGCTGACCCCCAGAGGCCTCAGAGTCGGAGAGGTGGTGGCCGACAATGGGGCCAATCTGGTTGCCGCAATAGACAGGGGAAACCTGACCCACATCCCCTGTCTTGCCCACGTGCTGAACCTGGTACTGCAGAAGTTCTTGCGCACCTACCAGGGGATGGGCGAACTGCTGGAAACGGCAAGGAACGTTGTGCGTCACCTCCGGCGCTCGGCTGCAGCCTGTGCGAGCCTGGAAGACGTGCAAAAGGAGCTGGATCTGCCACGCCATCGGCTGATCCTTGACGTTCCGACTCGCTGGAACTCCACCCTGGCGATGTTGGAGCGTCTGGTAGAACAGAAGCACGCTGTCAACCAGTACCTTGCCCTGGCCACTGTTTCCGCCGCTCAGAGAAGGGACAAGACCAGCAACATCCCGTCCATCGTCCCCGATGATGACTGGAGGCACATGCAGCAGGTGTGCTTAGTGCTGGCTCCCTTTCTGCAGGCCACTAACATGGTGAGCAGGGACCATGCTATGGTCTGCGAGTGGGTGCCCCTGGTTTGTCTGCTGAACAGGGCCCTCGATGCTTTGCTGGAACAGGGAGCGGCAGCCTTGGACCAGCAGGAGCGGCAAGCAGCTGCACAGTCCACCTCTGAGGGGGAGGAGGACTTGGTGGAGGTCCCTGACCTTGCTGCTGATGAGGGGGAGCAGCACAGTGCAGCTGAGTTGGTGCGGGGGTGGAGAGAGGATGAGGCTGACGAGGCAGAGGAGGAGGATGAGGACAGCAGCACTGCCGTCGATGTGCCAGCAGACGTGGCCCGCCTCTTCCCAATGGCAGCGCACATGCTGACGTGCCTGCGCAGAGACCTCAGGGTGATCCAGATGAAGCAGAGGGAGGACATCTGGATCAGCATGATGTTGGACCCACGCCTCAAGGGGAAGTTGAGCCAGTTCCTGCCGCCTGCAGGAGGAGACCCAGCGCAACAAATAAGGAGCTTGCAGCAGGCCCTTGTTGAGCGCTTGGAGGAAGCCTTCCCCCAGCCTTCCACCCCCACTGTCCAGCAGCCAGCACAGAGGCAGCAGCAGGTGCCTGCATCCAGCAGCAAGCGCCCCACAGACCTGCTGTCTCTCAGCCACGAGCTCTACAGGACTGTAGAGGCTCCGGCAGCAGTGACTAGAGAGGAGGTGCATGCAGCAGCATCCTCCACCGGTCACAGCCAGCGCCTGACCCGCATGGTGGCTGACTACATGGGGTCCTACAGCGGGCTTGACAGCGATGCCCCTGTTGATCCCATGGAGTATTGGGTCAAGCGCCTGGAGATCTGGAGCGAGCTGGCGCAGTACGCCCTGGAAGTGCTGTCCTGCCCCCCTTCCAGCGTGCTGTCCGAGCGCTGCTTCAGTGCAGCTGGTGGTGTGGTCACCGAGAAACGCTCACGTCTGTCTCACAAGTCTGTGGACAGACTGACGTTTCTCAAGATGAACCAGGCGTGGGTGGAAGGCGAGTTCCTGGCCCCTGTTGTCGGCGAGAGGGGGACATGAACTGGCTAAGAACCATCGTTAATGTGCCTTACCACCCTTTACCACCTCCTGGCTCCTGCTCACTAAGCCAGCCTGGTTCACTTTGACTATTACGTCGCCTGCAGCCACACATTTTACACCTACAGTGGGCTGCTGTGTACTGCCCTTCTGCTGTCTGTCTGTGTTTCCCACTGCCAGGGTACACAGATTTACCTTCTGCTGCCACTCTGCCACCAGCTATTACGTCAAACAATAGCTATATATCTGTGTAATTTGTTTTACAAACAAAACCAAAAAACCATAAAAAAAAAAAAGGTTTAATTTTTCTGAGGTGCCCGGGTTGAAAACTGTGTTGTCCCAGTTGTGTATTGGACACGATGTGGGCTGCACGACCGCTGTCTGGGACCTCCTGTTGTGTTCATTTACAGGCCTGGTATCACCGCTAGGTACCAGGGCTATTATGTCACGCTGCCTGCCTGCTGCCACACTCACACTACTCCTCCATTCCTCCTGCTGATGCTGCTGTCTGTCTGTGTTTCCCAACGCCAGGGTACACAGATTTACCTTCTGCTGCCACTCTGCCACCAGCTATTACGTCAAAAAATAGCTATATCTGTGTCATTGGTTGTAAAACCAAAACTACAAAACCATAAAAAAAAAAAAAAGGTTTAATTTTTCTGAGGTTCCTCGGGTTGAAAACTGTGTTGTCCCAGTTGTGTATTGGACACAATGTGGGCTACACGACCGCTGTCTGGGACCTCCTGCCTGCTGTGTTTATTTACAGCCCTGGTATCACCGCTAGGTACCAGGGCTATTATGTCACGCTGCCTGCCTGCTGCCACACTCACACTACTCCTCCATTCCTCCTGCTGATGCTGCTGTCCGTCTGTGTTTCCCACTGCCAGGGTACACAGAATTAGCTTCTGCTGCCACTCTGCCACCAGCTATTACGTCAAACAATAGCTGCTCACATTACTCCTCCATTCCTCCTGCTGCTGCTGCTGCTGTCTGTCTGTCTGTGTTTCCCAACGCCAGGGTACACAGATTTACCTTCTGCTGCCACTCTGCCACCAGCTATTACGTCAAAAAATAGCTATATCTGTGTAATTGGTTGTAAAACCAAAACTACAAAACCATAAAAAAAAAAAAGGTTTAATTTTTCTGAGGTGCCCGGGTTGAAAACTGTGTTGTCCCAGTTGTGTATTGGACACAATGTGGGCTGCACGACCGCTGTCTGGGACCTCCTGCCTGCTGTGTTTATTTACAGCCCTGGTATCACCGCTAGGTACCAGGGCTATTATGTCACGCTGCCTGCCTCATTGACTGCCTGCTGCCACACACTCATCCTCCTCCTCCTGCTGCTGAATTTACCTCCTGCTGTCTGTGTGTTTCCACTGCCAGGGAGCACATACAATGGCGCTTCCAACATGCGTGCGCCACCAGCTATTTGTTACGCTCAAAAATAGCTGCATTTCTTTAAAAAAAAAAATTTGAAAAGAGAAATAAGTGAAGAAGAAGACGATATAGAAGAAGATGAAGAAGATGAAGAAGAAGAAGATGATGAAGAAGAAGAAGAAGAAGAAGATGAAGAAGAAGAAGAAGAAGAAGGAGAAGAAGAAGATGAAGATGATGAAGAAGAAGAAGATGAAGAAGAAGAAGATGAAGAAGATGAAGAAGATGAAGATGAAGAAGATGAAGAAGATGAAGAAGAAGAAGATGAAGAAGAAGAAGATGAAGAAGAAGAAGATGAAGATGATGAAGAAGAAGAAGATGAAGAAGAAGATGAAGATGATGAAGAAGAAGAAGATGAAGAAGATGAAGAAGATGAAGAAGAAGAAGAAGAAGATGAAGAAGAAGATGAAGAAGATGAAGAAGAAGAAGAAGATGAAGAAGATGAAGATGAAGAAGATGAAGAAGATGAAGAAGAAGAAGATGAAGATGATGAAGAAGAAGAAGATGAAGAAGAAGATGAAGATGATGAAGAAGAAGAAGATGAAGAAGATGAAGATGAAGAAGATGAAGAAGATGAAGAAGAAGAAGATGATGATGAAGAAGAAGAAGATGAAGAAGAAGATGAAGAAGATGAAGAAGATGAAGAAGAAGAAGAAGATGAAGATGAAGAAGATGAAGAAGAAGAAGATGAAGAAGATGAAGAAGATGAAGAAGAAGATGAAGAAGATGAAGAAGAAGATGAAGAAGAAGATGAAGAAGATGAAGAAAAAGAAGATGAAGAAGAAGAAGATGATGATGAAGAAGATGAAGAAGAAGAAGAAGACAATATAAAAGAAGAAGAAGATATAGAAGAAGATATAGAAGAAGAAGATATAGAAGAAGATATAGAAGAAGAAGAAGAAGAAGAAGAAGAAGAAGATATAGAAGATAAAGAAGAAGAAGAAGAAGTATATACAGTACTGAACAAATTTCTGGACACAACTTCTCTTTTCAACTTTTTTTTTTTAAAGGAACATCCCCACATAATCACTTGCTGTTGTTACTTGGAAAAAAAGAGGTTTCTTGCATCATTCACCCTCAAAACAAGTGTTGGAAGCTATTTAAGGCCATTTCGAATAGTCAGCTCGAATAATGAGCTCGAATACCGACTCGAATAGTGAGCTCGAATTCCGAGGTCGAATCGAATAGTAAAAATTATTCAACTCGAATATTCGACTGATCTCGAATAATTTACTATTCGAATTCGACCTAACTCGAATTTTGAAAAGGGGTATTTGAGCAACACTAGCGCCCACTATTTATAGAGGGGGGCTTGGCCAGGCTCCCCCTCTGGAATTGGCTGCAGTCAGAGGGCTGGGAGCCCTCTGATTCGCTTGTGAGGACTCGAGGTGACGTGATGTGACGCTATCCGAGCGGATGACGCTATCCGAGCTCAGATAGCTAGGATATCTCCGGATAGCTGATTGCTATCCGAGTGCGCTCGGATAGCACAGCCCGGATAGCTAATACTATTCGAGCTCGGTATTCGAGCTCGGATAGTGAAAAAAGAGCTAGGATATCCGAGTATCTCGGATATCCGAGCTCGGATGAGCATCACTGGCGCACTGCACAGGCTCAGTATGGTCTGTGCCTGCACAGTACGTTCCCGGGGACATCAGCGGGAGCGAAGACATGGCAATGCAGGCGCAGTGGTTTTCAGACTTTAAAGTCTGAAATTCCAGAAGTGAACCGGAGGCAGGGCCGGAGCATCGGTGAGTGGCTGCGCGGGCACAGGACGTCTGCGGGGGACCATTAGAAGCCCCGGGTAAGTTCAACTCATTTTCCTCCCTACCCCTACAGTATTCCTTTAAAATGTTTCCAACCGGGTCTTAACAAATTGTGAAGTGTGGAGAGCACAATGCCAATGTTAGCAGTTGAATTTATAATAAGAGTCTGGATCAGTAAAGCTATTTGGAATATTTGAAAAAGGAGAGGGAATTATCGATATATTTCAATGTATTGGAAGTTTAATCATTTAATGATTATACATTCAATCAGTACACAACCATATCACCTCCACTCACTGCTGTTAGGAAAAGCAAGAACATATGGGTCCCTAAACAAAAGGTGCAAAAATTACAAAAATACAGATTAACCTCCTTGCCGGTTATCCCGAGCTTAGTTCGGGGTAACCTGCCGCGGAGGATTCATCAGGCCCTGCTGGGACGATTTGCATAACTTTTTTTTTACTTTGCACTTTGCTAGCTGCGTGTCACTTACGATCGCCGCCGCTCTGCCCCGATTCGCCGCTACCCGCGGCATCAGAGGGTGCCCCCCCCCACCGAGACCAATCAGTGCCAGGCAGCGCTGAGGGGTGGATCGGGACTGCCTCTGATGTCACGACGTCAATGACTCTGGTGACGTCGGTGACGTCATCGCGCCCTTCGCCATGGCGACGGGGGAAGCCCTCATGGAAATCCCGTTCAGAATGAGATTTCCGGATGGGCATATGCGCCGGCGGCGATCGGCGCGTATGGGGGGACGCCGCAGGGAGGGGGGAAGCATGTAGCTAGCGCTAGGCTAGTTACATGCTAAAAAGAAAAAAAATGCAAAAAATCACCCTCCCTGCCGTGCGCAGCACATTTTTAGAATGGCAGGGAGGTTGAAGGAATATACTGTATGTATATTAGAGCTCTTGACAAGGTCTACAAGTTAGTTTGGAAAAAAAAACCAACCAATAGGTCCAATTGTGGTGTGAAACTTGTGTGCAAACTAAACTGCACTGCTATAGACCTGATCCGCCACTAGCTCTGGTACTGAAGTACAGTGTGTGGCGTAGTCCAGGTTTCCAAAATTAGGATTACTAGAAAGCAGTGCCTACAACCTGCTCACATTAGTTTTCAGAGTCTCTTCCTCTTGCGCACAAAGAAACGGCTTATGGTGCAGGAATCTTTGCAGGTATAAACAATCCACAACAGAGAAAAGAAACAATCTCACACTCCTCCCACTATACTGTATAAGCAAAGAGAAATGGAGCGCGCCATAGCGCATTAATCGTAAAAGGTAGTTTATTGAGATTTAAAAGTTATACTCACAAACATGATTCGCTAGTCAGCGGACAGCCAACCGCTTATCTCAACAGGGGAGGATGCCACGCTGTGGCCAGCAGCGCGAGTCCCGATCGTCTGGGCTCCGTCTTGCTGTGAGGTGGTCGTGGCTGGGGTTCAGTAGGCGTGTGACGTCATGACGCGTTTCGGCGCGCTGCGCCTTCGTCAGATGGCGTCACACGCGTACAGGCGTACACTTATAGTGTTTCCCTGTATAGTTGCTATAGTGGCGAAAGGGGAGGTTTCACTCAACTTTATTAAACTAACATTTGTGTGCCACGCAGCATAGTTGCGGAAATTGATGCAGAAAATTGTATGCATGCCACGCGGCAATTATATGGACATTATTACGAAACTTGCGTAGGGGAAAAGTTTTATACGGCTCACCACCTTCCGCATTTAGAGACACACATATACATTAAACCTATTTACTATTTATATACTGGACATTAAAAAAATCTATCAATGTTTTAAAATTTATAAGCAATGGTATACATATACCAAAAGGCAAGAAGTTGCGAAAGTTGATGCGGAAAGTTGTATGCGAGAATTTTCCTGTATCCGGAATTATTAGAGTGCCTTGGCAGATAGTAACATCCAGCGGACTACATGCTTGTAAACTGGCCTAGAAAGAGTTATAATTGTGTATGTGCACCACTTACTGGCAGTTGCACATATTACAGCATAAAGAAAATTTAAAGTTCTGTTAGATTCTACAAACACCTGTATTGAATCTAATTTCATACTGTATATTGTACAGAGAATGACACTTATTGCCACATTGGTCTGAACTCAGCTGTGAGGGACTATAACGACCGCCATGGCTGAGAATTGAGCTACAGGCCAGAGTGTGTACAGTGGCCCGACGATGATCGCTAAAGATCTGTCATGTAAATGACAATCTTTTGATTTTTTTTACACACAATTGTCCATTTACGGCAATACCATATGTTTGGCACTTTTTTGCACCCTAACTGTTTTTTGCACCCTAACTGCGCTAAGGGGCCCAAAGTCCAATGAGTACCTTTAGGATTTCAAGGGTCATTGTGAGACATTTGGTTTCAAGATTACTACTCACGGTTTAGGGTCCCTAAAATGCCAGGGCAGTATAGGAACCCCACTAATGACCCCATTTTAGAAAGAAGACACCCCAAGGTACTCCATTAGGAGTATGGTGAGTTCATAGAATATCACCCAATGGCATTGCTCTTGGCACCTCCACACCCGCTGGAAGCTGCACTGTAGGACACACTTGCAGCGCCCCCCCACCCCCACCCCCCGCATAGCAACAGATGCATTGTCAGCCAAAGGCAACAGTGCACTAACAATGGTGTACAGACATGTCATCAGCCTTTACACATGACGCATCTTTTGCTATGAAGGGGGAAACAAAGAATTGATGAGCATGTATAACGGAGCTGCTTCTGGTGGTGGGAGCAGCGAGAACAATGCCATTGTGCTGTGCGCAGGCATTGCTAGAAATCCAACATTCCAGATCTTCATGAAATCGTTGTGCAGCCGATGTAGACATGCCGGTCTGACCGTAATGAACCCCCGAGTTCAGACTAGCATGTGTATGGATCTATAGGGCTGATTCAGACGGATATCTGATCCACATGTCCATTGTCTCATCCAAATGCTTTTCTGCAAGCATGCTGAAAAGCATTTGTCGACTTTCAGCGATGATTCCCTGTGATCATCATTTTTCATCCTACAGGGGGACAGAGGAGTGCCATGCTAATAGACCCCGGAATGACCAGACCCTGCTGCTTCCAGAAAAGATAGTGATCATCAAAATGCTGTGTTTGCATAAATGGCAGTAAATGATATGCAGGTGTGTGTGAACTGGCCCTTAGTTGTTGTACCACACAAGAGAGATGTTTTAGGTAAACACTGGACAGTATTTATTTCTGCATGTGTACATTTATTTCTTCATCCATATTTGAGGAGGATTTTTCTATTTGTGATTAATAATTTTATTTTAGAAATTTTAATTAAAATTTTTGACATTACTTTGTATTTGAATCTTTTATTATACTCAAAATAACTAGACCCTTGCTTGCCGGATTTAAGTAAGTTGCAGGCAAAAATTCCATTAATATATGAAATAGGAACCCTTTTCAGGTGTTTTGGATTAACAGGAAGTAGAAGAGTGTATATCAGCGGCATAGGAGGGGGAGCAGGGAGGGGAGCCCCGGGGAGAGGCAGAGGGGGAAGTCGGGCTTCCCTCCAGCGGCTGAGTCTCACTCAGTGTGGCCGCGGCTCCCCCTCCATCACCTATGGGGGGCACCTACCTACCTACACTATACTCGGGCACCTACCTATCTAACCTATACTGGGGGCTTCTGCCTATCTAACCTATACTGTGGGGCTCCTATCTAACCTATACTAGGGGCTCCTACCTATCTAACCTATACCTATCTAACCTACTGGGGGTACCTACCTATCTAACCTATACTGGGTGCTCTTACCTATCTAGCCTTTAGTGGTGGCACCTACATATCTAACCTATACTGCAGGCACATATCTAACCTGTACCAGTGGCAACTATAATGGCTATCTATATCGGAGGCACCTACCTAGCTAACCTACACTGGGGGCAACTATATTGGCTCCCTATATAGGAGGCTCCCACCTAGCAAACCTATACTGGGGGCAACTATACTGGCTACCTATACTGAAGGAACCCACCTGGCTAACCTATACTGGGGGCAATTATACTGGCTACCTTTACTGGGGGAACCTATAGCTGGCTACCTATACTTGGTGCAACTAGATCTGGCTAACCTATACTGTGGGCACCTATACCCTGCTCCACGGGTGGGGGGGGCACAATTTTAACACCCTCGTCCTGGGTGCAATTTAGCCTAGAAACTGCCCTGCCACCAGGGCCCAGACAGTAATTATTAACAATAAGTCCCCACAAGCTTGGTTACCAGCACACCAACAACCGTGGCCATTTCAATTCCATATTGTAAACCGAAGTTAAAAATGTAAATTCCAACGTAGGATAAGTGTAAACCATCTTGTCTATACAAATCTCCTAAACCTCCTTTAAGATCAACATGACGATATGATATGATACATAACCTAATAAATACATACATTTTGAAATGTTTTGATTAATCCTCTGTCTGATCTTCTCCAAATGGAGAACTTCAGGAAAAGATAACCAGCTTAACCTAGGTACTATCTTGGAAAAATGAAGGAAAAATTGGAAAGAAAATTAGAAAAATTATCTAAAAATTGCTTGCATTATGTTATATCCGGTGACTACCACCATATACAGTAAAAGCCTCAGAATTTAAATAAAGATTTGTGAGTTCTTAGAGAGTTCTTAGTGCAGCCCTTTTTTTCAGCCCAGAAGATAAAAGAGTGTCTTGTTATCCACATGATTTTTCTTCCTCCTAAAATTTTATATTAGAAATATTAGTTCTTATATACAGTTGGAAACATCTTGACTCCCATCTCCCTAACTTACAAATAAAATCCGCATTTTTCCTCATCTTTCCGCAATGCAAAAAGAATGAGTAGTAATGTGCAAATGTGACAGCCCAGCTTGAACCACACACACTTGCTCAAAACGGTCCAAAATTGCAATATACTATGTGCATGAATGAGAAACTGCAGGCCGAACTCCCAATTATTCTATAACTTTATTAACCGGGCATGTGACAGTGCATGCAACTGCAATCATGTACCCCAGCCCAAATAATCCATTTTTTTTTATTTTCTAATGAGGACAAAAATTGTGTCACCTATCATTTTAATATAGTTTTGTAAAATACTAGTATGACTGAAAGTATTTTTGGAAACCAATTCAGAGACACACAATGCTGCAAAAATTGCAAAAGAGAAAGCACATCAAAACAATTCAAACTCAAATAAAGATATACAAACCCTTCCAGCAGCGTCAAACAGCTTATGTAAGATTGTAACAGTAATGGACTGAACAGGACATAACTCTTTTTCCATCCTGAATCGCTGAAATTAAAAACACAATAATGGGTCAACTATTTCATTGGACCTACCTGGAACATACAGTATCTAGCTTTAACCCATATAGTAATCTTTAAGGAGTAACTGTCAGGCTGCAAAAGCTAATTTAAACCTCTATTCTCCTTTGTTAAACAGTTTAGAAGGAAGCCAAAAAGGCAATACTGAAGTTAAAAATCTCTCTTACTTTTGATGTGTGCTGAGCAGCAAGGCTGTTATTCCCAAGCTCTTAAGTAGGAAGACAGGCCGCATAACATACTGCAAAGCATTCTGGGGCTGCTTCTCCCCACCTTGGGTCATCCCCTTCATTTCCCAATCACACCCTAAGGCTGCTAGTGAGAAGTTACAGGCTCAAGTTACAGCAGCTTGTAACGCAGCCCAGCTCACAGCACTGAAAAATCACGGCATATGTTCCCTTAGAGTATACTGCATGAGTTCGCTATTGTTCCTAGCCACATGGCTAATTAATATTCACTGCACAGTAGTGTTGTTCATTAGGATCTTTTTTGTGAGTCGAATCATCAGGAAGCAGGGAGGACATGACGACACAATTGGCTTCATAGGAGACAGACAAACATGGAACCTGCCATGAGCTGTCAGGAGCATCATTCTCTGCAAATACTATATAAAAATTCTGTGAAATGCAAACGTGGACAGTGAAATGCATATGTAATGTAAGTACAACCAATATTTAGCTACTGATATATGTTTTTTTTTCTCTGAGACCTTTTTCTCTGAGACCTTATACCTAACAGCTCCTCTTTAACCACTTGAGGACCACAGTCTTTCTTCTACTTAAAGGGAAGGTTCAGGGAGGGTGGAGGAAAAATAAAAATCAATTTCCACTTACCTGGGGCTTCCTCCAGCCCGTGGCAGGCAGGAGGTGCCCTCGCCGCCGCTCCGCAGGCTCCCGGTGGTCTCCGGTGGCCGACCCGACCTGGCCAGGCCGGCTGCCAGGTCGGGCTCTTCTGCGCTCCAAGTCCTGGTACTTCTGCGTCCCACGCCGGTGCTCTGACGTCATCGGACGTCCGCCGGGCTGTACTGCACATGCGCAGAACTACTGCGCATGCGCAGTACAGCCCGGCGGACGTCCGATGACGTCAGAGCGCCGGCGTGGGACGCAGAAGTACCAGGACTTGGAGCGCAGAAGAGCCCGACCTGGCAGCCGGCCTGGCCAGGTCGGGTCGGCCACCGGGAGCCTGCGGAGTGGCGGCGAGGGCACCTCCTGCCTGCCACAGGCTGGAGGAAGCCCCAGGTAAGTGGAAATTGATTTTTATTTTTCCTCCACCCTCCCTGAACCTTTCCTTTAAGGACCAGAGCCTTTTTTCCATTCAGACCACTGCAGCTTTCACGGTTTATTGCTCGGTCATACAACCTACCACCTAAATGAATTTTACCTCCTTTTCTTCTCACTAATAAAGCTTTCTTTTGGTGCTATTTGATTGCTGCTGCGATTTTTAGTTTTTATTATATTCATCAAAAAAGACATGAATTTTGTCAAAAAAATGACTTTTCTGTGGTGACATTTTTCAAATAAAGTAAAATTTCCTATACATTTGAGTGCGAAAGTTATTCTGCTACATGTCTTTGATTAAAAAAAAAAACATTCAGTGTATATTTATTGGATTGGGTAAAAGTTATAGCGTTTACAAACAATGGTGCAAAAAGTGAATTTTCCCATTTTGAAGCATCTCTGACTTTTCTCTTTTCTGACCCCCTGTCAGGTTTCATGAGGTGCTAAAATTCCAGGATAGTATAAATACCCCCCAAATGACCCCGTTTTGGAAAGAAGACAAAGTATTCACTAAGAGGCATGGTGAGTTCATAGAAGATTTTATTTTTTGTCACAAGTTAGCGGAAAATGACACTTTGAAACACAAATAAAACAAAAAATAGTTTCCATTTCTGCTAACTTGTGACAAAAAAATGAAATCTGCCACGGACTCACCATGCCCCTCTCTGAATACCTTGAAGTGTCTACTTTCCAAAATGGGGTCATTTGTGGGGTGTGTTTACTGTCCTGGCATTTTGGGGGGTGCTAAATTGTAAGCACCCCTATAAAGCCTAAAGGTGCTCATTGCACTTTGGGCCCCTTTGCGCAGTTAGGCTGCAAAAAAGTGCCACACATGTGGTATTGCCGTACTCAGGAGAAGTAGTATAATGTGTTTTGGGGTGTATTTTTACACATACCCATGCTGGGTGGGAGAAATATATCTGTAAATGACAATCTTTTGATTTTTTTTACACACAATTGTCCATTTACGGCAATACCATATGTGTGGCACTTTTTTGCACCCTAACTGTTTTTTGCACCCTAACTGCGCTAAGGGGCCCAAAGTCCAATGAGTACCTTTAGGATTTCAAGGGTCATTGTGAGACATTTGGTTTCAAGACTACTACTCACGGTTTAAGGCCCCTAAAATGCCAGGGCAGTATAGGAACCCCACTAATGACCCCATTTTAGAAAGAAGACACCCCAAGGTACTCCATTAGGAGTATGGTGAGTTCATAGAATATTTCATATTTTGTCACAAGTTAGCGGAAAATGATTTTTATTGTTTTTTTTTTACAAAGTGTCATTTTATGCTAACTTGTGACAAAAAATAAAATCTTCTATGAACTCACCATACTCCTAACAGAATACCTTGGGGTGTTTTCTTTCTAAAATGGGGTCACTTGTGGAGTTCCTATACTGCCCTGGCATTTTAGGGGCCCTAAACCGTGAGCAGTAGTCTTGAAAACAAATGTCTCAAAAATGACCTGTCAATTCCTAAAGGTACTCATTGGACGCTGGGCCCCTTAGCCCAGTTAGGGTGCAAAAAAGTGCCACACATGTGGTATCGCCGTACTCAGGAGAAGTATTATAATGTGTTTTGGGGTGTATTTTTACACATACCCATGCTGGGTGGGAGAAATATCTCTGTAAATGGACAATTCAGTGTAAAAAAACTCAAAAAAATCTCTTTTACAGAGACATTTCTCCCACACAGCATGGGTATGTGTAAAAATACACCCCAAAACACATTATACTACTTCTCCCGAGTATGGCGATACCACATTTGTGGCACTTTTTTGCAGTCAAACTGCGCTAAAGGGCCCAAAGTCCAATGAGTACCTTAAGGATTTCACAGGTCATTTTCAGACATTTGTTTTCAAGACTACTTCTCACAGTTTAGGGCCCCTAAAATGCCAGGGCAGTATAGGAACCCTACAAATGACCCCATTTTAGAAAAAAGACACCCCAAGGTTTTCCGTTAGGAGTATGGTGAGTTTATAGAGGATTTTATTTTTGGTCACAAGTTAGCAGAAAATGACACTTTGTAAAAAAAAAAAAAATCATTTTCCACTAACTTGTGACAAAAAATAAAATTGTCTATGAACTCACCGTACTCCTAACAGAATACCTTAGGGTGTCTTCTTTCTAAAATGGGGTCATTTGTGGGGTTCCTATACTGCCCTGGCATTTTAGGGGCCCTAAACCGTGAGGAGTAGTCTTGAAAACAAATGTCTCAAAATGACCTGTGAAATCCTAAAGGTACTCATTGGACTTTGGGCCCCCTAGCGCAGTTAGGCTAGAAAAAATGCCACACATGTGATATCGCCGTACTCGGGAGAAGTAGTATAATGTGTTTTGGGGTGTATTTTTACACATACCCATGCTGGGTGGGAGAAATAGCTCTGTAAATGGACAATTGTGTGTAAAAAAAAATGTCTCCCACACAGCATGGGTATGTGTAAAAATACACCCTAAAACACATTATACTACTTCTCCCGAGTACAGCGATACCACGTGTGGCACTTTTTTGCACCCTAACTGCGCTAAGGGGCCCAAAGTCCAATGAGCACCTTCCGGCTTTACAGGGGTGCTTACAATTTAGCATTCCCCCCCCCCCCACAGGACAGTTAGCAAATGCCACAAATGACCCCATTTTGGAAAGAATACACGCTAAGGTATTCCATGACGGCCATGGTGACAGACCCCACGAATGATGCCATTTTGGAAAGAGGACACCCCAAAGTATTCCGTGAGGTGCATGGTGAGTTCATAGAAAATTTTATTTTTTTGTCACAAGTTAGCGGAAAATGGAATTTTGTGAAAAAAAACAACTATTTCTGCTAACTTGTGACAAAAAATAAAATCTTTTATGAACTCACCATGCACCTCACGGAATACTTTGGGGTGTCCTCTTTCCAAAATGGCATCATTCGTGGGGTCTGTCCTGGCATTTTAGGGTCTCTGCAATCATTACATGTATGGCCAGTATTAGGAGTTTCTGCTATACTCCTTATATTGGGCATACGGGTAATGCACTCTGGGCTGAAAGGAAAAACAAACAATCAATCAATCAATGTGGATGAAAAAATATCTGCCAAAAAATGTGAAAAAAAAAGGGAAGGTGTCTGCTAGGACATAGGAGCTGCCACCCAAAAACGTCCAAACCCATTCAGCTCGTATGCCCTGGCAAACCCGATTTATGCATTCACACCGATCGATGTGGATGAACAAATCATTGCCAGAGTTCTTTTTTGATACAAAGTGTTTGCCAAAGCATATGAACCCCAACACCGCTCCTGGGCCCATGTGCCTCGGCAAACGTAACTTTATGACTGCGGAGGAGAAATCTCGTCCTGCAGTGCTGCATGCACCAATTTTGTGTAACCTGACAGACGCGCAATGTTCTGTCATGATGCACCATCAGTGCTGCAGCTGGTTAGTCGTTCGCTCGGTCCACCTGGAAGGTTAAAGTATGGAAAAAGAGGGAAAAAAAACAAAAAAACAAGCAAGCAGCAAAGCAATTACTTCATTAACATTAATAAACATTGAACTTTTTTAAACAAAACCTTAACATTGCGAACCAAACATTAACTTTTTTGCTTACCTGTTGTTAGCTCAATTTCAGCGGAGGCAGCTACAAGATGACTTAGCAGAATAATCTGCAACCCAGGTTAAAGTTCTCCCCCAATCCAAGTGAATACCCTCTCTTCCAGCTGGGAGATACAGAACCACAAACACTTAAATTGGTGGAACAGCATCTGAAATCTTTATTTACAGGTCAATCTTATATACACCCTGATGTTAGGGAAAAACCAGATTAGACCGGAGTGCACATAGAAAATATTTGAAACAATAGCATAGACATGGTACAGACAGCAGAGACAATAGGATTTGTTATTCTGTAAACAACTGGCAGAGGTAGACTTTGTTACATGTGTTAATTTCTCAATAGACCAGGTTTTTTAACAACAATGCATGAATAGGTCTGAGTCTTCAGATCTCTGTCACAGTGGCTTGTATGGTAATATACCAACTGGGTATTGAAATACAGGTTTTGTATTCAGGTGCCTGGAACTTCTAGAGTGTTAATTATTAATGTATCTGTAAAGCACTGTCTGGAGGAATGTGCTGCTGACTAGTTGAAGCAATGATGTCATTTTTAAGAAATTGTGATGTGCTGTATATATTTTAATATCGGGGTGATTTAAGCAGCACATTATTACAACCTTTCAACCCAACCTTTGATCCCAACCTTTTCTAAAGGAAAGGGCGGGATCACTTTGATACTATGCACAGCTCTATGTATGTTAGAGATCAATGAGTTAGTGTTGTCATTGGTACACAAATACAATATACAGTTTAAAGGGTTACACAACTACACGATGAATTAACAGTAGTTAGCTTTGCTAGTATATCATCCTAATCTAGCCCTGCATAACTTAATGGAAAACTGAATGTGGTAAACTGTAACAGGTTGCCTAAAGCCACACCTCACCCATAAGGTTAGAACTCCTTAATGCATTTTGGAAAAAAAAATGATCCTCGAGTGGGTCCAGGAAATGTCAGTTCATTATTGCAGAGTAGAATATTGTTCATTTGAAGGGTGAAGGAGGACGGTGAATTCATCACCACAAGCCCTCATGATGAATGCAGATGTTTTTCTGCCAAGCTCTCACTGTCTCGGGGCAAACAGACAGTGGCGGCTGAGAGCTGGCCGTGTAATCACCGTGGCTACACCCAGTGCCTTTTTGTTAGCAGTTTCATTGTATGGCATTGGGCACCCACAAAAGAAATGGAAACAGATTTATAACAAGGATGTAGCAATTGCAGCCAGGTTGTAGAAGGCAGGGAAGGGCAGACTCAACTTCTCATCCCAGTTGAGAAACCTCACAGTTGCAACAGCAGAGGCGGAGTTCTTCCCAAAGGATGACACAAAAGAAAGGCTTGAAGCAGCCATCACCAACACAGGAGGAGGGCAGGTGCAGGAAGGGCTCATCCTTACAGCAGAGGGTCATCCTTCTAGGGCTGCATCAGTGCAGGAGAATCATATCAGATGATCTCCAAAGTATTCCATAATCAGGTGATATCACAGGCAGGTCTCCAAGTGAACAGGTAATAAAGAACACTTGTGCAGGCAAATTAGTAAAGATGAATCAGACAAGAGTTCAAGGTTTGTCAAACTGCATGAGCCAAGTAATTGATAGCTCAGTCTCAATCAAAGCAGTTATGTAGAGGTCCTCAATGGTAATAAGAAGTTAAACAGCTTAGTGGGTGTGTGCAACCTATTTACCACATGCGTAGCTATGTAACAATATTTTTGACAAAGGTTACTCTCTCTATTCAAATTTCTTTTACTAACATCATACTGTCTGTAAATCCTAGTACTATAGAGTTCTGACACTTAAATACATTTCTCTGACCTTGCTTTATACAGCACAGTATCAATACAAACAGACATATGGAGACAATTACAATCAAATCAACCAATAAGTATTTTACATGACATATTTGTCTCCACCCTCTCCAGGCATGTTAGAACACTGATGTGGGCCGGGTTATGAGGCTGTGTGATTCAGCCACTTGCAGGTTTAGTTGGCCCCCCATCTCACCCTGTGCACAGTAGGTGGTACAGGGGGTCAACGTCTGCTGTTCAAAACCCTCCCCAAATGCACAACACCAGGGTTTGTTTCCCACACCCCTCAGATTGTAACCAGAGACAGACCAGAAACCAACAAAGAAATTGCTGTAAAAGCATTTGTTAGAATTTTACACAATTACAAGTGAAAAAATATAAGTATGTCACTTTGCTTAAGGGACTCATCACCATTAATATTATACACGTACCCAAACATTCACACAATTGTTTGCATTATTCTTGGCAATATGAACAGAAAACCTGGCATGAGCATAACTTCTAGTAATTTGAGCAAGATGATTTTGGACACAATCTCTACATTACATTCATATCGGCATGAGTGCAGGCTCAAGTTAAAATGATTACATTTCATTCACAGCAACTTAATTCCTACTGGAAGATTTACAAACCTAATTCACCCATTGACAGCAAAACTGTTGTGTGCTTTGAATTCTCAGGTATATGCAAAAATACCTGACAAAAAAAAAACCCACATGAAAAACAAAAAACTTCAGATGGAACATGCCCTTCCGTATGTTAATTTTTTATAACCAACTTTAAATTACAAATTTTAAGACATGTTACATCTGGTTCACCCGAAATAAATTGTTTCCTTTGCAAAACACTAAATTCAAAACATCACAATGGCCAGCAACTTTGTGCATGGGTCATTCATTATATGTGGTGAAAACCAATTACACATTCAATCTCACCTGCCTTGCCTCAAGACAATTTACAAACCCTCTCCTATAGTAGACAAAGAAAGACAACACATGCACATTTACATAACCACAGTCCGCATACCTTAGACTCCAACAATAATTTAGCTTTTGACTTTTCTGTCTGTAGAAAAAAACGATCAATTAAATTAAGAGGTTTATTCCTAAACTCTAAAAAAAATATTTGGATACTCTCTGTGCACAGACACATACACAAACAGACAAACAACATATAGCTGGGATCTTCTTTTGTTTCTGTTTCCTGACACTCTCCTCATTGCCCCCAGTCTTTTCAGGGAAGAGGAAAGAGAAAAAACAAAAGCATTAACACAAGTCTCTCCCAATACATGGAGGGAGGGGGTAGAAACCTGCAACAACTCTGAGCAGATGTCCAGAGATGCATATTTAAAGTACAACCTAGCTGAAAAAGTGCAACCAGTCATACACAAGCAATTTAAATCACAGTTCCACAGAAACTACAGTGAGAGGAGATAGACAAACACATTTATAGGAATTAGAAGAAAAGGCTCAGAAACATCTAGTAGCCAGGCCAGAACATTTTGGAGGGACTGATAAAAAAAGTTATCCTGCGGCCGCAATGCCCATTCAAAATGTCCTGGTCCAGAGAGACACCTGCAACTGCTGAGTGTCTCCGAGAAAAAAAAAAATGAAACTCCTAAATAGAGTTAGTCAGAAATAAGATTCAAAGCAAATTGTGGAACATGATTCTTTCTAAAACTTACAAATCTATATATCCGCATTAAACAGCATCACAGAATATGATACATCATAAATCAAAAATAACCCTTGGGAGTCCCCTTACCTTTGAGACTTTCCCATTATGCTAAGCTAAAAAAAAAATAGAGTGAGATTAGCTGAGTTTGAAGGTTTATCTAGGGATGGTGACGTCAGTATTAGACTTTACTGGCAAACCTGGTCTCCAGCATATGTGATTCTTCTATAGTTTCGAATCAGGTTTATCTACACCCGATTTATGGTTTGAATTTTAACTATCCTCTGTGGACAAGTTTATACCTTCAATCTCAGCTTAACCTCACATACAATCTACACAAATCTATACAGTAACATGCAATCTTATATAACTAAAATTCACTTAAGCGACTATACAACAATATACAAGGTTTAGAGAGAATATTCACTTAGACACACAGTACTGCTTTCTTAATTGGGGCATCAGACCCGCTATTTACTTTAGGAATATCAGATTCCTGGGAGAGGCGCTACAGAAGCACTTTCCCTCCGGGTTCTATTAATCCGCTCTGACAGTATAGGGTGGTAATCAAAAAATAGAATTACTCACCCGATACTGTATATGGCGGATCCAACTTCTCGACACCAAACTGTTAGCTCAATTTCAGCGGAGGCAGCTACAAGATGACTTAGCAGAATAATCTGCAACCCAGGTTAAAGTTCTCCCCCAATCCAAGTGAATACCCTCTCTTCCAGCTGGGAGATACAGAACCACAAACACTTAAATTGGTGGAACAGCATCTGAAATCTTTATTTACAGGTCAATCTTATATACACCCTGATGTTAGGGAAAAACCAGATTAGACCGGAGTGCACATAGAAAATATTTGAAACAATAGCATAGACATGGTACAGACAGCAGAGACAATAGGATTTGTTATTCTGTAAACAACTGGCAGAGGTAGACTTTGTTACATGTGTTAATTTCTCAATAGACCAGGTTTTTTAACAACAATGCATGAATAGGTCTGAGTCTTCAGATCTCTGTCACAGTGGCTTGTATGGTAATATACCAACTGGGTATTGAAATACAGGTTTTGTATTCAGGTGCCTGGAACTTCTAGAGTGTTAATTATTAATGTATCTGTAAAGCACTGTCTGGAGGAATGTGCTGCTGACTAGTTGAAGCAATGATGTCATTTTTAAGAAATTGTGATGTGCTGTATATATTTTAATATCGGGGTGATTTAAGCAGCACATTATTACAACCTTTCACCTGTTTTTTGTTTTTTTTTTGTTTGTTTTTTACTTACCTTCCGAGGACAAACTTCTCCTCCCCCATGGGACAATGTGCAAAGTGCAAATCGCACAGAGTTGTGGCGAAGTACATTACGCATTTTGTCCCAAGTGAAAGGAGAGGTTTCTGGCAGCCCTGTGTATTAGGGTCTCTCGAAACCAGATGCTTAATTTCACACTGCATATTGACATATCCGGTGGGTCGAGCCCGCCGCACCGTATCGTCCAAAACAGACCTTCAGGGAATACCACAAGAGTATTTGTGGAGCCGGTCATAAGCAGGGTGGTCACTTTGATGACAGGTTTCGTCATCATTGAAGTGCAGGAAGCGCAGGATGTTCTCAAATCATGTCCTGGACATGGCAGCAGAGTACAAGGGAACGTGATGTATTGGGTCCGTAGACCAATAAGACCGCAACACATTCTGTTTGGTTAGTCCCATGTGTAGGAGAAGGCCCAAAAAAGTTTTAAGTTCGGAAACTTGGACTGGTTTCCACCAAAATGGCTGGGCAAGAAAGACATCCGGATGGGCGGTTAAATATTGTGTGGCTTTACGGTTGGTCTCTGACACAATTAAGTCTAAGAGATCCTGGGTGATGAACAGATAAAAAAGTCTAGGGGCAATCCTAGATTATCTGTCTCCACCTGGACTCCAGACTGGGCGGTGAAAGGGGGCAGTACGGGTGCGGCGGTATCAGGGGATTGCCAATTGGGATTTGCCAGCACCTCTGGTATACTAGGGGTAGTACAGGCCCGTTTACTTGGTGGCTGCGACTGGGGTGTTACTGCACGTGCCACCGCACCATTTTCAACTTCCATGCCGGTGCTCGTCACTTCACCAGGGTATAAGGAAGCACTGGTGCTAGGTCCAGGAGATGCTGTGCTGCTGGTGCCTGCCTCACCATGAAAAATCAGACCAGCACTAGCACCACTCTGCTGCCCTTGAGGCTGATCTTGCGCCACCTGCGGTCCAACGACATGGGGTGTGGTACGCCTGGCTGAATCTGGGACCTCAACTTCGTCATCGCTATCAGTCAGTGAGCCACTGCTCAATTCAGGTACAAACTCTGAACCAGATGATTCGTCGAATGGTTCGTCCCAATCGTCCTCATCCGACTGGGTCATGTACCTGAGCACCTCATCATTGGAATACCCCTTTCTTGACATGGTGGACTGCTAAATTTAGGGGTATTCCTCTGAGACTACTCATAGAAAAAGAGCACCTACCTAGCGAAATGGAGTATTTAGGAGGTAGAAAGCTGTGGTCACTGGGTTTTGATTAAAAAAAAAAATCAAAACTGATGTTTACAGTGCCACAGCTAGTGTTCAGTGTTTTTTGCAGTAATCAGTAAAAAAAAATTCTGTCACTGCGGTGGGGCGGGCTGAACGCAAGTGCGAGCGAACGATCAGGCCTGATCGGGCAAACACTGCGATTTTTGTGGATCCTAGTGACCCTAATATAGATCTGACTGCGATCAGTAACGATCACTTACAGATACTATATAGTACCAATTCTGATTAGCGACAGTGATGACGCTAATTAGTGACTGTGGTGCAGTAGGCTGAGCACTAACTGACACTAACAAAGGGGCCTAGCTAACTGGCCTAACTGCTAACACTAGTGATACAAAAAAAAGTGACAGTTTTCACTGATCACTGTTTTTAGATCACCACGATAGTGACAGGGGGGGGGGGGGTGATCTGGGGTGGGGTGGGGGGTTTGGGGGTGGTGGCGAGTGGGGAATCAGAGGCAATAAGAAACAATCACGGGACAATCAAAGCCAATCACGAGAAATCAAAGCCAATCATAGGCCAATCAAAGCCAATCACAGGCCAATCAAAGCCAATCACAGGGCAATCACAGCCAGTCGCGGGGCACTCAAATCACAGGACAATCAAAGCCGATCAGGGGTCAATCAAAGCCGATCAGGGGTCAATCAAATACAATTACAGCACAATCAAATACAATAACAGCACAGTCAAATACAATGACAGTACAATCAAATACAATGACAGCACAATCAAATACAATGACAGCACAAGCAAATCCAATGCAGTGGGAAGGTGATAGTCTGAGAGTGAGGGGGGTTGATTAGGTGCCCGCACGGGGCAGATTGGGTCCTGATCTGATGGGTGGCCGACACAGGGATTGACTGATGGGAGATCAGTGAGTGATTACAGGCGAGAATGGATGTACTGGGGAGGTTATCAGGAGGGGGGTCTGAGGGCAATCTGAGGGTCTGGGTGGGTGATCAGGTGCCCCCAAGGGACAGTTTAGGGTCTGTTCTGATGGGTGGTGGTGACAAGGGGTGATAGACAGGTGACAGACAGGTGATAGACAGGTGATCATTTGGTAGGCAGATGTATACAGTTGTATACTGTATACAGGGGGATGGTCGGGGGGGGGGGCGTCTGGGGGGATCTGAGGGTAGGGGGGTGATCAAGGGATCCTAGGGGGCAGTTAGGGACCCAACCTACAGAATAGCGTCGGCAGATAGTGGCAGGGGGTGATTGATGGCTTTATTGGGGGGTGCTTGGGTGCACACTGGGGTGTTTATGGGTGGTCAGGGGGGGTCCTGAGGGCTGGGGTGGGCGATCGGGGGGTCTGTGGGTGGAAAAGCGGGTGTTGTGGTGCTTACTGATAGGGCTGCCTCCTCCTCCGATGGTTGCACGGCGAAGAGACCGGATGAGGAGGAGGCAGCCTGTATAATACACTTTGTTTCATAAAAATGTATTATATGCCTTTGATTGGCCGGATCGCCGTTTTTAAAACCCGCCAGCACTGCTAATTGGCTGGCGGGTTACGGCACTAGGTGGCCGGTACCAGTTGCCGCCGGTAGATCGCGTAATTAGTGGCGCGATCTCCCGCTAGACACGCCTTAAGGAGCCACCGCGTTTCTGCGTTCGACGGTCCTTAAGGCGTCCACTTTGCCGCCGCCAATGTGCTGTTGGCGGTCGGCAAGTGGTTAAGCATAATAAATCAAAGCATCTCAACAGCTTTATTATGGGAGTGTTTTTGAAGTCACACAGATTATACCAAAAACTACCCCTTTGTTATCTGATTTGTTATCTGATTTAACTAAAATGTGTTTATTACTAAATCTGGGACCCCAAACAAATACAGCTACTAAAACTGGAAAAATTCAGAAAAAACTAAGGGCTTGATTCACAAAGCGGTGCTATCTGTTAGCACGCCTGTGAAAACCCTCTTAGCACGCCTAAAAGAGCTTTTCGCGCGCTAATTTGCGCACGAACCGCATCACGCGAAAAGTTATGCGTGCAAAACTTTACGCGTGCACTGCACAAAGCGCAGGGTGCTCCGCGCGAAGTGCCCATTAAATCCTGTGGGACTTAGTGCGCGCATAGGACTTTGCGCGTGCAAAACTTTGCGCGCGGTACTTAGCGTGCGATATGATTGAGAAAACCGGTGCTAACCTACTTAGCACCCTGGTTAGCGCGCCTAAAGACTTTAGACGTGCTAAGTAGGTTAGCACCGCTTTGTGAATCAAGCCCTATGTTTTTAGTCAATTTATTTCTAACCAAGATTCAGGCCATTTTTCACAACACTAATTACCTTTCCAAAAGGCCCCAAAACAAAAATTTCCTGTTGCATCTGTATAAAATTTAAAATCATCATATAATATGAAATCTGTTTGCCAAATAAATCTACCATTAAATCCTATTTTAGATCTGCTGTCAAATATGTGAAAATGGTGTTTTTAGATGGATAACACCAATCTTCTAGAAAAAAAATACCGCCCATAGGCATAATTCTGCCCTGCAAAAAAAACAATATATCAAATAATTTTGTTCTCTTTAAGAATTATTTTTGAACATCTGAGGAAAACAGCAATCAAACGTTTAATTGTTTAAAATTTTTCCTAATGGTAAACAAAACTCCATATTTTCAGTATCAGTTAATATTCCTATAAAAACGTAAGACTACGATGGGCATAATGTTTATTCTGATGCTAACACCAAAATGAATAACAAACAATCTGGCATGCTAACAACAATTTTAAAGAAATGTTCAAACCATAACTTCCCATAAAAAGAATATCATCTAAATAATGAATTGATAAAACTCATACCTGAAGCATCTACAATGACCAGTGTCAAAAGGTTGAAAATGCTTTTAAGTATCTGCAAGTTAAAAGGAACCAGAGCTGAAAATAATAAAGATTCAATACATACCTGGGGCTTCCTCCAGCCCTATACGCGCTGATCGATCCCACGCCGCCATCCTCCTCTGCTCGCAGCTACGAGAACCAGTTCTGCGCTGTTCCGTCAGTCGGAGCAAGTCTAGCGTAGCAGAAGTGCGCCGTTTGCGTATCTCTGCAGCAGTGTATGGAGAGATACATAAAGGTCGCACTTCTCCAGAGTAGCCCGGCTCGGATGACGTCAGTGATGGGAGCCGGTTCTCGTAGATGCGGGCAGCGGCGGACGGCGGCGTGGGATCGATCAGCGCGTATGGGGCTGGAGGAAGCCCCAGGTATGTATAAAAGATTTTTCATTTTTTCAGCTAGGGAACATCTCTGGTTCCCTTTAATGAACAACCCATAGGGAGACACATATCAAAGAAAAATGAGTCTTCAAATTGGGATGCCAATTCATTGTATTAATCTGGGGAAAATAAATACGCTTCAACCACTAACCTCAATGGATATGCTCCTGATGAGCCGTATTATGGCGAAACTAGTAGGGTGTGGTTCCAGATGAGGAAGTGATTCGGCGTGGCTCACGAACGGCGTGGAGGATGATGTCCTGGGGACTCGGATTCTTACTATAGCCCAGCCAGTGGCCACCATATGGGGGAAAGCCCATACACAAAACTCTATGCGCTACTTTTATTATTGGACATGTGAGTGTGCACTTTTAATTTTTTATTAAAATCATGAATGGTTTTACGCTATGTGAGCCTTGTGCTTTATTTTGAGGTGTATAATCTGAGAAGATACTGGCACATTATACAAGCAGTGGATCGTTTAAGGCTGGGGATCGCCTGAGAGTATCCCAAGGCGCATTAGACCCATCTAACTGAGGGTCTAGGATAAGGGTGAGTGCCCAGTCTTGAGGGTGTTGGTGGAGGTGTAGACAATACACAGGAACCTTCGCAATACAGAGTGCCCATGTTTATTGCTTGGATGAACACTTGATTGAAAGTTATATGGACATTTAATCTTGATGTGAAGTGCAAGGACTGTCTACAGGGTTGTAGCGCGGTAGTGGCTATATAGAGAATATTGATTGTATTTTATGCATTCGCGCACCACCATTTTTATGTAGTACCATGAGTACTAACATACCAGCACAGTGTCAAATAGAATAACTTTTTTTTTTCTGCAGCCGCCAACATTCCCATTAAAGCGGGATTGTCACCATAAAAATCTAATTTCAACAGCAACTGGTCTGAGTGTATTAAGTGATAAAGATGCTAGTCCTGCATTCAAAACTTTTTCTGCTGTTATGGTTTGGAGTTATCAAATACCTTAGGAGCACTGGCCTTTTAATAGCCATTGCCATTCAGCTGCATGCTGGGGGTTCTTTTTATCAATAATATATTCCTCCTCTTCCATTTATTTCCCTGCCTTGTTGCCTAGGTGAAACATGATCCTCTGCTCACTTGTGTTTACAAGCAAGCCTGAGGTGACTCAGCGATTGGAGGAGAAAAGAAAAAAGTTAAGGGAAGAAATTACATCTGTATTTAACCTTAAACATGTGGGCAAAAGACATGGTCCCCACCAGGAACAGAATTCTCTTCATTTACTATATACAATTCACTGAAATCAAAACATGGACAGTACAATATGTGTGTTATGTAAGTAGATCAAGTATTTATCTACTTATATATGTGTTTTTTTTCCCTGGCATAGTATGGCTAATCCTCCTGCTTTAATAAGAACTCTTCATGAAGAAGTAGAGCAGGCAGGCAAGAACAGAATGTGGAAGGGTTTGAGGCTGGCTCAAGCTTGGTTCCCACATAGAACATATGCGCTCAGTACATTATCTGCAGCGCAGCAGGATGCAGTAAATAGATCCTATGTAAAAATAGGGTCTGCTTCCACTTACATTTTAAAATGGAACACAAAGTCCCGACCTGCAGTGTTTTTCTGGAAAAACGGATGCATTTCCCATAGAAACCTATGGTGGAGACGTTTCAGCTCCGGATGCAAACTGGAAGAGAAAATCGTTCGGACAGGACACGCAACCAAACAGGCCCGTCGCAAGTGGGAACTGAACCTAAGTCCTGCTGCCTATAGCCAAGTGCATATCATGACTAATGGCCAACCTGTTCCTGGGTGGAATGGTCTGGTTTGGAACCTACTTTTTATCCTGCCTACCTCCGACACAGGTTACCCCTTCAGAGCAGGTGTTATTGTGAGCACACTTGTTATAGCTCCGGATTGTCATGGTGGTTTCTCTGTTATTTGCCCCTGGAAGTTTAGCCCCTGGCTGTAGTAGTCTACAATGCAGTAGGGGAGAGCGGTGTGAACCTAGAAGAAGGCCCCCATCAAAATCTTGCTGCAAGTTCCCATGATTTGTATAGTTACACCCCTACCAAGTATAGTGAAAAGTTGAGCTGAATGTGTCTCTTTATCTAGAAAAAAAAATATGAAATGAAATCAGGATTGTGTTTTGTAATTTGCCACTCATTTCTCATGAGATTAAACACCTAATTTGGTTTACATATGATATTTAAACTTTGCTAGTGCTTGGCAGTGTATTAAAGAAAATAAATGTAGTCCTGTGAATATATATGTAATGCATAAATTAATATATATTCATTTAATAATAGTTTAAATCAAGTTAACAATTTATATGATAGGTTGGTCTGTATACTTCAAAACCACAACCCTCAAGTGTGTATCATTACTGAATGTAATAAATAGACTCTTTGCACTCCACTAACCAATACAAAGATTTAATCATTTAAAGTGTGTGGCTATTTCTGTTTAGTGCAATAGTAAAATATTTATACTGACTACTGAGTGCCCATTCATAAAAGCGGATCCGAGATGAAAAACTAACTGTAACAAGTAACTTGTCTATATATCTTATCTAAAGTTCAGATAGTTTACACAGCAATTCTAGCTGCAAACAGCTTCAATAGAATATGATTATTTCTTCCTGTGATACAATGACAGCAGCCATGTTGTTTGTAAACATCACAAACAGGCAAGCTTATCTGCATCTTCTGTGAAAAAAACCTAATCCCCCTCCTCCCCTCTGCCTCTGAAATCTCAGGCTAGTAATACCTTCCCCTCCTCCTGCCCAGATTGAGCTCCCATGAGCCATTGCTACTGCCAAGGCTCTCTGAAAAACTGTGGGCAAGGCTTGTTTAGTTTATAGGGAATTAGAGTATTAAAACAAAAACAAAAAAGTATTTGGCTTGAGGAATTCCCTATAAACAATAAGAAAGGAACACAATTATGCAATGAGTAAAAGTTCATCTCGGATCTACTTTAAAGTCACACTAGCACAGTATTACAAATAGTAAAGCTGCATATGAAATTAGAGTAGAAAGTATCAAATTCATTATAAATAGAGATGGAGATTATGGGGACAGATAGATCAGATCACCAAATGCATCATCTAGAGCTGGATTGTTCGACCTACTGTCCTGGCCTGGGGCCACATCCTGGCCCTTGACATATTTTCATGTGGTACTTCTTATAACTACAGCTCATAAACAGGGATGATCAATGAGATGCAAATTCTTCTGAAATTATGCAAATGTTTCTGCAAATGTGTGCAGTTTGAAAATGGACCAATCAATTTTAACCCTGGCTTAAATTGATTGGTCCATTTTCAAGCTGCATATATTTGCATAAAAATTTGCATCAAATCGGAAGAATTTGCATATCTCTGATCATCCCTACTCACAAATTTTGATCAACACAATTCAAACTTCATTTTCTTTCTCATTGTCCCTCTTTCTTGTATTGCCTTGCTCTAGGACCCCCTCCTTTGTTGTCGTGCAGAGTAATGTGGCCGAGCACAATACTTTATCTTTTTCAAGCAAGTCAGGTCAGGTTCACACACCTCTTCTCACAGCAGTCGTATCCTTGCAACTCACGCTGTATGTCTCAAGAATTAGGTGCCGGAAAGAAGTGTGAGGCTGCACGGAAGAGATGAGTGTGGACCTAACATGCCGCTGGAAAAAGGTATAATATTATGCTCTCTTGCACTACTCTGTTTATACTGTATCTTGAGGGCAAATGGCTACATAACGACATGGGGACTATGGGGAAGTGGGGGGACAGGGTGCACAAAGGCAACCCAATACTTCTATCTGAGATGGGGAGGGGGGATCTGCTTAATACTGCTATCTGGGGAGGAGGGTGGGAGGGTAAAAAGGTTACCTAATTCTGTTAAGCTAGGGGGGTTGGGCACACAAGGACTACCCATTAATGCTATGTGGGAAGCAGAGGAGAAAAAAAAGGCCACCTAATACCCTGACACTTCTATCAGGGGAGGGGGTGGAGAAGAGCAAAATGGTTATCTAATACTGCTATCTGGGAAATGGGAGTTGGAGGTTCACTGATATTAAGAGGGAGAGCACAACGCCTGTTGGGGTGGAGGGAGGCTACTTAATAGAGTTGGGCCGAACGGTTCGCCGGCGAACGTGGTTCGCGCGAACGTAGGTGGTTCGCGTGCGGGTACCGCACGCGAACCTTTTGCAGAAGAAGTTCGGTTCGCCCCATAATGCACTGAGGGTCAACTTTGACCCTCTACATCACAGTCAGCAGGCCCAGTGTAGCCAATTAGGCTACACTAGCCCCTGGAGCCCCACCCCCCCTTATATAAGGCAGGCAGCGGCGGCCATTACGGCCACTCGTGTGCCTGCATTAGTGAGAGTAGGGCGAGCTGCTGCAGTCTCTCATATAGGGAAAGATTAGTTAGGCTTAACTTCTTCCTGGCTGCATACCTGTTCTGTTCAGTGAGCCCTCAGCCCACTGCATACCTGTACTGTGATCCTGCCACTGCATACCTGTACTGTGATCCTGCCACTGCATACCTGTTCAGTGATCCTGCCACTGCATACCTGTTCAGTGATCCTGCCACTGCATACCTATTCTGTTCAGTGAGCCCTCAGCCCACTGCATACCTGTACTGTGATCCTGCCACTTCATACCTGTTCAGTGATCCTGCCACTGCATACCTGTTCTGTTCAGTGAGCCCTCAGCCCACTGCATACCTGTACTGTGATCCTGCCACTGCATACCTGTTCAGTGATCCTGCCACTGCATACCTGTTCAGTGATCCTGCCACTGCATACCTGTTCTGTTCAGTGAGCCCTCAGCCCACTGCATACCTGTACTGTGATCCTGCCACTCCATACCTGTTCAGTGATCCTGCCACTGCATACCTGTTCTGTTCAGTGAGCCCTCAGCCCACTGCATACCTGTACTGTGATCCTGCCACTCCATACCTGTTCAGTGATCCTGCCACTGCATACCTGTTCAGTGATCCTGCCACTGCATACCTGTTCTGTGGACCCGCCACTGTATACCTGTTCTGTTCAGTGGACCCGCCACTGTATACCTGTTCTGTTCAGTGGACCCGCCACTGTATACCTGTTCTGTTCAGTGGACCCGCCACTGTATACCTGTTCAGTGAACCCGCCACTGCATACCTGTTGTGTTCAGTGAACCTGCCACTGCATACCTGTTGTGTTCAGTGAACCTGCCACTGCATACCTGTTTAGTGAACCCGCCACTGTATACCTGTTTTGTTCAGTGGACCCGCCACTGTATACCTGTTCAGTGAACCCGCCACTGTATACCTGTTCTGTTCAGTGGACCCGCCACTGTATACCTGTTTAGTGAACACGCCACTGCATACCTATTGTGTTCAGTGATCCTGCCACTGCATACCTGTTCTGTGAACCCGCCACTGTATACCTGTTCTGTTCAGTGGACCCGCCACTGTATACCTGTTCTGTGAACCCGCCACTGTATACCTGTTCTGTTCAGTGGACCCGCCACTGTATACCTGTTCTGTTCAGTGGACCCGCCACTGTATACCTGTTCTGTTCAGTGGACCCGCCACTGTATACCTGTTTAGTGAACACGCCACTGCATACCTATTGTGTTCAGTGATCCTGCCACTGCATACCTGTTCTGTGAACCCGCCACTGTATACCTGTTCTGTTCAGTGGACCCGCCACTGTATACCTGTTCTGTGAACCCGCCACTGTATACCTGTTCTGTTCAGTGGACCCGCCACTGTATACCTGTTCTGTTCAGTGGACCCGCCACTGTATACCTGTTCTGTTCAGTGGACCCGCCACTGTATACCTGTTCAGTGAACCCGCCACTGCATACCTGTTGTGTTCAGTGAACCTGCCACTGCATACCTGTTGTGTTCAGTGAACCTGCCACTGCATACCTGTTTAGTGAACCCGCCACTGTATACCTGTTCTGTTCAGTGGACCCGCCACTGTATACCTGTTCAGTGAACCCGCCACTGTATACCTGTTCTGTTCAGTGGACCCGCCACTGTATACCTGTTTAGTGAACACGCCACTGCATACCTATTGTGTTCAGTGATCCTGCCACTGCATACCTGTTCTGTGAACCCGCCACTGTATACCTGTTCTGTTCAGTGGACCCGCCACTGTATACCTGTTTAGTGAACACGCCACTGCATACCTATTGTGTTCAGTGATCCTGCCACTGCATACCTGTTCTGTAAACCCGCCACTGTATACCTGTTCTGTTCAGTGGACCCGCCACTGTATACCTGTTCTGTGAACCCGCCACTGTATACCTGTTCTGTTCAGTGAACCCACCGCATCAGTGCGCATACCTGTGCAGTTAAGTGAACCCACCTACCTACGTGAGTGCACGCAGTGTGATATACCACTCCGTGCATACCCAATATGGACAAAACAGGTAGAGGAAGAGGAAGAGGTAGTGGCAGAGGCAGAGGAAGGCCACCCGGCAGGTCTGCGCGAGGTCGTGTAAATGTAATTTCGTGTGGATCTGGCCCACAGTACAGTGCTCGGAAGAAGGCACGTCCCATCACCTCCCAAGATTGTCAGGACGTGGTTGAGTATTTAGCGACACAGAACACCTCATCTTGCTCAGCCACCAGCGCTACTACTAGCACCACTTCCGCTGCATTTGACACTTCGCAAGAATTATTTAGTGTTGAAATCACTGATGCACAGCCATTGTTGTTACAGCCAGATGAATTTTCACCAGCTAATATGTCTGAGTTACGCGGCAACACTATGGATGTAACGTGTCAGGAGGATGAAGGACCTACTGATGGTGCAAGTTTGGATTTGTCTGAGGCAAGCGAAGCTGGGCAGGATGACTACGATGATGACGGTAATAGGGATCCTCTGTATGTTCCCAATAGAGGAGATGAAGAGGGGGACAGTTCAGAGGGGGAGTCAGAGAGTAGTAGGAGGAGAGAAGTTGCTGAAAGAAGCTGGGGCAGCTCTTCGTCAGAAACAGCTGGTGGCAGAGTCCGGCACCATGTATCGCCACCTATGTACAGCCAGCCAACTTGCCCTTCAGCATCAGCTGCTGAGGTCCCCATAGTGCCCACATCCCAGGGTGGCTCAGCGGTGTGGAAATTTTTTAATGTGTGTGCCTCAGATCGGACCAAAGCCATCTGTTCGCTCTGCCAACAAAAATTGAGCCGTGGAAAGGCCAACACTCACGTAGGGACAAGTGCCTTACGAAGGCACCTGGAGAAAAGGCACAAACAGCAATGGGATGGCCACCTGAGCAAAAGCAGCAGCAGCACACAAAAGAAAAGTCACCCTCCTTCTCCTCTTCCTCCTTCAGGTGCATCATCTGCTTCTGCCGCTTTCTCCTTTGCACCTTCACAGGCACCCTCCTCCACTCCGCCTCTGCCCTTGAGCGGTTCCTGCTCCTCTGCCCACAGCAGCAGTCAGGTGTCCGTGAAGGAAATGTTTGAGCGGAAGAAGCCACTTTTGGCCAGTCACCCCCTTGCCCGGCGTCTGACAGCTGGCGTGGCGGAACTGTTAGCTCGCCAGCTGTTACCATACCGGCTGGTGGACTCTGAGGCCTTCCGTAAATTTGTGGCCATCGGAACACCGCAGTGGAAGATGCCAGGCCGCACTTATTTTTCGAGAAAGGCCATACCCCAACTGCACCGTGAAGTTGAGAGGCAAGTGGTGTCATCTCTTGCGAAGAGCGTTGGGTCAAGGGTACACCTGACCACGGATGGCTGGTCTGCCAAGCACGGGCAGGGCCGCTACATTACCTACACAGCCCATTGGGTGAACCTGGTGGTGAACGATGGCAAGCAGAAAGCGGCGGACCAAATTGTGACACCTCCACGGCTTGCAGGCAGGCCTCCTGCCACCTCCTCTCCTCCTGCTACATGCTCTTCGCTGTCCTCCTCCTCCTCCTTGGCTGAGTGGCAGTTCTCCTCTCCAGCTACACAGCCCCAGCTCCGCAGGGCCTATGCTGCATGCCAGGTACGACGGTGTCACGCCATCTTAGACATGGCTTGTCTCAAAGCGGAGAGTCACACTGGAGCAGCTCTCCTGGCTGCTCTTAAGAAACAGGTGGATGAGTGGCTGACCCCGCACCACCTGGAGATAGGCAACGTGGTGTGCGACAACGGCAGCAATCTGCTTGCCGCTTTGCATATGGGGAAGCTGACACACATACCCTGCATGGCACATGTCATGAATCTAGTGGTTCAAAGATTTGTGGCAAAGTACCCTGGCTTAGCGGATGTCCTGAAGCAGGCCAGGAAGTTCTGTGGGCATTTGAGGCGCTCTTACACAGCCATGGCACGATTTGCAGAAATTCAGCGTAAAAACAACATGCCGGTGAGACGCCTCATTTGCGATAGCCCCACTCGATGGAACTCGACCCTGCTCATGTTCTCCCGCCTGCTAGAACAGAAGAAAGCCGTCACCCAGTACCTCTACAACTGGAGTAGAACGAAACAGTCTGGGAAGATGGGGATGTTCTGGCCCGACAACTGGACACTGATGAAAAATGCATGCAGGCTCATGCGGCCGTTTGAGGAGGTGACCAACCTGGTGAGCCGCAGTGAGGGCACCATCAGCGACTTAATTCCCTACGCGTACTTCTTGGAGCGTGCTGTGCGTAGAGTGGCGGATGAAGCTGCGAATGAGCGTGACCAGGAACCGTTACGGCAGGAACAGGCATGGGACCAATTTTCATCAGACCCAGCTGTTTCCTCAACACCTGCGGCAGCACAGAGGGGGGAGGAGGAGGAAGAAGAGAGGTCGTGTGCAGAAGACGAGTCAGACTCAGAGGATGATGAGCAAGGTGTTTCTTTGGGGGAGGAGGAGGAGGAGGAGGAGGGGACAGCGGCAGGACAACAACCGCAGCAGGCGTCGCAGGGGGCTTGTGCTGCTCAACCTTCCCGTGGTATTGTTCGCGGCTGGGGGGAGGAGGTTGACTTACCTGACGTCACTGAGGAAGAGCAAGAGGAGATGGAGGGTACTGGATCCGACTTTGTGCAGATGTCGTCTTTTATGCTGTCCTGCCTGTTGAGGGACCCCCGTATAAAAAACCTCAAGGGGAATGAGCTGTACTGGGTGGCCACACTACTAGACCCTCGGTACAGGCACAAAGTGGCGGACCTGTTACCAACTCACCGGAAGGTGGAAAGGATGCAGCATATGCAGAACCAGCTGTCAACTATGCTTTACAATGCCTTTAAGGGTGATGTGACGGCACAACGCCAGCAAGGTACCACTGCCACTAATCCTCCTCCCGTGTCCACGCAGTCAAAGACAGGACGCTCCAGCGATCTCATGGTGATGTCGGACATGCGGACGTTCTTTAGTCCAACGCCTCGCCGTAGCCCTTCCGGATCCACCCTCCACCAACGCCTCGACCGGCAGGTAGCCGACTACCTGGCCTTAAGTGTGGATGTAGACACTGCTGTGAACAGCGATGAGGAACCCTTGAACTACTGGGTGCGCAGGCTTGACCTGTGGCCAGAGCTGTCCCAATTTGCCATCCAACTTCTCTCCTGCCCTGCCGCAAGCGTCCTGTCAGAGAGGACCTTCAGCGCAGCTGGAGGCATTGTCACAGAGAAGAGAAGTCGCCTAAGTCACAAAAGTGTTAAGTACCTCACCTTTATCAAAATGAATGAGGCATGGATCCCGGAGGGCTGCTGCCCGCCCCAAGACTAAGTCAGTCCCCGCACACACAGCATCTCTGCCTGCACGCCGTGTGACTGGCTGCCTGGCCTGCCCCAAAAAGACTAAGTCGCTCCCAGTCCCTCCACACAGCATGTCTGCCTGCAGGCCGCTTCACTACCTTCTCCGCCACCACCAACAGGGTCCGGGACTCCAGGCGGATTGCTGAATTTTTTAGGCCGCTGCTAGCAGCGGCCGCTGTAATAATTTTTATGGTGCGTGTACATGACTGCCTAATTTTTCTGGCTGCACTGAGGGCAGCTGCAACAACAAAAGAAAAGGCATGTACATGCGCCCATTCCCCTTCGTGATCATTACCTTGCCGTGGTGAAGGGGCTTGCGTATCACAATGAAGCAATGACCGGCGCCTAGATGAGTGTCTCGGGGGGCACACAAAAGATAATAAGGTCGTTGCTTCATTGTGGTCAGACCAAATTTGATCAGCTGGACAGTCACTGTTCTGTCATTCAGCTACATCAGCCAGGCCGACCATATGGGCTGTAAAGCCACAAAAACCTGCACTCTCGCCATGGTGCGCACCAGTCCAGCACGGCCGTCACTAGTACAAACAGCTGTTTGCGGTGCGTTACACGGTGAGTTTGGTGTGTCAGTGTGAAGCAGTACCTTAATTACACTACCTGATTGATGTATACACATGCAAGATGTTTTAAAGCACTTTAGGCCTGTCATTTAGCATTCAATGTGATTTCTGCCCTTAAAACGCTGCTTTGCGTCAAATCCAGATTTTTCCCGGGGACTTTTGGCGTGTATCCCACTCCGCCATGCCCCCCTCCAGGTGTTAGACCCCTTGAAACATCTTTTCCATCACTTTTGTGGCCAGCATAATTATTTTTTTTTTTCAAAGTTCGCATCCCCATTGAAGTCTATTGCGGTTCGCGAACTTTAACGCGAACCGAACGTTCCGCGAAAGTTCGCGAACCCGGTTCGCGAACCTAAAATCGGAGGTTCGGCCCAACTCTACTACTTAACCACTTGAGGACCGTAGGCTTTACCCCCCTTAAGGACCAGACCCTTTTTTTCCATTCAGGCCACTGCAGCTTTCACGGTTTATTGCTCGCTCATACAACCTACCACCTAAATGAATTTTGGCTCCTTTTCTTGTCACTAATAAAGCTTTCTTTTTTTAAAATTTCTGTATACATGCAGCACGAAAAATGTGGACAAACATGTTTTTAATAAAAAAAAACCCATTCAGCCTATATTGATTGGTTTGGGTAAAAGTTATAGCGTTTACAAACTATGGTGCAAAAAGTGAATTTTCCCATTTTGAAGCATCTATGACTTTTCTGACCACCTGTCATGTTTCATGAGAGGCTAGAATTCCAGGATAGTATAAATACCCCCCAAATGACCCCATTTTGGAAAGAAGACATCCCAAAGTATTCACTGAGAGGCATGGTGAGTTCATAGAAGATTTTATTTTTTGTCACAAGTTAGCGGAAAATGACACTTTGTGACAAAAAAGAAGTTTCCATTTCTGCTAACTTGCGACAAAAAAAAATGAAATCTGCCACGGACTCACTATGCTCCTCTCTGAATACCTTGGAGTATCTACTTTCCAAAATGGGGTAATTTGTGGGGTGTGTTTACTGTCCTGGCATTTTGGGGGGTGCTAATTGTAAGCACCCCTGTAAAGCCTAAAGGTGCTCATTGGACTTTGGGCCCCTTAGCGCAGTTAGGCTGCAAAAAAGTGCCACAGATGTGGTATTGCCATACTCAGGAGAAGTAGTATAATGTGTTTTGGGGTGTATTTTTACACATACCCATGCTGGGTGGGAGAAATATCTCTGTAAATGACAATTTTTGATTTTATTTTACACACAATTGTCCATTTACAGAGATATTTCTCCCACTCAGCATGGGTATGTGTAAAAATACACCCCAAAACACATTATACTACTTCTCCTGAGTACGGCGATAGCACATGTGTGGCACTTTTTTGCACCCTAACTGCGCTAAGGGGCCCAAAGTCCAATGAGTACCTTTAGGATTTCACAGGTCATTTTTGTTTCAAGACTACTCCTCACGGTTTAGGGCCCCTAAAATGCCAGAGCAGTATAGGAACCCCACTAATGACCCCATTTTAGAAAGAAGACAACCCAAGGTATTCCGTTAGGCGTATGGTGAGTTCATAGAAGATTTTATTTTTTGTCACAAGTTAGCGGAAATTGATTTTAATTGTTTTTTTTCACAAAGTGTCATTTTCCGCTAACTTGTGACAAAAAATAAAATCTTCTATGAACTCACCATACTCCTAACGGAATACCTTTGGGTGTCTTCTTTCTAGAATGGGGTCGTTTGTGGGGTTCCTATACTGCCCTGGCATTTTAGGGGCCCTAAACCGTGAGGAGTAGTCTTGAAACCAAATGTCGCAAAATGACCTGTGAAATCCTAAAGGTACTCATTGGACTTTGGACCCTTAGAGCACTTAGGGTGTAAAAAAGTGCCACACATGTGGTACCGCCGTACTCAGGAGAAATAGTATAATGTGTTTTGTGGTGTATTTTTACACATACAGATGCTGGGTGGGAGAAATATCTCTGTAAATGACAATTGTTTGATTTTTTTTACACACAATTGTCCATTTACAGAGACATTTCTCCCACTCAGCATGGGTATGTGTAAAAATACACCCCAAAACACATTATACTACTTCTCCTGAGTACGGCGATACCACACTTTTTTGCACCCTAACTTTTTTGCACCCTAACTGCGCTAAGGGGCCCAAAGTCCAATGAGCACCTTTAGGATTTCACAGGTCATTTTTGTTTCAAGACTACTCCTGTGACACTTTTTTGCAGCCTAGGTGCGCTAAGGGGCCCAACGTCCTATTCACAGGTCATTTTGAGGCATTTGTTTTCTAGACTATTCCTCACGGTTTAGGGCCCCTAAAATGCCAGGGCAGTATAGGAACCCCACAAGTGACCCCATTTTATAAAGAAGACACCCCAAGGTATTCCGTTAGGTGTATGGTGAGTTCATAGAAGATTTTATTTTTTGTCACAAGTTAGTGAAAAATGACACTTTGTGAAAAAAACAATACAAATCAATTTCCGCTAACTTTTGACAAAAAATAAAATCTTCTATGAACTCGTCATACACCTAACAGAATACCTTGGGGTGTCTTTTTTCTAAAATGGGGTCACTTGTGGGGTTCCTATACCGCCCTGGCATTTTACGGGCCCAAAACTGTGAGTAGTCTGGAAACCAAATGTCTCAAAATGACTGTTCAGGGGTATAAGCATCTGCAAATTTTGATGACAGGTGGTCTATGAGGGGGCGAATTTTGTGGAACCGGTCATAAGCAGGGTGGCCTTTTAGATGACAGGTTGTATCGGGCCTGATCTGATGGATAGGAGTGCTAGGGGGGTGACAGGAGGTGATTGATGGGTGTCTCAGGGGGTGGTTAGAGGGGAAAATAGATGCAATCAATGCACTGGGGAGGTGATCGGAAGGGGGTCTGAGGGGGATCTGAGGGTTTGGCCAAGTGATCAGGAGCCCACACGGGGCAATTAGGGCCTGATCTGATGGGTAGGTGTGCTAGGGGGTGACAGGAGGTAATTGATGGGTGTCTCAAGGTGTGATTAGAGGGGGGAATAGATGCAAGCAATGCACTGGCGAGGTGATCAGGGCTGGGGTCTGAGGGCGTTCTGAGGGTGTGGGCGGGTGATTGAGTGCCCTAGGGGCAGATAGGGGTCTAATCTGATAGGTAGCAGTGACAGGGGGTGATTGATGGGTAATTAGTGGGTGTTTAGGGTAGAGAACAGATGTAAACAATGCACTTAGGAGGTAAACTGACGTCGGATCTGCGGGCGATCTATTGGTGTGGGTGGGTGATCAGATTGCCCGCAAGGGGCAGGTTAGGGGCTGATTGATGGGTGGCAGTGACAGGGGGTGATTGATGGGTGGCAGTGACAGGGGGTGATTGATGGGTGATTGATAGGTGATTGACAGGTGATTGACAGGTGATCAGTGGGTTATTACAGGGAAGAACAGATGTAAATAATGCACTGGTGAATTGATAAGGGGGGGTCTGAGGGCAATCTGAGCGCGTAGGCGGGTGATTGGGTGCCCGCAAGGGGCAGATTAGGGTCTGATCTGATGGGTAACAGTGACAGATGGTGATAGGGGGTGATTGATGGGTGATTGATGGGTAATTAGTGGGTGTTTAGGGTAGAGAACAGATGTAAACACTGCACTTGGGAGGTGATCTGACGTCGGATCTGCGGGCGATCTATTGGTGTGGGTGGGTGATCAGATTGCCCGCAAGGGGCAGGTTAGGGGCTAATTGATGGGTGGCAGTGACAGGGGGTGATTGATGGGTGATTGATAGGTGATTGACAGGTGATCAGTGGGTTATTACAGGGAAGAACAGTTGTAAATAATGCACTGGCAAATTGATAAGGGGGGGTCTGAGGGCAATCTGAGCATGTAGGCGGGTGATTGGGTGCCCGCAAGGGGCAGATTAGGGTCTGATCTGATGGGTAACAGTGACAGGTGGTGATAGGGGGTGATTGATGGGTGATTGATGGGTAATTAGCGGGTGTTTAGGGTAGAGAACAGATGTAAACACTGCACTTGGAAGGTGATCTGACGTCGGATCTGCGGGCGATCTATTGGTGTGGGTGGGTGATCAGATTGCCCGCAAGGGGCAGGTTAGGGGCTGATTGATGGGTGGCAGTGACAGGGGGTGATTGATGGGTGGCAGTGACAGGGGGTGATTGACAGGTGATTGATAAGTGATTGACAGGTGATCAGTGGGTTATTACAGGGAAGAACAGATGTAAGTAATGCACTGGCAAATTGATAAGGGGGGGGGGGGTCTGAGGGCAATCTGAGCGTGTAGGCAGGTGATTGGGTGCCCGCAAGGGGCAGATTAGGGTCTGAACTGATGGGTAACAGTGACAGGTGGTGATAGGGGGTGATTGATGGGTAATTAGTGGGTGTTTAGGGAAGAGAACAGATGTAAACACTGCACTTGGGAGGTGATCTGACATCGGATCTGCGGGCGATCTATTGGTGTGGGTGGGTGATCAGATTGCCCGCAAGGGGCAGGTTAGGGGCTGATTGATTAATGGGTGGCAGTGACAGGGGGTGATTGACAGGTGATTGACAGGTGATCAGTGGGTTATTACAGGGGGGATAGAGGAATACAGTACACAGGGGGGGGGGGGTCTGGGGAGAATCTGAGGGGTGGGGGGTGATCAGGAGGGAGCAGGGGGCAGTTTAGGGAATAAAAAAAAATAGTGTCGACAGATAGTGACAGGGAGTGATTGATGGGTGATTAGGGGAGTGATTGGGTGCAAACAGGGGTCTGGGGGGTGGGCAGGGGGGGTCTGAGGGGTGCTGTAGGCAATCAGGGGGCAGGGGGGGGGAAATCAGTGTGCTTAGGTGCAGACTAGGGTGGCTGCAGCCTGCCCTGGTGGTCCCTCGGACACTGAGACCACCAGGACAGGAGGCAGCCTGTATAAGGCTTTGTATACATTACAAAGCATATTATACGCAATGATCGGCGGATATGTGTATTCTTCCGCCCGCCGGCGCTGCTAAGTGGCCGGCGAGCTGGAGGCTAAATCCCCGGCCATCGATCCCCGGCGGAGAATCGCGTCACGGATGATTGCTCCGCCCATGCCCGTACAAGGACCGCCGCCTCTGTGCATGCGGCGGTCCTTGCGGGATCCACTGTCCGGCCGCCCCTATGCAGTGGGCGGTCGGCAAGTGGTTAATACTGGTAACTTGGGCTGAGCGGAGGAATCCTTAATTTTGCTGGGGGCCTGGTGATAATAAGTTATTTTCCCGATGGTGGCCATTGCCTTTGTCACAATCTCCTGTACTATGGTAGTGGTCATTAAGTATCCTGGTCAGAGCCGGATTAAGGCTAAATGGGGCCCTAAGCAAAGTAACTGATTTGGGCCCCCCCCATCATGTCGTAATAGAATCAGAAGATGCAGCTGTACAGCAACATGCCGCACACACCGGGGCAGCCGAGCTACTGGTTGCTATGGGCAACAGCCCGCTGTCCATTTGTGGGTGCACAATGCAGGGAATAGCAGCGGCAAAATGCAGAGTGAGAGATGAAAGGCTGGGACATTTGCACTCAGGGGCTGGGGCACCCCAATGAAGAGGGCGCCAGATATCACAGCAGCAGCACTTTCCCCCTGCATCTCCAGCCTGGCAATAGCAGAAAGCTCTGGAAACCGCCAAACCGGAAGCCGTTCCCCAGACAGAATTACATAACCACCCCCACCACCGAACAACCGATTTCCTCCCAAACTAGACAGCCACCATGCAGCCTCCATCCCAGTGAATACGATAGTCCAGCTGAAAAGGCAGCCGCAGCGGGAGAGAATGACAGCACCATATGACTCACATTCACCTATTGCGATCCAAGCAATAGAGGTCCCGTCATCCGGAGCCCATCTGTCTCCTCTAGAGTGCTGCTGCTCTGTTACTACTACTATTACTACTTCCTACTTCCTGTCTGATCTGAGAATCAGGAAGTTCAGAGCGAGCGGCTGCACTGTAGAAGAGACAGATGGGTTTCAGATGACGAGATCTCTATCGCTTGGATCATGGATAGGTGAGTGAGCGTTTGCCATCTACTGCTATCATTCTTGCTGCAGCTGTGGTTCTCTGTGGGAAGGGAGGGAGGAGTGGGCAGCAGCAGAGCGCACAGTAGCAGGAGGGGGACCTAGGAGGAGAGCCTGGCTCTGAAGACAATCAGCAGCGCACGGCATCATTTGACAAGACAAGACAAATAACATTTATATCGCACTTTTCTCATGGCAGACCCAAAGCGCCAGAGCTGCAGCCACTAGGACGCGCCATATAGGCAGTAGCAGTGTTAGAAAGACTTGGCTAAGGTCTCCTACTGAATAGGTGCTAGCTTACTGAACAGGCAGAGCCGAGATTCGAACCCTGGTCTCCGGTGTCAGAGGCAGAGCCCTTAAAGGGACTCCGAGCAGTGCCTGTGGGTATGCCTTTAAGCATACCCACAACTAATTAATTACATCCTCACACCTACCAGCATGATGTTTGTAATTATATCCCCCTGGGCTCCTTATATTTCATTGTATTGTGCTGAATCGAGCAGCCGACTTTGGAGAAAAGTCGTCCTGTGTAATACAATGTAACTATGGAAAGATGCATATCATTTTGAAGCTCTCTTTTTTGATCGCGAGCGAAAATAGCAAAAACTAAAAGGCATAGGGCAGCAGTTTATATATCATTGGAAAGAAGAGAAAGAGAGCTTTAAAATGATATGCATCTTTCCATAGTTACTGCACTGCTCAGAGTCCCTTTAACCATTATACCATCCAGCCACCACTGACAGGATGGCGATGGCTGATTTATGAGCTGATGGGGCCCCTTTGACTCTGAATGGGGGCCCCAAGCGACTGCTTTTGTTGCCTGGTCAGTAATCCGGCCCTGATCCTGGTGCATGGCATTGCTCACTCAGTCTCCAGTATCATGGCTAGAGATGGGCCGAACCTCCGATTTTCACGCGAACCGCAAACATGAACTTCCGCAAAAGTTCGGGTCGCGCGAACTTCTGCGAATCACAATAGACTTCAATGGGGAGGCGAACTTTAAAAACTAGTAACACTTATGCTGGCCACAAAAGTGATGGAAAAGATGTTTCAAGGGGTCTAACACCTGAGTTTTTGCATGGATGAGTGGGATAGACGCCAAAAGTCCGGGGAAAAATCTGGATTTGACCCAAAGCAGCGTTTTAAGGGCAGAAATCACATTGAATGCTAAATTGCAGGCCTAAAGTGCTTTAAAACATCTTGCATGTGTATACATCAATCAGGGAGTGTAATTAGAGTACTGCTTCACACTGACACACCAAACTCACTGTGTAACGCACCGCAAACAGCTGTTTGTGTAGTAACGGCCGTGCTGGACTGGTGCGCGAGAGTGCAGGCCGTGGCGGTTTTCAAGCCCATATGGTTGCCAGGCTGCGGTAGCTCAATAATAGAACAATAGTGACTGTCCAGCTGATCAAATTTGGTCTGCCCACAATGAGGCAACCACCTTATTGTCTTGGGTGGGCGTGTCCCGACACACTCATAGTGCCGTCGGTCATTGCTTCATTGTGATATGCAAGCCCCTTCAAAAGGCAAAGTAATGATCACGAAGGGGAATTGGCACATGTACATGCCTTTTGTTTTGTAGTGGCAGCTGCAGTGCAGCCAGAACAATTAGGCAGGTATGTACATGGCATGGCACATGTGCTGAATCTAGTCATTCAAAGATTTGTGTCAAAGTACTCAGGCTTAGAGGACGTCCTGAAGCAGGCTAGGAAGGTGTGTGGGCATTTCAGGCGGTCTTACACGGCCATGGCACACTTTGCCGAGATTCAGCGGAGAAACAAGTTGCCAGTGAGACGCCTGATTTGCGATAGCCCGACTCGCTGGAATTCGACCCTCCTTATGTTCTCTCGCCTGCTAGAACAGGAGAAAGCCGTCACCCAGTACCTCTACAATTACAGTAGAAGGACACACTCTGGGGAGATGGGGATGTTCTGGCTCAACAACTGGACACTCATGCAAAATGCATGCAGGCTCATGCGGCCATTTGAGGAGGTGACCAACCTGGTGAATCGCAGTGAAGGTACCATCAGCGACTTGATCCCGTACGCTTACTTCCTGGAGCGTGCCGTGCGTAGAGTGGTGGATCAAGCTGTAGAGGAGCGTGAAGAGGAACAATTACAGGAGGAAGTGTTGAGGGATCAATTCTCGTCAGAACCAGATGTTTCCTCAACACCTGCAGCAGCACAGAGGGGGGAGGAGGAGGAAAAGTCATGTGGGGAAGAGGAGTCAGACTCAGATGATGAGGAAGGTGTTTCTTTGGAGGAGGAGGAGGCGCCTGCAGAAGAACAACTGCAGCAGGCGTCGCAGGGGGTTTGTGCTGCTCGACGTTCCCGTGGTATTGTTCGTGTCTGGGGGGAGGAGGAGGACTTACCTGATGTCACTGAGGAAGAGCAAGGGAAGATGGACAGTATGTCTGGATCCAACTTTGTGCAGATGGTGTCTTTCATGCTGTCCAGCCTGTTGAGGGACCCCCGCATAAAAAAACTCAAGGGGAATGAGCTGTACTGGGTGGCCACGCTACTAGACCCTCGGTATAGGCACAAAGTGGCAGTGATGTTTCCAAATCACCAGAAGGCAGAAAGGATGCAGCACTTGCAGAACAAGCTGGCAACTAAGTTTTACAATGCGTTTAAGGGTGATGTCACAGCACAGCGCAATAAAGGTACCACTGCCAGTAATCCTTCTCCCATGTTGATGCAGGCAAGGACAGGACGCTTCAGCGATCTCATGGTGATGTCGGACATGCAAACATTCTTTAGTCCAATGCCTCGCCCTTCCGGATCCACCCTCCCACCAACGCCTGGACCGGCAGGTAGCCAACTACCTGGCCTTAAGTGTGGATGTAGACACTGAGAGCAGTGAAGAACCCTTGGACTACTGGGTGCGCAGGCTTGACCTGTGGTCAGAGCTGTCCCAATTTGCCATCCAACTTCTTTCTTGCCCTGCCTCAATTGTCCTGTCAGAAAGGATCTTCAGCGTAGCTGGAGGCATTGTCACTGAGAAGAGAAGTCGCCTAAGTCACAAAAGTGTTCAGTACCTCACCTTTATCAAAATGAATGAGGCATGGATCCCGGAGGGCTACTGCCCACCCAAAGACTAAGTCAGTCCCCACACACAGCATCTCTGCCTGCATGCCGTGTGACTGCCTACCCCAAAACTAAGTCGCTCCACACATAGCACCTCTGCCCGCAGGCCGCTTGACTGCCTTCTCTGCCATCACCAACAGGGTCCAGGACTTCAGGCAGATTCTTGAATTTTTAAGGCTGCCGCTAGCAGCGGCCGCTATACTAATTTTTCTGGTGCGAGTACATGCCTGCCTAATTTTTCTGGCTGCACTGAAGCTGCAACAACAAAACAAAAGGCATGTACATGTGCCAATTCCCCTTCATGATCTTCACCATGCCGCGGTGAAGGGGCTTGCGTATCACAATGAAGCAATGACTGCCGGCTATATGAGTGTCTCGGGGGGGAGGGGGGGACACCCAAGATAATTATTATTATTATTATTATTTATTAGATTTATATAGCGCCAACATATTACGCAGCGCTGTACAATAAATAGGATTACAGACAATGATAACAGGGGTGACAGAACAATACAGGTAACAGACCATAGATACAACAATACAGGTAATAGCAATAAGATACACAACACAATGCAGATAATAGTACAATGCCAGATCATAAACTGGAATGGTAGTGGTAAAAAATTACCAGTTCCAAATTCTGGGTAAAGTGCACTCAGTCAAGTATGATACACAAGGGGAGAGGGCCCTGCCAAAGGATTACAGTCTAGAGGGAGGGGTGGTGACACAAAAGGAGGGGGTGAGTCGTCAACCACAGCGTCATCACACTGAAGAAGCCCACGTGATGTGGGCGTAACGCGTATGTGGGCGTGGTAAGCTGCGAATGGCTGACGGGACGCTCCTCTATCACACACACGCTGGAAGTTTGGTGTCCATGACTGGGCCGCACTGACCGGGTACCTGGTGTCGCGGGACGCCGCTATAGAGCTGTAAGATACTTTACACTCTGAAGAAAAGGTAAAAGCTTATATTATCATAGAGTGGCTGCCAGAAGAGGAATCTGTTGCTACAAGTGACTGTTACACTGGGGCCAGGTTTAGCTGTTGCGGAGTTACAGCTGCTGGATCACACTAAGGCGGATTCCGGCTCTTAGGCAGCATGGAAATTATGGATTATGGTCTATGAGTTAAGTTGTATACGGCAGATTCCGTGACTCTTTGAGGATACAAAGAACTAGGCAAGTTGGTTTTGAGCCCAGCGCAGTGGACAACCAGACGCAGTCTCACGGTTTCCACATGAGTTCAGTTTAAGAGATCGGCCGATCTGGATTGCATGCATGTGGTGTAACTGTTGCTGAGTGTGTGATTGGGAGCGCTCCTGTTAGGATAGCCAATGCAGTTTTTTAATTATTGGGGGGGAGGTATGGGGTTGAATATTTAGCTGGTGTTTTGAAGGAGTTATTGATCAATAAAATTTGTAATTTTATAGTTCTTTGAGTGGCGGTCACTCCTTTGTTTTTGTCTGCGCAGTAAAGCCCGACTCCAGTGACCTGGAAGACGATCCCGGGGGGCTTTTAGGTAAGATAAAGGGGGCAGAGAGGAGAATGGGGGGAGCAGTGGGCATCAGGATAGGTGACAGTATATGCCTGCTCCCCACGTTTCTCTAGCTTTATTCGGCCCTGGTATTTATTTTAGGGTGGATCCACACTATAAGCACTTTTCTGAGTGCTTGCTGAGCGCTTGTGATTGCTGAGCACTTTCTGAGCGCTTTTTAAAAATCACTCCCATTCACTTTCATTAAAATTGCAGTAAAAATCACGTAAAAATCGATGCGTATGCAATTGCGCCATCGCGTCAATTTTTATGTGATTTTTACTGCTATTTTAATGAAAGTGAATGGGAGTGATTTTTAAAAATCGCTCAGAAAGCGCTCAGCAATCACAAGGGTTTAGCAAGTGCTCAGAAAAGAGCTTATAGTGTGGATCCAGCCTAACAGAGATAAAACGGTCAATAACTTCTGTCAAACCCCTGGCTGTAAATATGAACATAGGTCTGCCCCTCTCTCTACCGGGAACTGTATCTGCAGCCGAATATATGACATAAAATAGAAACAACTTTAGACAGTTCCTGTAAATCAACACTGTAAACTTATGTCAGCATAAACAGTAATGCAGCAATGCTTAGCCTTTTTAGCATAGTCCGGAATTACAATAACCTAATAACAACTTCAAAATGCGTCTTCCATTACTTGTTTTGCAGTGCTGAGACTTCATAACTACTACGAACTCTCTAATAAGAAATGTATTTCCTCTATTGATTGACAACCACAGGAAACTGCTTCTGCTGGTACTGAGAGCTAACCTAAGCATTAATGCTGAAATGACTGCAATCAAAGTATATCATTACCATGTACACAAGTGTACTTCTCATTACATTATGCATTACAAAAGACATCATTGTCTTTTTTTTCAGACTAATGTCATTTTATTTTCCTTTCATATCATTTTAATTTAGCACAGATCCAGAACTACTCTTTTTTCATTTCTATTCCTAAATACAGTAAATAAGTTAACTGGACTTAACCACTTAAGGACCACGGGATTATTGATTGATCTATGCTGAGTGGGCTCTCCAGCCCGCAGCACAGATCAGGATTGAACCAGGGCGACCAGATTCCCGCCCCCCCTTTTTCCCCACTAGGGGGATGTCCTGCTGGGGGGGGGGTCTGATCGCCGCCGGCTATTTTGCTTTAGCGGGGGGGGCTCCTCAAAGCCCCCCTCCGCAGTAATTTTATGCCTCCCTCTCTTTCCCTCCCTCCGCCTATCGGCGTTAGGCAGTCGTTAAGTGTACCAGAGCTGTAAAGATAGAAGATTGGATACTCACCTGCAGCTTCCTCCTGCAGCATAAACCCGTCCCACGCCGTCCTCCGGCGGTCTGCCGTTCAGCCGCAATCAGCCCCAGTATGCGCAGTAGACCCGGACTGATGCGACTGAGCCAGTTACCGAGGCTTATCATGGCTGAGCAGCAGACCACGGGAGGATGGCGTGGGATGGGTTTAAGCTGCAGGAGGTAGCTGCGGGTGAGTATTAAATCTTCTTTTTTTTACAGCTCTGATTTACTTTAAGAATTTTACATGATAACATTTTTTTTCTTTCAGGAAGGAGGGAATTGGCCACTGCACTTAATTCAGATGCAATTTCAGTTAAAGTGGACTTGAAGATAAAGTAGGAAGATGTCACCTGTAGATTTTTCACACTAGCGAATTTCAGGTTTGGAGTGCTCTACAAAATAAGCCTATGCTAGATTTTTGATTCTGGGATTCAAGATCAGTCACCCAAGGGCATAACTAGAAATCACTGGGCCCCCCTGCAAAAACGTTGAATGGGTATAGGTTAGCCAGCTATAGGTGCCCCTAGTATAGGTATCCAGGCATAGGTGGCCCCAGTATAGGTAGCAAGGCATAGGTGCTCCAGTATAGATAGCTAGGCATAGGTGCCCTGAGTATAGGCAGCGAGGCATAGGTGCCCTCAGTATAGGTAGCCAGGCACATGTACCCCCAGTATAGATAGCTAGGCGTAGGTTCCCCCAGTATAGGTAGCCAGGCACATGTACCCCCAGTACATGTAGCCAGCTATAGGTGCCCGCAGTATAGATAGCCAGGCATAGGTGCCCCCAGTATAGTTCATATTCACTGGCAGGGCCTTTTTTTCAAAAAAATGTATGTATGCATGGCATGTATATGTCAAATTGTAAAGGCCTTTGCTACAGTGGCTGCAACACAGCAAAGTTTTTCAAACATGTACAGTGGGATGCGAACGTTTGGGCCACCTTGTTAATTTTCATGATTTTCCTGTATAAATTGTTAGTTGTTACGATAAAAAATGACAGTCAAATATATCATATAGGAGACACACACAGTGATATTTGAGAAGTAAAATGAAGCTTATTGGATTTACAGAAAGTGATCAATAATTATTTAAATAAAATTAGGCAGGTGCATTTTATTGATTCCAAAACCTTTAGAACTAATTATTGGAACTCAAATTGGCTCAAAGTGACCCCTGACCTACATACACAGGTGAATCCAATTATGAGAAAGCGTATTTAAGGGGGTCAATTGTAAGTTTCCCTCCTCTTTTTTAATTTTCTCTGAAGAGCAGCAACATGGGGGGCTCAAACCAACTCTCAAAAGACCTGAAGACATTGATTGTTCACCATCATGGTTTAGGGGAAGGATACAGAAAGCTGTCTCAGAGATTTCAGCTGTTTGTTTCCACAGTTAGAAACACATTGAGGAAATGGAAAACCACAGGCTCAGTTCAAGTTAAGGCTCGAAGTGGCAGATTAACCCTCCTGGCGGTTTGGCAAAATCCGCCAGGGGGCAGCAAATACGTTTTTTTTTAAAAAAAAAATTTTTCATGTAGCGAGACGAGGTCTCGCTACATGATAGCCGCTGCTCAGCGGCATCCCCCCAGCCCCTCCGATCGCCGCCGGCGATCGGAGATCAGGAGATCCCGTTCAAAGAACGGGATCTCCTGGAGGGCTTCCCCCGTCGCCATGGCGACGGGGCGGGATGACGTCACCGACGTCATCGACGTCGTGACGTCAAAGGGGACTCCGATCCACCCCATGGCGCTGCCTGGCACTGATTGGCCAGGCAGCGCACGGGGTCTGGGGGGGGGGGGGCGGCTGCGGCGACGCGTATAGCGGCGGCGATCGGGCACTGCACGCAGCTAGCAAAGTGCTAGCTGCGTGCAGCAAAAAAAAAATTATGCAAATCGGCACAGCGGGGCCTGAGCGGTGCCTCCCGGCGGCATAGCCCGTGCTCAGTACGGGCTTACCGCCAGGGAGGTTAAGAAAAATCTCGGATAAACAGAAGTGACAAATGGTGAGAACAGTCAAAGTCAACCCACAGACCAGCACCAAAGACCTACAATATCATCTTGCTGCAGATCGAGTCACTGTGCATAGTTCAACCATTCGGCGCACTTCACACAAGGAGATTCTGTATGTGAGAGTTATGCAGAGGAAGCCTTTTCTCTGCCCACATCACAAACAGAGCTGTTTGAGGTATGCTAAAGCACATTTGGTCATGCCAGCTTCATTTTGGAATAAGGTACTGTGGACTGATGACACTAAAATTTAGTTATTTGGGCATAACAAGGGGCGTTTATGCATGGAAGAAAAACAATACAGCATTACAAAGAAAACCCTTGCTACCTACAGTAAAATATGGTGGTGGTTCCATCATGCTGTGGGGCTGTGTGGCCAGTGCATGGACTGGGAATCTTGTCAAAGTTGAGGGACGCTTGGATTCCACTCATTATCAGCAGATTCTGGAGACCAATATCCAGGAATCAGTGGCAAAGCTGAAGCTGCGCCGGGGCTGGATCTTTCAACCAGACAACGACTCAAAACATTGCTCAAAATCCACTAAGGCATTCATGCAAAGGAACAAGTACAACATTCTGGAATGGCCATCTCAGTCCCCAGACCTGAAGATAATTGAAGATTTGTGGTGTGAGTTAAAGAGAGCTGTCCATCAGTGATGCTCGGATACCCCTTTTTATTATTCGAGTTTGGTCGAATTCGAATAGTAAATTATTCGAATTCAGTCGAATATTCGAGTCGAATATTTTTTACTATTCGATTCGACCTCGGACTTCGAGCTCACTATTCGAGTCGGTATTCGAGCTCATTATTCGAGCTGACTATTCGAATTGGCCTTAAATAGCTTCCAACACTTGTTTTGAGGGTGAATGATGCAAGAAACATCTTTTTTTCCAAGTAACAACAGCAAGTGATTATGTGGGGATGTTCCTTTAAAAAAAAAAGGTGGAAAGAGAAGTTGTGTCCAGAATTTTGTTCAGTACTGTATATACTTCTTCTTCTTCTTCTTCTTCTTCTTCTTTTTTATCTTCTATATCTTCTTCTTCTTCTTCTATATCTTCTTCTTCTATATCTTCTTCTTCTATATCTTCTTCTTCTATATCTTCTTCTTCTTCTTCTATATTGTCTTCTTCTTCTTCTTCTTCTTCTTCTTCTTCTTCTTCTTCTTCTTCTTCTTCTTCTTCTTCATCTTCTTCTTCTTCATCTTCTTCATCATCATCTTCTTCTTCATCTTCTTCTTCTTCATCATCTTCTTCATCATCATCTTCTTCTTCATCTTCTTCTTCATCTTCTTCATCTTCTTCTTCTTCATCTTCATCTTCTTTTTCGTCTTCTTCATCTTCTTCATCTTCTTCTTCTTCATCTTCTTCATCTTCTTCTTCTTCATCTTCTTCATCTTCTTCATCTTCTTCATCTTCATCTTCTTCATCTTCTTCTTCTACATCTTCTTCATCTTCTTCATCTTCTTCTTCTTCATCTTCTTCATCTTCTTCTTCTTCATCTTCTTCATCTTCTTCTTCTTCATCTTCTTCTCCTTCTTCTTCTTCTTCTTCTTCTCCTTCTTTTTCTATATCGTCTTCTTCTTCTTCACTTATTTCTCTTTTATATTTTTTTTTAAAGAAATGCAGCTATTTTTGAGCGTAATAAATAGCTGGTGGCGCACGCATGTTGGAAGCACCATTGTATGTGCTACCTGGCAGTGGAAACACACAGACAGCAGGAGGTAAATTCAGCAGCAGCAGCAGGAGGAGGCGGATGATTGTGTGGCAGCAGGCAGTCAATGAGGCAGGCAGCGAGACATAATAGGCTGTGTGGTACCTAGCGGTGGTACCAGGCCGTAAATACACAGCATGAGGTTCCAGACAGCGGTCGTGAAGCCCACATCATGTCCAATACACAACTGGGACAACACAGTTTTCAACCCGGACACCTCTAAAAATAATATCACACAGTATTAATAAAAAGTATATATAATTTTTTTGTTTTTTTAAAGAAATGCAGCTATTTTTGAGCGTAACAAATAGCTGGTGGCGCACGCATGTTGGAAGCGCCATTGTATGTGCTCCCTGGCAGTGGAAACACACAGACAGCAGGAGGTAAATTCAGCAGCAAGAGGAGGAGGATGAGTGTGTGGCAGCAGGCAGTCAATGAGGCAGGCAGCGTGACATAATAGCCCTGGTACCTAGCGGTGATACCAGGGCGTAAATAAACACAACAGGAGGTCCCAGACAGCGGTCGTGCAGCCCACATTGTGTCCAATACACAACTGGGACAACACAGTTTTCAACCCGGACACCTCAGAAAGATTAAACCTTTTTTTTTAATGTTTTTTTGGTTTTGTTTGTAAAACAAATTACACAGATATATAGCTATTGTTTGACGTAATAGCTGGTGGCATAGTGGCAGCAGAAGGTAAATCTGTGTACCCTGGCGTTGGGAAACACAGACAGACAGCAGCAGCAGCAGGAGGAATGGAGGAGTAATTATGTGAGCAGCTATTGTTTGACGTAATAGCTGGTGGCAGAGTGGCAGCAGAAGGTAATTCTGTGTACCCTGGCAGTGGGAAACACAGACAGACAGCAGCAGCAGCAGGAGGAATGGAGGAGTATTGTGAGTGTGGCAGCAGGCAGGCAGCGTAACATAATAGCCCTGGTACCTAGCGGTGATACCAGGGCATAAATAAACACAACAGGAGGTCCCAGACAGCGGTCGTGCAGCCCACATTGTGTCCAATACACAACTGGGACAACACAGTTTTCAACCCGGGCACCTCAGAAAAGTTAAACCTTTTTTTTTTTTATGGTTTTTTGGTTTTGTTTGTAAAACAAATTACACAGTTATATAGCTATTGTTTGACGTAATAGCTGGTGGCAGAGTGGCAGCAGAAGGTAAATCTGTGTACCCTGACAGTGGGAAACACAGACAGACAGCAGAAGGGCAGTACACAGCAGCCCACTGTAGGTGTAAAATGTGTGGCTGCAGGCGACGTAATAGTCAAAGTGAACCAGGCTGGCTTAGTGAGCAGGAGCCAGGAGGTGGTAAAGGGTGGTAAGGCACATTAACGATGGTTCTTCAGTTCATGTCCCCCTCTCGCCGACAACAGGGGCCAGGAACTCGCCTTCCACCCACGCCTGGTTCATCTTGAGAAACGTCAGTCTGTCCACAGACTTGTGAGACAGACGTGAGCGTTTCTCGGTGACCACGCCACCAGCTGCACTGAAGCAGCGCTCGGACAGCACGCTGGAAGGGGGACAGGACAGCACTTCCAGGGCGTACTGCGCCAGCTCGCTCCAGATCTCCAGGCGCTTGACCCAATACTCCATGGGATCAACAGGGGCATTGCTGTCAAGCCCGCTGTTGGACCCCATGTAGTCAGCCACCATTCGGGTCAGGCGCTGGCTGTGACCGGAGGAGGATGCTGCTGCATGCACCTCCTCTCTAGTCACTGCTGCCGGAGCCTCTACAGTCCTGTAGAGCTCGTTGCTGAGAGACAGCAGGTCTGTGGGGCGCTTGCTGCTGGATGCAGGCACCTGCTGCTGCCTCTGTGCTGGCTGGACAGTGGGGGTGGAAGGCTGGGGGAAGGCTTCCTCCAAGCGCTCAACAAGGGCCTGCTGCAAGCTCCTTATTTGTTGCGCTGGGTCTCCTCCTGCAGGCGGCAGGAACTGGCTCAACTTCCCCTTGAGGCGTGGGTCCAACATCATGCTGATCCAGATCTCCTCCCTCTGCTTCTTCTGGATCACTCTGGGGTCCCTGCGCAGGCACGCCAGCATGTGCGCTGCCATTGGGAAGAGGCGGGCCACGTGTGCTGGCACATCAATGGCAGTGCTGCTGTCCTCATCCTCCTCCTCTGCCGCCTCATCGTCTCTCCACCCCCGCACCAACTCAGCTGCGCTGTGCTGATCCCCCTCATCAGCAGCAAGGTCAGGGACCTCCACCAAGTCCTCCTCCTCCTCCCCCTCAGAGGTGGACTGTGCAGCTGCTTGCCGCTCCTGCTGGTCCAAGGCTGCCGCTCCCTGTTCCAGCAAAGCATCGAGGGCCCTGTTCAGCAGACAAACCAGGGGCACCCACTCGCAGACCATAGCATGGTCCCTGCTCACCATGTTAGTGGCCTGCAGAAAGGGAGCCAGCACTAAGCACACCTGCTGCATGTGCCTCCAGTCATCATCGGGGACGATGGACGGGATGTTGCTGGTCTTGTCCCTTCTCTGACCGGCGGAAACAGTGGCCAGGGCAAGGTACTGGTTGACAGCGTGCTTCTGTTCAACCAGACGCTCCAACATCGCCAGGGTGGAGTTCCAGCGAGTCGGAACGTCAAGGATCAGCCGATGGCGTGGCAGCTCCAGTTCCTTTTGCACGTCTTCCAGGCTCGCACAGGCTGCAGCCGAGCGCCGGAAGTGACGCACAACGTTCCTTGCCATTTCCAGCAGTTCGCCCATCCCCTGGTAGGTGCGCAAGAACTTCTGCACCACCAGGTTCAGCACGTGGGCAAGACAGGGGATGTGGGTCAGGTTTCCCCTGTCTATTGCGGCAACCAGATTGGCCCCATTGTCGGCCACCACCTCTCCCACTCTGAGGCCTCTGAGGGTCAGCCAAATCCTCTCCTGCTCCTGGAGTTTGGCCAACACATGGGTTGCCGTCAGCTTGGTCTTCCCAAGGCTGACCAAGTGCAGCAGCGCTTGGCAGTGGTGGGCCTTCACGCTGCTGCTGAGGCGGGGGGTTTGGCCATGTGTGCCGGAGGATGGCAGAGGATCGGAGGAACCTGCTGCAGTTCCCCTGACCCTGCGGGGTGGCACCACCCACTGTGTTGCTGCTGCTGCTGTGCCCGCTGCTGCTCTCCCATCCTCACCCCCTTCCACCAAGCTGACCCAGTGGACAGTGAAGGACAGGTAGCGGCCTGTCCCGAAGCGGCTGTTCCAGGAGTCCATGGTGACATGGACCCTTTCACCAACCGCTTGCTCCAGCCCTTGCTCCACATTGGCCATCACAAAGCGGTGCAGTGCAGGAATGGCCTTGCGGGCGAAGAAGTGTCTGCTGGGGAGCTGCCAGTCTGGGGCTGCACAAGCAAGCAGCGCACGCATGTCGCTCCCCTCCTGCACAAGCGTGTATGGCAGGAGTTGGGAGCACATGGCCCGTGCCAGCAAGCCGTTCAGCTGCCGCACGCGACGGCTGCTGGGAGGCAGAGCCCTAACCACCCCCTGGAAGGACTCGCTCAAAAGGCTCTGGCGTGGCCTTTTGCTGGCACGGGAATCAGCGGACACAGCAGAGGAGGCCACTGAGGGCTGGCTGCCAGAACAGGCCTCAGTGTCGGCGGCAGGAGTTGCAGAGGGGGGAGGAGCAGTGCGTTTCCGCACTCCTGCTGGTGCTGCTGGAGGAGCAGGAGGGCGGGTGGCTGCTGTTGCTGCTGCTGCTGCTGCTGAAGGCTGTGCAGTGATGGGTGTGGTGCCACTGCCAGCACCAGATGCCTTCAGCCTCTGGAACTCCTCATGCTGGTGGAAATGTTTCGCAGCAAGGTGGTTGATGAGCGAGCTGGTGCTGAACTTTAAGGGGTCTGCACCTCTGCTCAACTTCCGCTGACAGTGGTTGCAAGTGGCGTACTTGCTGTACACTGTGGGCATGGTGAAAAATCGCCAGATTGGTGACAAAAACAACCCCCTACGGCATGGACCCGCTGCTGCCTGTCTCCCTGTGGTGGTTGGGGGGGGGGCTTGGGTGCGGCTGGTGGTGGTACTGGCAGATGCTGCTGCTGCTGCTGCTGAGCCTGAGACACCAGCAGGCTGTGGGACCTTCCTACTGCTGCCAATGCTTGCAATGATGCGCCTCCTTGCAAGGCCCACAAGCGCATCCTCCTCCTCCTCCTCAGAGCTGCTGATGACGACATCCCCTGGAGCTGGTGGCACCCAGTCTCTGTCTGTCACCGTGTCATCATCCTCCTCCCCCTCCTGAAACATGTCCTGCTGGGATGATGACCCCCCAAACTCCTCTCCTGATGCATGGATGGGCTGCTTGACTGCCGCCACAGTCTTGCTGTCCAATCCCTCCTCCCCAAAGTGCCCATCAGCATCTCCTCCTCAAAATCGCCAACAACAGCAGACAATACCCTGATGGTGCCTGGGGTAAAAAGACTGCTGAGTGACAGGTCGGCGACTGACGGTGAACTGGCCTCCTCCCCAGGCCCTGCTGGGCAGCTGCTGCGAACAGGGGTGGTGGTGGTGGTGGTGAGGGTGGAGGCCTCGGATGCAGAGCTGATGGCGGGCTGCTCATCCTCCGTCATCAGTTGCACCACAGTGTCTGCATCCTTTTCCTCAATGGGACGTTTCCGACCCGGCTGGAGGAAAATCGGAGCAGGTGCTACACGCTGCTGCTGCTGTGTCTCTGCAGCGTGAGTTGCAGATGCTCCTGCTGGGCGGCGCCCAAGGCGTCCACGGCCAGTGGCTATAGGAGGAATGTTAGCCACTGACGCTGCTGCTGCTGCTGCGGAACCGTGCATGGTGGCGCGGCCGCGCCCGCGGCTTGCCACAATGCTGCTCCCTCTCCTCCTGATTCCCTTGCTGCCCTTCCCCTTGCTTAAACCGCGCTGGCTGCCACTTCCAGACATCTTCGATGTTTTGGGCGTAAACACAAAAGTTTTTTAAAAGGGCGGGTGAAAAGTGGGGTACTTTAATGGAGTGGGTTGGTGGGCGAGGTGACTGAGTGAGTGTCAAGTACAGTAAGTAAGTAGTAACAGTCAGGAAGTACAACTAGCAGTTACAATAATCAGTAGTAATCACAAGGAAATAGAGTGTGTGTACACTACAGACAGTGAGTGCACGCACGCACAAACACGCGCAGGAGCTAGCCTATGAACAGAGACTGAGTGAGTGTCCCTAGTACAGTAAGTAAGTAGTAACAGTCAGGAAGTACAACTAGAAGTTACAATAATAAGTAGTAATCACAAGGAAATAGAGTGTGTGTACACTACAGACAGTGAGTGCACGCACGCGCAAACACGCGCAGGAGCTAGCCTATGAACAGAGACTGAGTGAGTGTCCCTAGTACAGTAAGTAAGTAGTAACAGTCAGGAAGTACAACTAGAAGTTACAATAATCAGTAGTAATCACAAGGAAATAGAGTGTGTGTACACTACAGACAGTGAGTGCATGCACGCGCAAACACGCGCAGGAGCTAGCCTATGAACAGTGACTGAGTGAGTGTCCCTAGTACAGTAAGTAAGTAGTAACAGTCAGGAAGTACAACTAGCAGTTAGAATAATAAGTAGTAATCAGAAGGAAATAGAGTGTGTGTACACAGACAGTGAGTGCACGCACACGCAGGAGCTAGCCTATGAACAGTGACAGTGAGTGTCCTAGTACAGTTACAGTATATAACTACAATACAAAATACAATCAATCAGTAGTAAAGGACAGCAGAAATACTGGTATAGATGAGAAATAAACAGAGGACAGGAGAGAACAGCTGCCCACACAGGCAGGCCCTGAGGCCTAAAGCTGTAAGCCTGCAGCAGCTGTCTCTCTCTATGTAACACAAAAGCTACTAACTAAAATACAATGTCTATCTAACTAACAACAATATAGGTGTATATAGGAGGTGTATGTGAGCAAAAACGCTAGGTGATTGACCACAATAAAGCTCTTGCTAAGCCAAAGCACAAAGGAGCAGATCTCTCTCTGTACAAAGTCAGGCAAGGACGGAAAAACCGAACATGGCGGCCGCTATTTATAGGGTAGGGGCTGGCCAGGGTCCCCCTCAGTGATTGGCTGCCGTCAGAGGGCCTGGGAGCCCTCTGATTGGCTCTAAGGACATCAATCTGGGCTATGACGCTATTCGAGCTCGGTATTCGAGCTCGAATAGCGCTGTTTGCTCGAATAGCGCGAATAGTGAATGAGTTATTCGAGTTTACTCGAATAGCCCATTCGAATACCTGCAGCTATTCGGAGCTCGAATACCGAGCTCGAATAGCTGAAAAAGAGCTCGAATATTTTAGCTACTCGAAAATTCGAGCTCTGCTGAGCACCACTACTGTCCATGCACGGAAGCTATCAAACCTGAATGAACTAGAGATGTTTTGTAAAGAGGAATGGTCCAAAATGCCTTCAACCAGAATCTAGACTCTCATTGGAACCTACAGGAAGCGTTTAGAGGCTATAATTTCTTCAAAAGGAGGATCTACTAAATATTGATTTAATTTATTTTTTGTGGTGCCCAAATTTATGCACCTGCCTAATTTTGTTTAAACAATTATTGCACACTTTCTGTAAATCCAATAAACTTAATTTCACTTCTCAAATATCACTGTGTGTGTCTCAAATATGATATATTTAACTGACATTTTTTATTGTAACAACCAACGATTTATACAGGAAAATCATGACAATTAACAAGGATGCCCAAACGTTTGCATCCCACTGTATATGCCAAATTCTTCTGGCCTCTACTACAGTGGCTGTAACAAAGCATAATATTTCAAACATGTACATGCCAAATTCGTCTGGCCTCTGCTACAGCGGGTGCACCAAAACATAATTTTTCAAACTTGCGTATGCCATATTCTTTTGACCAAAAAAACCAAATAATTTTCCTCAACTGACGTGATCACTAAAGCTCTTTGCGGTTGTTTGTAGAGCAGTAAATGTAGTGTTTCATCTGTCAGTGTGAACTGGGCCTAACCCTTAAACTACCTGTTTACACGCTGGACAGTTTAAAGCACTTTATTTCACAAATTTAGAAATGTAATGTGATTTCTGCCTTTTAGAGATTAGAACACGACTCCTTTGCGTAAAATAAATATTTTTTTCATGCAAATATTGGATGTATCCCTCTCTGGCATGCATCTGTCCAGGTGTTAGGACCCTTTAAACAACTTTTACATCAGTTTTGTTGCCAGAAATAGTCCCTATAGGTGTTAGTGCTCGTCTGCTGATTGATGTCTATGGCAGTTCGACACGCTCGCCTGGTGCGCAGGGAAGCACTGCCTTAGATAGGGGGCACCAGGGGAGCTCCGTCAATCGTCTGCGAATCACCCATCGATACCACTGTGCAACCAACCCACCTGTTTTCAAGTGAAATCTTTCCTTCTGGAGTAATTGATAGTTTCAATCGATTGCAGCCTGAAATCAATAAAAAATACAATCGGGCAAACATGTTGATTTATCCATCTCCAATAGTGATTGAATCTGCTGGGAAAATCGATAAGCGTATGGGCACCTTTAGAATGATAAATATGGGCAGACTTTCTAATGAGGAATGCTTTAATTGTCCCCAACCTGCTACAGATTTTACGCAAGTAACAGACTGCAGCACGTACTCAGCGGATGCGCTGCACTCTGTCACACGCCTGCACCATTTATTTTGCATCCACTCTGCCTGCTTATTGCCGTCCACCATCAGTGATCACTGATACTCACTTGTTCCATGGTTCCAACGCTTAATCCCCAAACTTACTGACTGGTGACCAGCAGGAGCATGGAGCCTCAGTGCCTTCATGGTAAATCTGGTCCTAGTTGCGCCAGACTGCAGGGAGTGCTCTTTATTGTTTTCTTTGAAGTTATTCTATTATATGCTTCTTTGACAAAGAGTCCTTTGGTTAATCCAATAGGCCAAAGGTAAAATAAAACATTTTGGCCAGTAGGATTGTAGGCCCGCCCACCACGGCAAGGTAGACTCTATGAGGGCAGGGGGTTTTTTTAGGGGGGGGGGGGAGATAGGAAGTGGGGAGTGACATATGTTTTGGGGATGTGGGAGGAAAACTGAGTACCCGGAGAAAGCCCACGCAGACACGGGAAGAAACATACAAAACACCATGCAGATTAGTGCCCTGGCTTTAAACTAGAGACGCATTGCTGCAAGGCAACAGAGCTATCTAATCACTCTAACCTTTGTTCAAGGCGAGAGGGCTTAACCTCACTAGCGGTATTGACGGTTGTACACGTCAAAACAAAACATGCTGTGAACAGAATTGACGTGTATACACATCACTACTCTCCTGCACTGTATATTAGACCCTTGCTTGACACATTTTGGCAAGTTACAGGGGAAAAAAAACACTCTACAAGCCACCGTGCTGCCCACAGAGCTCCATGCTGATGGAGAGCTCCAAAGCCTATCTACCACTCTACATCTCACCCAGTGGCGTGGTGGCAGTGACAGAGCTCAGCTTAACTATTCCTCTGTCAGGTCTCTCTGGCACTCCTGCTGCAGCTACTAGGGTGTCGCTGTCCTCACTGCCTTCCTCTCAAACTCAAGTCGCGTGACGTGCAGAAAAATTAAGAGAGGAAGGCAGGGACCAGAGAGGACAGTGACACATAGTGGCTGCAGAAGAAGTGCCGGAGTGACCCAACGGGGGAAGAGGTGAGGTGAGCTCCATCACTGCCACCACGCTGACCTAGAAGTCTGAGTGGGGAGCTCAGGAGGGGGGCCCGGTGGGGGAAGAAAAACATCCAAACGCTTCTTCTCCACCGGCCTCCTTTCCACTAAAAGATTGACAGGGGGGCACCGTCAGCCTACAGAGCTCTAGGCTGACAGAGAGTTTCTTGCCCATTGAGCTCTTCTTCATGATACTATGGCGATTACTACGCCCCTGGGTTCAGCCCCTCAAACGCAATGCCGGAGTTTCCAAAGGGGCAAACTGGGCAATTGCTGAGGGCTCCTGAGCCTGATGCCGCATTGCGTGTATGAAATAGGTGCACAAAATTTGGACAGCTGATAATGGCATAGTACAATATCGGTATTTTACAAATATTCCGCTATTTTTCATTAGTAAAATATCGGAAAATGTTACCGTAGCTTAACTTTACCCCCCTTGCGGCTAATTAATCCTGATGCGATGTAGTTTTAACGCCGGCTCCTCGTGCATAACGTAATCGTGTGTCCTTGCTGTCAGCTCTGTATTTCACTGGCTCCTGACCTCCTGATCACTGTGAGCCAATCACAGTGATCAGAAAGTCGTAAATTAAAAAAAGAGTCTGTTACTTAAGATAGGTTAAACTGAAGATAGCTTAAAAAAAAGTTCACTTACCTGGGGCTTCTGCCAGCCCCTTGCAGCCGTCCTGTGCTTGCAATTACCTGGAATGATCCTCTGTTCCCCCGGCGCGGCTCGCTTTCTCTTTCGCCAGCCGCTGCTCACTGCGCTTTCACGCTCCCTGTGCAGGCGCAGTAGAGATTTTCCTGTACTGTGTCTGTGCAGGATGCTCCCAGCATCAGTAGTGCAAATGAGGACATGCACAGCAAGGGCGCGCAGGCACAGTGGACGGCGACTTCTAAGTTAGCGAAAGAGAAAGTGGGCCGTGACAGGGGACCAGAGGATTGTTGCGGGACGTGTTTCGGGATGGCGCAGGCACAGGACGGCTGCAGGGGGATGGTGGAAGCCCCAGGTAAGTAAACCTTTTTTTTTCTTTTTTAAGGTATTTTCAGGTCCGCTTTAAAGGGTCCAGAGCCTGCGGTCCCAAAGTTGTTAAGGAAACGTATATATGTTACGGCCAGAACCCGAAGTGTGGCCACTTCGCGTTCTGGCCAGCCACTTCGGGTTCTGGCCGGCCAATGTGCGAAGTGGCCGCAGCGCAGCGGCCAATGTTAGAAATGGAATGTTTACACTAAGCTACAATGTATTTTACGGCCGTCTCGCTGCGGCCAAATGTATTAGAAGTTGGTTAATTTAATGAAATATAGCCGGCGGCAATGTAATAGATGAAGCCGCCGGCTTTCGCACTGCCTCCTCTCCTCCTCGCCCCCCCCCCCTCCCCCCGCCTCTCTCCTCTCCCTGCCTCCTATACAATATACGGAGCAGAGAGTCGTTCGTCGCGGCAGGGGAAGCAGAGCGGGGAGGCTGCAGACACCCGCTCTGCAGGAACGGCAGGATTCCCCTGCCGCGACGAACGACTCTTGGGGACACGCGTGTCCCCGCCGGCTGCTCCGCATATTGTATAGGAGGCAGCGAGAGGAGAGAGGCGGGGGGACGAGGAGGAGAGGAGGCAGTGCGAAAGCTGGAGGCTTCATCTATTACATTGCCGCCGGCTATATTTCATTAAATTAACCAACTTCTAATACATTTGGCCGCAGCGAAACGGCCGTAAAATACATTGTAGCTTAGTGTAATCAATTTCTAACATTGGCCGCTGCGTTGCAGCCACTTCGCACATTGGCCGGCCAGAACCCGAAGTGGCTGGCCAGAACGCGAAGTGGCCACACTTCGGGTTCTGGCCTTAACATATACATAAAATGATTTTCTTTGTTTAGATTCAAATCTATACTTATATTGCTTAATGAATTGTGTGCCCCTGACTCATGATGTGTTGGGTAGGACTGTACTGCGGCCAATGTATGAACGCAAATGCAATAAAAACGACAGTAAATTTAATTATACTGCTGAGAGCACCCAATCAGGGTTTAGCTGTTTAAATAAAATAAAAATTCTGACTGGTTGTTCAGGGAAACCGCTTCACATCTGCGTCAGTTTTGCTTGCGTTGGCCCTGACAAAACTGAGTGCTTGCACAGAGCTGAAACTACAGTACAGTTTAGAAGCCAGTTCCTTAACCACTTGAGGACCCACCCTTTACCCCCCCTTAAGGACCAGCGTTATTTTTTGTGATCTGTGCTGGGTGGGCTCTGCAGCCCCCAGCACAGATCAGGTTTCATGCAGAGCGATCAGATCGCCCCCCTTTTTTCCCCCCTATGGGGATGGTGTGCAGGGGGGGTCTGATCGCTCTGGTGGGCAGGCTAGTTGCGGGGGGGGGCACCTCAAAGCCCCCCTCCGCGGCGACATTCACCCCCCTCCCTCTCCTACCTGTCCCCCCCCCGGTGATCGGGGCTGCACAGGACGCTATCCGTCCTGTGCAGCCAGTGACAGGACGTCCCCTGTCACATGGCGGCGATCCCCGGCCGCTGATTGGCCGGGGATCGCCGATCTGCCTTACGGCGCTGCTGCGCAGCAGCGCCGTACAATGTAAACAAAGCGGATTATTTCCGCTTGTGTTTACATTTAGCCTGCGAGCCGCCATCGGCGGCCCGCAGACTATTCACGGAGCCCCCCGCCGTGAATTGACAGGAAGCAGCCGCTCGCGCGAGCGGCTGCTTCCTGATTAATCAGCTTGCAGCTGGCGACGCAGTACTGCGTCGCTGGTCCTGCAGCTGCCACTTTGCCGACGCACGGTATAAGCGTGCGGTTGGCAAGTGGTTAAAGGATATCCGAGGCGAGCAACTAAATGTATCTTTTCTTACCTGGGGCTTCTTCCAGCCCCTATAAGTCATTTGTGTCCCTCGTCGTAGCTCCAGTCTTCTTTGGGGTCCTGCTGGCAGCCTCTAAGGATCGCCAACCCCCCATGGGTCAGCATCTTCTGCGTGGGCACACCCATATCATCAGGAGTGTACTGTGCCAGTGACGTGGGTGTCTTATTGTGCAGGTCAGGCGCATGTGTAGAAGATGCCGACGCATTTGGGGTCAGCGATCCTTAGAAGCTACCAGCGGGACCATGGAAAACACCGGAGCTGTGGCGAAGAACACAAATGACCTCTAGGGGCTGAAAGAATCCCTAGATAAGTAAAGATACATTTAATTGGTCGCCTCAGATATCCTTTAAGCAGGTACTGTAGGTGTCAGACACAAGATAGATGGACAGGTAAGAGAGGTGTCAAGCAAGCTCATATGTTGTTGACTAGCTTACCACTTGTCATTGCTCAACAATAATACAAGGCTATTTTGCCCAATGAGGGTTAGGTTTAGCTTGCGTCTCCTCTTGCAAAGTGCCTCATCACTACCAAAATGTTCACTACCATGTGGATTGGTTTGGGAGGTCAGAGGTTCCTGCTGGCCCCTAGTCAGGGACTCTAGTGTTGCATTTATTATTTTTTAAATTTGAAGGAAAACTATGGATGGAAGATAATCATAAAGGATACGGTAATGTTCATTTTAGGTTGCCGTGATGTGGCATCGGCTGCAAGTGGCCTCCTTTTTAGGCCCAGTGCACACCAAAAACCTCTAGCAGATCCGCAAAACGCTACAGGTTTTTGAAGCAGATTTTCAGAGCGATTCTAGGCATGTGTAGAGGTTTTCTAAACATGCCTAGCATTTTTTGCAGCGTTTTTGTGTAGCAGACTTCGAATATTTTTACAGTGAAGCTGTTACTGAACAGCTTCTGTAACAAAAAGGCCTGGAAAACCGCTCTGATCTAGCGTTTTTCAGAGCTGTTTTCCACTTTCCTATATTTTAACATTGAGGCAGAAAGGCCTCAGAAATCTAAAAAATGCTGCAGCCCCCAAGTTTGCGTTCGTGGAAAAAACGAGCCGCTCTGGTGTGCACCATCCCATTCACTTTCATTAGCCAAGCGGTTTTCCTCTTGCAAGCGATTTAAAAAACGCTTCAGAACTGCTCTGGTGTGCACCAGCCCCAATATACATAATACAAACAGGCTTTTACCCTGAGAGATTCCATGCTGAAATATATTGGAAAGCGGTCTGCAGTGTGTGGGCAGGCAGTAGACCCCTATCTGATCAGATGGGACCTGAGAGGGATCACTATCGACCTGACCATACATCAAGTGATATATGGCTACCTTTAGAAAATGTTTCCGCTGTTAATAGGCAAAGGTTTGCAACCTCCACCTGGATCATATCAGATAATAGTAAAGACTGCTGAAAGGTAGTGATATAGCAGTCATGTAGTTATAGCCACCTACAGTACATGCAGCACATGTTTTATCATAGATACAAGTATTCCTGTATTTTTTTTTCTATATTTACAAAAATGTTATTACTGCCATTAAATCTATGCTGCTGCAACTGCACACATGCTATTTCACATTTACCCATTTAGCAATACTTACTGTGGTTTGATATGATCCAGCGTTGTGTTGTGCTGTGGTATGCTTCCCTGCTGCAGCTCGTTACGGTGGCTATTAAAGTCAGTGAGGCATGACACACTGCCTGCAGTGTGGCCCGATGTGGCGGAAGTGCTCCGGGTGCCACATAAGTAACACACAAGCTGCAGTGTGTCACCCTGCGACTCCCGGAAGTGCACCAGAAATCACGTGTTCATTTTTTTCTCTTTGGTCGCACTGTGGCTACAACATGCGGTGTGACTTTTCGGTTGTGGTGCGATTTTTGCGAATCACACCGCTACCGCAGCGCACAAGTATAAAAGGGCCCTCAAGTACCTAATAGTTGCTAGGTTCCCAATGTATGTCTAGGAGATGCGAGAGGAGGTACACAGGAGAAGGAAGGCAGCAATGGTAAGTCAAAATTAAAACTGTGTGTACATAAATGTGTCATTTTAGGAAGGAGAAGAAGTGATAAAAGAAAAGTGTTGGAACATGTGAGAAGGGGTATACAGGAGAGCAGGAGGAGGACAGCATTGGTAAGTCAAAATAAAAATAAAAAGTTTGTATATTGATGTGTCGTTTTAGGAAGATCGAGTAGTGAAAAGAAAGAAGTCGTAGAAGATGCAAGAAGGGGTACACAGGAGGGTAGAAGGAAGACAGCAATGATAAGTATAAGAGCAAAAAAATTGCATATATGTGTCATTTCAGAAATAAAAGGAGTAATTATACAAACCAAGGCATATGCAAGTTGAAAGATGGAAAGAGACAAAAGAAAGAAATGGAAGACGACGACGATAATTCAAAATAAACAGTTTATCTTCAAATATGTCATTTTAGAAAGAAGGAGCAGTGAAAAGGAGAGTAAGGTGTTAGAAGATGCATGAAGGGATACACAGGGGGGTGAAAGGAAGACAGTAAAAGAAAGAAGATGGGCAACTGGATAAGGAAACAAAAAGATGGGAGACAGCAATGAAATGTATGAGGAAAAAAGACTGTATATGTGTAATTTCAGGAGAAAAAGAAGTAAAAATACAAAAGTATGTATATGGAAGTTGGAGCGCAGATCTTGCCAAAATGTGGATATGAATTCCAGGTTATAGATTCAGTCCTCGCTTTTGTGAGGCTATCATCCTCGGACCAATGGTCAGACTGAGAAAACCTTTGAAACTCTGAAGGAATGTTACTTGAGAATTTTCAACAAAAAAACGTAATGAGTAAAAACTAATCATATTTCTACCGTCTCTGTCCACCTCTCTGCCTGATAGAACAATAAATGTTAATAACACCCCCTATAATTTTAGTTTCCAAAGCATGTTGCTTAGGGGTAATATTTGACTTACCTCTCTAATGTATTCCTCACATTCACTTCCTAACCAGCTCCTGTCATCTCCAACTCAAAAACATACTATGCATCCGACTTTTTCTCACTCAGGACACGACTAAAATGTTAGTACGTGCTCTTATATCTTGTTTGGACTATTGTTATATATTGCTTTGTGGACTACCAACTAACCGACTGGCACCACTCCAATCTGTACTGAACTCGGCTTATCTCATTCCTCTCTCTTCTCGCTGTTCCTCTGCTATCCTCTCTGCCAAGCTCTTCATTGGCTGTCAGTTAGCGCGAGGATCCATTTTAAACTCTTAACCCTAACCTACAAAGCTCTCCACTATCACTACACTTGTTTCCAGATACCAACCCTAATGCAATCTCAGACCTGCACATGAGCTTTTTTTTTGTCCTCTAGAATCACCTCCTTGCATTCACATATACAAAACTTCTCACATGCTTCACCCCTCGTCTGGAAAGCCCTTCCACAGCACATCTGTCACTCTCCAACCCTTGTAATCTTTAATGCTCCCTCCATACTCACTTTTTCCGACAAGCATATGCTCTAACTTAGGCCATTTTCCCTTTGACCTTTCGCCAAGTTGTACGCCTAACAAGATAATTATGTGGTATAACAACAGAGGCGCCAAGTAGACTAAAATTAGTTAAAATTGTTAAAAAGGGGGAAGTGGGTGGACTCACCTCCCTTCTGAAAAAATGGCCAGACAACGGGCAGGTTACTTTAAGTTTAAAGTAACATTTATTATGAGCTCCAAAAGTGCAACGCGTTTCACGGGTAACAGTCCCGCTTCTTCAGGCAAACAATTTTTGGAGGGAGCAAAGTCGGGTCAAGAGCCAGATATAGCGCCTCTGAGGTTGTTATACCACATAACTGTTTAGTCCACCCTTGGTGGAGGGGTGTATCCCCATTTCCTTCTATCTACAGAGAGCGACTTCTTAACCCTGAGCGGGGTCAGGTTACAATTCTCCCCGCCTGCTTATCCAGTGGTTGCCTTGGAGGCGACCCGTCCTTGTGAGTATAACCATTGTGTGTGTTTGCATCAGACATCACCTCATTAACATACTACACCATATTGGGCTCTCGGTTCTCCCCCTTTCTTTCAAGCCTAACAAGATAAACTGCCTGTATGTATACTGCATACTTCTCACCTCATTTCCCCCCATTCCTTTAGATTGTAAGCTCTCAAGGCCAGGGCTCTCTCACCCTTTTGTGTCTTGGAATGTGTTATTCATTTCATAGCTTGCACTCTGTTATACATTATCAGGGCCGGGCCGAGGAATAGGCTGGAGAGGCTCCAGCCTCAGGGCGCAGTGTAGGAGGGGGCGCACAATTCATTCAGCTGTCATTCCTTATTGTGTTTGAAGCAGAAAGAAATAAGAAAAGGGGATATATGGCAGTGACTGCAAGCCAGATAACTAGAGATCAAGGTGTTGGGGAGGTTGTGGGCCCTGTGGCACCTCTTAGTCTAATAGCAATCAGTGTGTGACGACTGGTGTGGGGGGATGGAGGGGCGCACTTTGGTGTCTCAGCCTTGGGTGCTGGAGGACCTTGTCCCGCCTCTGTACATTGTATTCATCATGTTACATTTGTCATTGTAATCACAAATTCTGTATTTTGCGCCAGTGTCCATAATTGATGTATATCATTGTCTGTATCATTATGTAACCCATGTTTATTTTGTTACTTTGTACAGTACCACAGAATATGTTGGCACTTTATAAATCAATAATAATAATGTTAAATAATAATTCAGGTGGCCCAAACAGGTTTGTGATACCTAGGAATTAAACTTACATCATCTGTCAAAGAGATATATCAAAGATTTATCAACAGAACTTTCCCCCATTATTAGACAGTATTGGTGCAAATCTTAAAAAGTGGGATGTTAATTTAATCTCTTGGTTAGACAGAATAAGGCCCATATGCAATTCCCTTTTTCACCTGAGTTTTCATCTTCTATTTAAAGTAATTTTCCAACACTTTTTAACTGAAACAGTACTGAAAAGTAGGTGAAAAAGTACTATCAAACTTATTTGAGTATTTTCTTGCTTTCTGGTGGCTTAAAAGGCATTTTATTGACAAGTTGAAAAATATCACCTAGGAGAAAACTCAGGTGAAACAGTGAATTGCATATGGGCGTATGTATCTTAAAAACGGCATTAAAGAGGATCTGTAACGTCAAAAGATCCCCTGGGGGGTACTCACCTCGGGTGGGGGAAGCCTCCGGATCCTAATGAGGCTTCCCACGCCGTCCTCCGTCCCTCAGAGGTCTCGCTGCAGCCCTCCGAGAAAGATGACGTCAATATCTACCTTCCTGGCTCCTGCACAGGTGCTCTGACGGCTGTCGGCTCCGAAGTAGGCGGAAATACCCGATCGCCATCGGGTCTGCTCTACTGCACAGGTGCAAGTTTCCGGCGCCTGCGCAGTAGAGCGGACCCGACTGAGATCGGGTATTTCCGTGTAGTTCAGAGCCGAGAGCAGCCACAGCGCCTCCGCTGGAGCCTGCAAAGGTAAATATTGAACTGACAGTCGGGTCTGTCGCCGGCTGTTCGGAGGGCTGCAGCGAGACCCCCGTGGGACAGAGGACGGCGTGGGAAGCCTCATTAGGATCCGGAGGCTTCCCCCACCCGAGGTGAGTACCCCCCAGGGGATCTTTTTGATGTTACAGAGGCTCTTTAATGACTAGGATTCTGTACTTGTTTCAAACTGTGCCAACAGTTCTTCCTTCGCATGTCATTAAGCAATTGTTCCTAAAATTCATCTAGAGAAGGCTTTCTCAACCAGGGTTTCTTGAGTACTCTGCAGGGGTTCCTTGGCATCTTCTCCCATCGTGGCAGTCCCTTCCGCTTCAAGGATCCCTAGTGATCTAGTGGCATTGTCCCATCCATGGTGGTCTAGTGGTTGCCTCCCATCCCCCCTCGAAGAGATCGTCAGCAGAGCAGATGCAGCAAGTTTAACTCACCTCCTCCTGGTTCCAGCGACAATCAGTTCTCCCTCTCACTGCTAGCATTGCCTGGCTCTTCTCTCTTCATGTACTAGGTCTCTGCTTGATGATGTCATCAAGCTAGGACCCAAAACATGACGAGAGTAAAGCCAGGCACTCATAGCAGTGAGAGGGATAGCTGATCACAGCTGGAGCTAGGAAGAGGCGAGTTACACACGCTGTCTGATCAGATCTCTGCCAGGCGGTGCAGTCAGGGGTGGGGAAAGGTTGCAGATTGTGCACCAGGGTGTTACACCCTGGTGCCTTCTGAACCACTTGTCCTCATTGATGAGCAAAGCTATGTGCCTGCACGTGGGCTGTGCGCATCAGAATCTACAGATGCATAATTATGCCCTTTTATCACAACGAGGTGACAGAGAAGGCGTGAATATACTGTAGCATAGACATGAAGTGGCTGAAGCTAGAGTTAAGTTGATTTAACCTTTTCACTCTGGTGAGCATGGATCTGTATGTTTGCTACTAGTTTAAAGCAAAGCATAAGTATAAGTATAATAAAACATCAGTTTGTTGTAAAAAGTATCTTTTAGGGCTCTTTCACACCAGAGCCCACTTCTGGCGTTTTAACGCAAAGTCTATACTTTGCGTTAACAAAGGTAAAAGTAAAGTCCATAGGCCCTTTCACACCCGACGCTGCGTTTCGATACGTTGCGGTACGACGCGTCCCAGCGCATTTTATCGTCGGGAATCGGCGCTTCCCCTTCGGGGTAATTAACTACCACCGCCGCTACTCAGTGTCGCACCGGAGTTTCCCGACGACACGCCGCAACGCGTGCAGGAGCCGTACTCCTGCACGCTTTTGGTGTGTAACGAGCCTAAAACATTTTTGGAGATAAAGATTAAAAAAAAAAAATAGAAGAAGGGAATTAAAGTGGATTTAGACTCAGAAATTTCTTTCTGCTCTAAAAGATAAGCAATGGCATGTTGACTTTTAGGAGGGGAAAAATGTCTTCAGGGGTTTTTTGTATTTTAAACTTTTTATTTTTAGGGTTTCCAAAAATTTTAATGAAGTTTTAATAAGATGAACTGTGCAGGCAGCACAAAAAGGGTTAACCTTCAGTCTTTCCTTCGGGAATCAATGGGCAATAAAATGCAGCAGGACAGATTGCTTCTTTTGGAGGTGTCACACCAGTCACACTTCAAACTTCCAGAGACGAGATCCCTATCAATAAGGGTTGGCAAGTGCCAGGGCTCACAATAAAAGTATATTGTTGTACACGGAAAATAGAAAATAGAGCCATGAGAAATTCATGATGAATTTAAGGGTTTGGAATGTTACCATCTTACTGAATGTGATGACGTAATTATAAGGTAAAGTAGATTGTTGTTCATGGAAAAAGAAGACATCCTCTGAAAATAAGGGCCCATTCACACTGAGGAGATTTGTGGGCATTTTCCGCAGATTTCTAGATCGCTAGCGCTTTCAAAAGCGCTTGTGTAATATATGGCAGTGACCTCACAGCAGTAATTGCTGGCGATTCGCATTTTGCGCAAAACAAAAATGCGGTACATGCATCGCTTTTCCATGTATTTAGAGTGATCATGGTTCTAATGTTAAAACATGATGAATTGCGATTGCTCAAAACTTACAGAAATGTCCAGTAAAAGATCGGGAAAAACCCCTCTAACGATTTTGCTAGCGTTTTGCTATCCTCAGTGTGAATCAGGCCTGAAGGATCTTTTGGAGAAAAAAAAAAATAGTACAGTGTAAGACCCAGCCTTATTTTCAGTCAACATGTGTCAGAAGCATTTCTGATGTGGAAACCAGGCTAAATAATGGTTATACTGAATCATTTATTAAATTCTGCTACTGTATATGTCATTGCAGTTTGTTTTTTTAAAAGAAGAACTTTAACCGGTTCAGCACCGCAGTGCCGAAAATCTCATGCATCCGAGCAACGTTCACCTCCCATTTATTCGCCTATAACTTTATTGCTACTTATCACAATGAATTGATCTAGATCTTGTTTTTTTCCGCCACTAATTAGGCTTTCTTTGGGTAGTACATTTTGCTACGATTTATTTTTTTCTAAATCCATTTTAACAGGAAGATTAAGAAAGAAATGAAAAAAATTCATTATTTCTCAGTTTTAGGCCATTATAGTTTGAAATTAATAATTAATTGAAGGAGCAAGCGTGGTAGTGACATGATGCGGCTTGGAATGCAGTGTGTGACGCGCCATGGCACGGATTAAAGAGAAAAGCCGCTGGGTAAGTTTAACCCTTCCTCACCCACCTGCTCAGGTGGATTAATTATCCAATGAATTCCAAATTAAACCCATTCGGAATTCATCCAGTGCTTATCCCTGCTGATATTGTAGTAAACCCCTACCACAGCGTGATGTCAAGGCCATGGTCCTGACAATTTGCTGTCTGTGAAACTGGCTGCATTGTGGGAAAGAAAGTCTTTTTCCAACTGTCAAGCAAGCAGTATCTCTCTGTGCATAGACCTCTCAGTAAACAAACATTCTACGGAGATCACCTGGCAGGACTAAGGCCTGGAACCCACTAGCAGTACGTTACTAAGCGCTTGTTGTTTGAAAAGCTCATGCTAATGTAATGCTATGGGTGTGGTCCCACCTAAACAATGCGATAAAAAAAAAATCCCCCCATAGCATTGTATTAGCTAGAGGTTTTCAAATCACTAGCGTTAGAAAAGGCTGCTAGTGGGTTTCAGCCCTAAACTGTGGCCACCTTTGATGAATGTCAGAATGTAAATCGGGGTGAGGAAAGATTTTACAGTGGGCAATGTATTCATTCTGCTTTTTTCCACTACAGTTCGTCAAGTTTGTGGGAAATCTTAAATATGTCATCAACACACTGCTAAGTTTACAATATGATTGGGTTTACCAAAATAAAATGAAAACAAACAAGACAACTAGTGTATGAAGGAACATTTATTTATATTACTACAATAGTTCCATCTCTTGATAACAACAACCTTAACCAAAAATGATTCATTTCATTGCAACATCATTTTAAAGGGAACCAGAGGCCTCAGGGAAAAAGATTCTGTACATACTTGGGGCTTCCTCCAGCCCCATACGCACGGATCGCTCCCACACCGCCGTCCTTTGCTGCCTGGATCCGCCGGTACCGGGTCCCGTCATGGCCGCCAGTCGGCCGGCAGACACGGCCAATTCTCCGCATCACACGGGGCTCCCTCCATATACGTACGCATAAGGCTGCTTACTGCGCAGCCGCATGCGTACGGTTATGGAGGGAGCCCCTGTGATGCGGACAATTGGCCGCGTCCGCCAGAAGTGACGGGACCCGGTACTGCCGATCCAGGAAGCGGAGGATGGCGGCGTGGGAGCGATCCAGGCTTATGGGGCTGGAAGAAGCCCCAGGTATGTATAAAAGCCTTTTCTTTTTTTTACGTTCCTCTCTGGTTCCCTTTAAAAGGACCCGCCAGCTACTCACAGCAGTAGTAGCCAATTTGTATCCGGAATTAAAAAGAGCCCAAAAGAAAAAGAAGCCCAAAAGAAAAAAAAGAGTAGGCTACCTGATCTGGGGGGGGGGGGGGGGGGCTGAGCAGATCAGGCAGCCACAAAAACCGCCACTCCCATGGGCCGCAATGGCCACTTTCACTTTGGTGACCTCTGGGTTTGGTGCTGAGAGACCGTGTGTCTCACTAGCATGCAGGGAGGTGGGGTAGCAGCAGGGGGCATGGCCAAGGAGAGTGAGCAGTCAAATAGCAGCTCTGGAAACCCAGAAGAAACACCCCTGGCAGCATTTTGAACGGGAATCCCTCTCTCCCTGTGTTTACCTCTGAGATAGCGACAAATATTGTTGCTAATCTCGGGGGGGGGGGGGGGCATCAGAGGGGCAGTTAAGTGAAAGGGCCATTTTCTGTACAGCGCTGCATTTGTTACCTTTTCTTTTTTTTTTTACATCTCAGCCTGACAGCTCAGATTGCGGCGACCTCCTCTGCGTAGTGCAGGGAACTCGCGCTCGTGCAAGAGCTTGTTCCCTGCTAGTCTTGCAAGAAGCAAGATGATGCCTTTCCATGTTAGGCGGTCCCCAGAGAGCCATGCTCCTACCGCTGATCGGCGGTTGGGAGCAGGTTAAACATCTACAAAGTAGGTTGGTCTCTAATCAGCGGCAGCCTACTAAGTGCCCCAAAGTTAGAAAAGGGTCAATAGTTTTTGCATTTTATCTCTCCCTGCCCTCAGAAGTTGTATTCTGCCAAGAAACTTTTATGTCTGTAATTTGATTATCGGTGATTTATTCCAACAATCTAATGCCAAGACAAAATCTGTCATTTCCATGCCTACAAATTAACTCTTTGAGGCCTCTTGCACACTACATGCAATTCCGATTTGCAGTTTTTAATTGATTTTAACATGCGATTCCGATTCACGATTTTTAATCTATACTTTTTACGATTTTTAAGTGGTAACTTTGTTTTAATAGCATCCAGGGAAAATCAGAATCACAAATTGGATTTGCAGTGTGCAGGGAGCCTCAGGCAGCAAAATAAAATGCATCTCATCATGTCACCTGAGGTACACTTTAATCAAAGAACCTAGTTCTCCAGTTATCTTTAGACTCATATAAACTGCTAGCCCGTCAACTGGAGAAAGCTCTTAAAGCATTAAAATGTGCTTTTAAACGTAATGAAAAGCACCATATTTTTCAGACTATAAGATGCACTTTTTCTCACCCAAGTGTGTGTGGGGGAGTGGGGATGGAGTCCGTGCATCTTACAGGACGAATAATAATATACATGTACAGATTGGCGCCAGGTGTCCCCCACAAATCTCTTTATATTGCAGCGTCTGCTGCCACCAGTCCCAGTCACTGTGCCAGGGGTGCCCTTAGGCACCATAGATATGGCATGATAGGTGCATGCTGCTCCCATCAGCAGGAAGTACCATGGCATCGGATCACTGCTACTAAGGGAGTGCAGCATTTGGCACCAATGATGGAGATGTGGTCCCGCCCACAAAACTATCTGTTCCAGTTATGAAAGGGAGCAGTGGGCGGCTGTGATTGGTGGGTCTGAGGCAGCACCTCTGCCTGATTGATACATTGCTTCCCGAAATTTGTTGATGTGCTGATCGAAGCGGCATGCACTGTACTGGCTGCATGGGAGAGAGATGACAGTAGAACAAATGACACAGGAGGACATGGAGATGGAGGACACAGAGATAAAGGAGAACACATGGACAAACTAGGGACATAAGAGGTACAAGGAAGGCACAAGGAGGACATAATATATGGTGGCAAAAGGGTCCATAAGATGACCCTGCACCATGGACGCACCAGGTATAGTACATTTTTTCCCTGGTTTTTGTCCTCAAAACCTAGGTGCGTCTTATAGTGCTGATCGTCTTATAGTCTGAAAAATACAATAATTGGGAATTACAGTGCCGAATAATTTATCAATATAGGTGAAAAGAAAATATACAAAAGTGAAGTGGTTGAACCTAACAGCTGAAAGTTGATTGATTTTTCTGGATAGGCTGTTCCCATTTTTCTTTGCACCTCTCTTGGTAAAAAAAGTCCCATTATTACGTTTCCATTAAACATATAGACTTCATTTCTAATACGCATACATGAAGCCTTCAATAATCTATGGTTGGCTTATTAGCAAAATTGTATGTGCACTTCTGTGCGCTACTCTGTGTGATATTGCTCAAAATGTAAACCATTATGTACAAAAGCACAGCCATATATTCTATGGTATGCTCGCCAATGCATTCTTTTATTCAACTAGTTGTGTGGATGTAACTAATATCCCAGTCATGTACAAGTGTAATTTTGCATAATTTGTTATGCTCTAGGAGTGGTGCCTGGGTCATCAGAAGGGAGGATAAGAGGAAGTGCCCCTCCCCCAAAATATGAGCTTTTGGCCACTCCGGATTTCTTGATGTAAGCATTTCCGTTGCATCAACCACAGATTCTTCCAATGGGATGTGGAACTTTGATGATTTGATGATGGTGAACACAAAGGGACAAGACATTCTTCGTGTTACTCAGATGTTTCAGCAGAACAAGCTTTTCTTTGTATAGAGTTCTATGGCTTACTGGATTGATAGTTGCAGTGAGGTTCTTAGTTTAACTATGAAATATGTAACATTAGCAGATATTCTATAATTCTGTACTCTAAGCTACTCAGAAAGCAAATTTGGGAGTCTTAAAAATTATATATATATATATATATATATATATATATATATATATATATATATATATATATATATATATATTGCTAGGACACGAGGTTGATGCTGGTCTCTTGGCTTCAGCTTAATCTTTTCAGTACTTAGAAAGTGCACAGTGTATAGTGGGGACAAAGGTTTTTTGCACTCTAACTTGAGACAAATGAAAGTGGACAGGGGGTGCTTCTTCTTTGGAAATGCTGAAATATCTGACTTGAGGTGGATAAAGCTCCTACAGTTCCAAGGTTTGAACCCGAGTCTTCTCCTAGCTGAACACTAGGATGGTTAAGCACGTCAGCAGGTGCTCTACATCAGCGTTTCTCAACATTTTATTGGTATGTACCCCTTTTAAAAACACTGAACTCACCAAGTACCCTCTAGCATAGTAAACATTATCACAAGTACCCCTTGACAAATATATATTTAATAGTAGTAGATGGATGATAATTGCTTCTAAACAATTTCCAAGCATTTGCTATTGCTTTTCATTAGCTAAAATACTAATTTGGTATTGTTTAAATAAGATTTATCATTTTCTAAAACTATAAATTTGTTATTCTTGGTTAAGTACATTCAGTCCGAGTACCCCCTGGAACCATCAGAAGTACCCCCTGGGGTACGCGTACCACACGTTGAGAACCTAGGCTCTACATGACCCAAGACCCGTACGTTGGGTTCCAGAGGTTTTGGAATTGTTCTTTAGTTTGTGGAACATTTGGTGTTTTGAATCTGTGCTGAAGATTGGGTTTGATGGAGCCCATAAAACCAGCACATTGCAGACTGGGGGCTCTGAGGCTCCAGCCCACCAGGTTTTATACCCATAATTCCTCAGGAATATCTGCTAACTTATGTTCCATTGTATGAATGTCCAGCATACCCTAGAGAAGAGTCATGTCGTTGGAACTGGTTGGGCGCATTATCATACTACCTTTGTCTTCTGGAGCACGGCCACTTTCTACAGGAAGTTCACTGTTAATGACATCAGGATCCTGAAAGATATGATAACTGGTGAGGATCTGTTATATATATATATATATGTATACAGCAGCATAAATACTAAAACACAATACTGCTCGGCAACCCAACAATATGCCGATGCCCACACAGGTGTCAAACTCCAGTCCTCAAGAGCCATATCCATGCCAATGTTTAGAACGGGCTGAGAAATGTGTTCTAGTTGATGAACTGCACCTTTCCTGATTTAGTCCCATGAATTAATTTGAGCTGTGCCAAAAATGTGTGAGGACTTCAGCACTTGAAAACTGGAGTCTGACATCCCTGCTCTAAGAGTATGGTAAATATAGTGGTGTCCAGTAAAGTGAGGCTGATCGCATACAGTTCAATGGAAATGATCAGTTTTCAAAAGACTTTATTGTTTTGACCAAAACCTTTGGGTCCTTTCACACTGGTGTGGTGCAGTAAGTCATTTTACCGCATCTCACCGCTATGCTACTGAAAGCCTAAGTGTGCTTTCATACTGTATGCAATGCGCCAGAAGTCGCCAATCTACGCAGACAAACCAACGTTACCACGCGATCTCTGTGGCGGACTGGAAGTCATGTAAGTCTATGGCGACGCAGGGTTTGCCGCAATGTTGGCGTTATGATGTTGAGGCTCTAAAACAGGAAGAGACTGCAAGCGAGCATTTCCTGTTTGGATCCTGGCCAGAAAGGGATTACCGTGCACTAACGCGGTAATCCCCGAAGGCCTGTTTTTGGCAGTGCGGCCACTGGGCCGCATCGCAAGGCTGCCGCCAATATAGTCTGAAACCGGCCTTACCGCAATCCAGCTACTGCATTGAAGATCAGTTTATAACTTTCTTTCAATTTCAATAAAAAATGCTGTCAGGCAGGTTGGAAATTTTGATTAAATTTGCTGCAAATTAGGAACTTAAGTACTGCATTGAGCTACTGCCGTAAGGATGTAAAGTATCAGTTTAGCATACAAGTTTTGTTCAGATTTGCACTTATGAGGCCCCTTTCACACTGGCGCGTTGCATTACCCTGTTTTGCTGCAGGCTAACGCTAAGACAATGCAAGTCTATGTGGCATTTCATACCTGACAGGGTGCAATGCGATGTACCGGAAGTCTTCAATTTGATGAGCGGACAACAGCGCGCTAGGGGTCGGCATGCGCGTTGACATGCAGCGACCAGAAGTCATGCAAGTCTATGGTGATGTAGCTTTTTTATACATTTTCTGCGTTTGAGTTGAGACGCGCATGCGTGGAAGCGTATTTTTTCAATACACTTCAGCGCAATTCTAGTTTCGGGCACAGGAAGTGCGGGCTAGAGAGTCTCACTGCCTGCTTGGCTTGCACCTACAAGGGAGACTAACACGCATTGTCACGGTAATCTCCAAAGGCTATTTTTACCATTGCGGTGCGATCATTGCACCACAGCGCAGCTATAATGCCGGCTGGCAGTCTGAAACCGGCCTGATTGTTAAAACTAGTGTTTCTAATTGAACTTGTTTTCTAAGTAGTGAAATTAAAAGGGAACCTGAAGTGAGAGGGATATAGAGGCTGACATTTATTTCCTTGTAAATGATGCACATTGCCTGGCTGACCTGCTGATCCTCTTGTCTAGAATACTTTTAACCATAGACCCTCAACAATCATGCAGCTCTGAGGTTTCTCAAAAAAAATATGACAAGATTAGTTGCATGGTTGTTTCAGGTGTGTTTCAGAAATTGCTGCAATTATAGAAATCAGCAGGATGCCAGGCAACTAGTATTGTTTAAAGGGAAATAAATATGGCAGCCTCCATAGACCTCTCACTTCAGGTTCCCTTTAAGCTTATTAGCAGTTTTAGAATATCATAGCTGGTTGCCAATTGAAATGAAAAGTAAGTTTTTCATAACACGCAACCTATTTACAAATATATAATATAGTTCATCCCATTAATAAAGTGTTAAAGAGACTGTAACAAAATTTGCATCCTTACTTCTTCTATCCTATAAGTTCCTATACCTGTTCTAATGTGCTCTGTCTAACTGCAGCCTTTCCTATTTGCACAGTGGCTGTATTATCTCTGTAATATGATCTAATCTTCTCTCCTCTGTCGCTGTCGGGCTGAGGCAGTCAGGCTGGAATGTGCTGTGCTGCTTGTGATTGGCAAGAAGCTATACACACCCTCTCCATTCCCCCTGCACACGCTGTATGACTCGCACACTGAGCTACTCTCAGCTATGTCTTTTGTTTGTAAACACTGCCTAAAACTGGCAATTACAAGCCAGGATTGCAGCAGGGAGTGGCAGAAACAGCACAGAGGGGCACAGGAGAACATAATGAATAGAATGGTATGCTTTTTATTGTAAGAATTTTAAAGTACAGATTCTCTTTAATTATAAGCAGCATGTTCAGAGGAGTGATTTAACTAAACCCCCTTCTCCATTTACTTCAAAGAATTCAGGGTGCATTAGTGCAGGTGTCTTCTCGGTGAGGTCTGTCCCCTCACATCCCATACGCAGTAGATCGTGAACTACAACTTTAAAAGTAAAACAGAGCTGAAGAATAAACATGTATCTGTACTTTTATAAATAGCAGCGTATTACTGCCGTCCATAGATAGTAATACTGCTCTAATTTATCAATAGATTCCAACATTTTCATAAACAGAGAGAACACAATACGTTAAATGAGGGAATGAATGTTTTCACTTTACCTTTTTTCGATATATAAACAGGCTCTTAAATGTCAGCGTAGTTCTCAGCTGAGGTGAGCTGCCTCTGCTGAGAATCTAGGGTATGTCTGGTTGCCCCAATGCATCCCTGAGAGATCTATAATGCCAGATCGTGTCAGCTAGAGATGGCCCGAACCTCTGATTTTAGGTTCGCGAACTTCCGCAAAAGGTTTGGTTCGCGCAAACTTTCGCGAACCGCAATAGACTTCAATAGGGAGGCGAACTTTGAAAACTAGAAACATTTTTGCTGGCCACAAAAGTGATGGAAAATATATTTCAAGGGGTCTAACACCTGGAGGGGGGCATGGATGAGTAGGATAGACGCCAAAAGTCCCGGGGGAAAATCTGGATTTGACGCAAAGCAGCGTTTTAAGGGCAGAAATCACATTGAATGCTAAATTGCAGGCCTAACGTGCTTTAAAACATCTTGCATGTGTATACATCAATCAGGGAGTGCAATTAGAGTACTGCTTCACACTGACACACCAAACTCACTGTGTAATGCACCGCAAACAGCTGTTTGTGTAGTACGGCGATACCACATGTGACACTTTTTTGCAGCCTAGGTGCGCTAAGGGGCCCAACGTCCTATTCACAGGTCATTTTGAGGCATTTGGTTTCTAGACTACTCACGGTTTAGGGCCCCTAAAATGCCAGGGCAGTACAGGAACCCCACAAGTGACCCCATTTTAGAAAGAAGACACCCCAAGGTATTCCGTTAGGAGTATGGTGAGTTCATAGAAGATTTTATTTTTTGTCACAAGTTAGCGGAAATTGATTTTTATTGTTTTTTTCTCCCACAAAGTGTCATTTTACACTAACTTGTGACAAAAAATAAAATCTTCTATGAACTCACCATACACCTAACGGAATACCTTGGGGTGTCTTTCTAAAATGTGGTCACTTGGGGTTCCTATACTGCCCTGGCATTTTAGGGGCCCAAAAAAAAGTAGTCATCTGGAAACCAAATGCCTCAAAATGACTGTTCAGGGGTATAAGCATCTGCAAATTTTGATGACAGGTGGTCTATGGGGCTGAATTTTGTCATAAGCAGGGTGGCCTCTTAGATGACAGGTTGTATTGGCACTGAAGTGCAGGAAGCGCAGGATGTTCTCAAATCATGACCTGGACATGGCAGCAGAGAACATGGGCATGTGATGTATTGAGTGCGTAGACCAATAAGACCGCAATACATTCTTTTTGACTAGACCCATGTTAGGAGAAGGCCCCAAAAAATGTTCCTTTTTTTCTTTCTCTGCCTGAAAGAGTTAAATATCAGGTATGTAAGTGGCTGACTCAGTCCTCACAGGAAGTGAATACAGTGTGAACCTCACTGATAAGAAATTCCCATTTGTATCTCTTTCTTGCTCTCAGAAGCCATTTTCTGCTAGGAAAGTGTTTTATACTTGGAATTTCTTATCAGTAAGGGTCACACTGTACTCACTTCCTGTCAGGACTGAGTCAGCCACTTACATACCTGATATTTAACTCTTTCAGGCACAGAAAGAAAAAAAAGGAGCACAGCATCATTATTTGTGTGCTTGGCACTGTACATTCCCATGTCTATCTCATCATGTCACATGTCAACTCGGGTTTCCTTTAACCTCCCCGGCGTTCTATTGAGATCGCCAGGGAGGCTGCGGGAGGGTTTTTTTTAATAAAAAAAAAACTATTTCATGCAGCCAACTGAAAGTTGGCTGCATGAAAGCCCACTAGAGGGCGCTCCGGAGGCGTTCTTCCGATCGCCTCCGGCGCCCAGAATAAACAAGGAAGGCCGCAATGAGCGGCCTTCCTTGTTTTGCTTAGATCGTCGCCATAGCGACGAGCGGAGTGACGTCATGGACGTCAGCCGACGTCCTGACGTCAGCCGCCTCCGATCCAGCCCTTAGCGCTGGCCGGAACTTTTTGTTCCGGCTACGCTGGGCTCAGGCGGCTGGGGGGACCCTCTTTCGCCGCTGCTCGCGGCGGATCGCCGCAGAGCGGCGGCGATCAGGCAGCACACGCGGCTGGCAAAGTGCCGGCTGCGTGTGCTGCACTTTATTTGAAGAAAATCGGCCCAGCAGGGCCTGAGCGGCAGCCTCCGGCAGTGATGGACGAGCTGAGCTCGTCCATACCGCTCAGGAGGTTAATGTCTGTCTGTATAGGCCTCGTTCAGTATTGTCTTGGTCAGAGCAAGATTTACCATAAGACACTGGAGGAACGTGCCTACAGGTGTCTAATGATGGAAAGGTGGCCCACTCCCCTCCATGAGTGCCTCCCTCCTTCCCTATGCAGAGTCCTGATGAGAGTATAAATGAGAGATTACTCACCCTATTCTCGGCATTCCACTGACAAGCTCCGTTTAGTCAGGGGCACCTCTATCTACTTAATTCTGAGCTTCCTTTAGCTACCTAATGCTTGGGAGCATCTCTAGCTACTTAATATTGAGGGTTCTTTTGGCTACCTAATTCCAAGGGGCACCTGTAGCTAAGTATGATGGGCAAGGGAAGTAAGGGAGAAGTGACAGCTGGGACAGCCAGCACACTTGCGGTGCAGTTCGCAGAGGTTTGAGGTTCATGAGGGAGAAGTCTAAAGTGCCAGGACATCTGTGCCTATATTGCTCAGTAGATTTTGTAATCTTTAATGTCACTGCAGGAACATGGAAAAATGCATGCTTTAATTCCTGCATCAATATAAAGTTACATGTCAGATATGCTGTGCGTGGGAGAATGCTCCCCCCACCTCACCTCTGTGGATTAAATAGAAGGTTGAAGAGATCTCAGACACAGCCCTCTTCTGTTTTGAGAAAGCCTCAGTGGGGGGGTGAAACGCTTCAGCAGGTGGGGCTGAAGCACGAATGAGCAATCATGTGACCCGGGATCAGAGGACGGAGACCGCACTGGGGCACTGAGGCGGCGTGTCATCACCGGCTTGAGTAGCATACATGCACACTCGCCGAGAAGGCTGTGGAGCCGCAACCTGGACACAGGATAGTGACTCCCGCCAGTGTCATCGTGGTGGATGGGTCGCAACAATACAGCGGCAACCGTGGGAGAAACATTACTTCTCAGGTTGTGAGGAAATCTGCAAACTTGCGGAGTGTAACTGCAGAACCAATAGCATACTGAAACTGTGGAAGTTTGGCTCATAAATCATCAAGCCTTGTGTCATGATGGTATACAGCTGAGTACTTTACATTCCTGGAGTGAGGTAGAAAGCAAACAGCAGCAGATGCTGTGAGCAAGTGGCATTTATACTCTATACACTAAGGAACATTAAAGATCTTGATATAAGTACATCAGCGGCAGGAATCACAGATTTAGAAGGCCATTTGCAACAACATACTGACAGAAACAAGGAGTTTATAAAGAGTCATAACTTGGAGGAATCTGCTGAGGCCTCTAGGGGGTGCGTCGGTGGTGGGTCCACATACATCAACCATATCGGTGGCCAATGTGGTTTACATAAGCTGAGGCTGGGTGACCACTACTGAGCATGACCTGATGGAAAAGTGTGATGGAGCACTCCCTCCTGTGTTTATGGTTTTAATAGGGGATAGCAAGCGGTTTTGTCATTAAAGCGGTTTTGTATTGAATAGATTTGATAAGCACAAGTAGAGCCTCCTAATTCAGTTACTATATTATAGTGGTTTTAAATTACAGGAGGGCTCTCCTTTATTAAGTGGTGCGATTACTACATGTGCAACAGCCCACATTATTAAATATTGTTATCTCCATTCACAGCACCCTCTACAACCTAAAGCATTGTGATTGGTGGAATAGTGTGTGTGTGTGTGTGGGGGGGGGGAGGTGGTAGTTTACTACATCTGAAATCTAGCAGTTCAAGAGGGTGCCGTCCACCCAATCACGTTAGCAGAATTTCCCTATGAGGTTCTCTGCTGGGTCCCCTAAACAAGGTGCTACTGCTCAGAGGGGAGTGCAGACCTGGACTTCAAGAGGGTCCAACGGGGGAGGACATGAGAAACCTCTGCACGATGTATAGACTTCCCTCTGCATAGGTAATTTAGGTCATAATCCCATCAATGCGGTAAAGATGGAGGCCCCAGCATTTGCAGCAATATTTACAAAATGAATAAAGTGAGTACAGAGGATTTGTTCTCCCAATAACAATGCTCGCCAAGTTTTGCAAATCAGGCCCACAGTGCCTGAACAAAAAAAAAAACATCCAATGAGTAGTGGCAGTGGGCAGAAGGCAGTGGGCAGAAAGCAGTGCTCCATACTTACCAAGCGATCCCTCACCAGGCGTCATGGTCAAGGTGTGGAAGGCCACCACTGCGCTGGGACTGGTCACCACAGGCTCTTCTTTCTTCATCCAGACCTGGGCAAATGATAGGTGGAGGTGAGCTCAAAAAGCAGTTAATGTTCATGCTAAAGCCTGGTACACACATGCAATTCTGATTGGCCAATTTTACTACTTCCAGGTAAAGTTTAAGGCCGATACACACGTCGGATTTTTCCGGACGGGTCGTTTAAACGTCCCGTCGTTCAGTCGTCCGCACGCCAAATCGGGTTTGTGTACAGTCCGTCATTCGGTTGATAAGACTGATCGCCAGGCGGATCGCTCAAGACCAGTCTTGTCACCCGAACGACGGACTGTACACACGCCCGATTTGGCGTGCGGACGACTGAACGACGGGACGTTCACACGACCCGTCGTTCGGAAAAATCCAACGTGTGTATGGGCCTTTACCTGCACAATCTGTTCATACAATCCAATTTTACTACTTCCATGTAAAGCTTACCTGCACAATCTGTTCATACAATCCACAATCTGTTGACCCTCCTACAACATGGAGGTGGTAAAATTGGACAGTGATCTGTCAATCAAAATAGCATGTGTGTATGCACCCTAAGTTGCAGTGGATGAGGTGGGGCTGCAGAAACAATGGGCCGACTCAGACTGCTGGTGTGTCGGTATCCCCTAGACAGTTGGCTTCTCCTAAATGTCATAACATTACCATATTGTGTCACAGTGAGTATAACAACTGGTGCGCTCACCTTACAGTTGCCATGTGCCTCGATCGATCCAGCAGCTGCCAGGATCATCAATGGAATCAAAAGAAAAGGATCAGCACCGTCGCCCTGTTCTTTAGATAACATATTGTGACATCACGCTTGCTCCATGTTACTCCTGCACATTCGCAAAAGAACTTTCAGTCTCTGAAACAGCCGATTATCAGCTGATTTCGGGGACATGAGCATTTGCCCTACATTTTGTGCTGCCCTGCCTGGAAACCACACCTTAAAGGAGTTATGCGGCCTATCAAAAGAAAATAAAGGCTACTTACCGGGGGCTTCCTCCAGCCCCAAGCACCTCCCTCGCCGCACCTCTGCGCGCAGCCATTCGCCGGAGCTCCGTCCTGGTCTCCGGCGATGACGTCAGAGCGACCTCCAGGTCGATCTGTACTGCGCCTGCGCGAGCGGCGCTGTCAATCACCTCCACGTGGGCCGGAGCGGACTGCGCAGGCGCAGTAGTTCTGCGCCCGGATAACTCCTTTAAGCTGTCTAAAGGTCTGCACCATTCTCTGTACGGAGTGTAGAATTCTGCGGACTGACTGCTCCTTTCTGCGTACGCGCTGCCCATTCTCTGCACCTTTACTTCAGTGCCACAGCAAGCAATAGAGCACTCTGTACATAGATTGCCGCACTCCTTTATGCAGCTTCCAATGTGGCTTGCTGGCAGGGCAGCACAAAATTATAGGGCAAATGCGCATGTGTCCAAAACCAGCTGATAATCAGCTGTTTCAGACACTGCAAGTTCTATTGCGCATGAGTAACATGCCGCTAGAGTGATGTCGCTATATGGTTAAGGAGACGCTAACAATTTTCTAGGACATGCCAAGATGGTAAGCTGAAGGGCAAAGGGCTTGGGACATTGGGGCCAGTGTGCAGACACAGGGACATATGTACAGCACCAGCAGTATTGAAGAGGGCAGCAGCAGTGACATACTGAGGGGTAGAGATGGTCCGAACCTCCAATTTTAGATTTGCGAACCCCGTTCGCAATCTTCCGCTAAAGGTTCGGTTCGCGCGAACCGCAATAGACTTCAATGGGGATGCGAACTTTGAAAACTAGAAACATTTATGCTGGCCACAAAAGTGATGGAAAAGATGTTTCAAGGGGTCTAAAACCTGGAGGGGCGCATGGATGAGTGGGATAGATGCCAAAAGTCCCGGGGAAAAATCTGGATTTGACGCAAAACAGCTGTTTAAGGGCAGAAATCACATTGAATGCTAAATTGCAGGACTTAAAGAGACTCTGAAGCGAGAATAAATCTCGCTTCAGAGCTCATAGTTAGCAGGGGCATGTGTGCCCCTGCTAAAACGCCGCTATCGCGCGGCTAAACGTGGGTCCCTTACCCCCCCCCGAAATCCCCTCCGTGCAGCCGGGGATCTCTTCCGGATTGAGGCAGGGCTAACCGCTGCAGCTCTGCCCCACGCGCGTCTGTCAGCGCATATCTCCGCCTCTCCCCCGACCCTCTCAGTCTTCCTTCGCTGAGAGGGGCGGGGGAGAGGCGGCGATGCGCCACTGATAGACACGACTAGAGGCAGGGCTGCAGCCGTTAGCCCTGCCTCTAGGAGCAGCAAAATCTATGACCAATTTGGTCGTTGATTTTGCGGGGGGGAGGGTTTGGGGGTGAAGGGACCCCCGTTTAGCCGCGGGATAGCGGCATTTTAGCAGGGGCACTCGTGCCCCTGCTAACTATGAGCTCCGAAGCGAGAATTATTCTCGCTTCAGTGTCTCTTTAAGTGCTTTCAAACATCTTGCATGTGTATACATCAATCAGGGAGTGTAATTAGAGTACTGCTTCACACTGACACACCAAACTCACTGTGTAACGCACCGCAAACAGCTGTTTGCATAGTGACGGCCGTGCTGGACTGGTGCGCACCGTGGCGATAGCGGTTTTCAAGCCCATATGGTCGCCGGGCTGTGGTAGCTCAATGATAGAACAACAGTGACTGTCCAGCTGAACAAATTTGATCTGTCCACAATGAAGCAACGACCTTATTATCTTCTTGTATGTAGGTAGGCATAGGTAGGAGTCCCAGTATAGGTAGGTAGGCATAGGTAGGAGTCCCAGTATAGGTAGGTAGGCATAGGTAGGAGTCCCATTATAGGTAGGTAGGCATAGGTAGGAGTCCCAGTATAGGTAGGTAGGCATAGGTAGGAGTCCCAGTATAGGTAGGTAGGCATAGGTAGGAGTCCCAGTATAGGTAGGTAGGCATAGGTAGGAGTCCCAGTATAGGTAGGTAGGCATAGGTAGGAGTCCCAGTATAGGTAGGTAGGCATAAATAGGAGTCCCAGTATAGGTAGGTAGGTGTCCCAATATAGGTAGATAGGCATAGGTAGGTTCCCCAGTAGTTAGCTAGGCATAGGTAGGAGTCCCAGTATAGTTAGGTAGGCATAGGTAGGTGCTCTAGTATAGGTAGGTAGGCACAGGTAGGTGCCCCAGTATAGGTAGATAGGCATAGGTAGGAGTCCCAGTATAGGTAGATAGGCATAGGTAGGAGTCCCAGTATAGGTAGGTAGGCATAGGTAGGAGTCCCAGTATAGGTAGGCATAGGTAGGAGTCCCAGTATTGATAGGTAGGTTCCCCAATATAGGTAGATAGGCATAGGTAGGTTCCCCAGTATAGGTAGATAGGCATAGGTAGGAGTCCCAGTATAGGTAGGTAGGCATAGGTAGGAGTCCCAGTATAGGTAGATAGGCATAGGTAGGAGTCCCAGTATAGGTAGATAGGCATAGGTAGGAGTCCCAGTATAGGTAGATAGGCATAGGTAGGAGTCCCAGTATAGGTAGATAGGCATAGGTAGGAGTCCCAGTATAGGTAGATAGGCATAGGTAGGAGTCCCAGTATAGGTAGATAGGCATAGGTAGGAGTCCCAGTATAGGTAGATAGGCATAGGTAGGAGTCCCAGTATAGGTAGATAGGCATAGGTAGGAGTCCCAGTATAGGTAGATAGGCATAGGTAGGAGTCCCAGTATAGGTAGATAGGCATAGGTAGGAGTCCCAGTATAGGTAGATAGGCATAGGTAGGAGTCCCAGTATAGGTAGGTAGGCATAGGTAGGAGTCCCAGTATAGGTAGATAGGCATAGGTAGGAGTCCCAGTATAGGTAGATAGGCATAGGTCGGAGTCCCAGTATAGGTAGATAGGCATAGGTAGGAGTCCCAGTATAGGTAGATAGGCATAGGTAGGAGTCCCAGTATAGGTAGGTAGGCATAGGTAGGAGTCCCAGTATAGGTAGATAGGCATAGGTAGGAGTCCCAGTATAGGTAGATAGGCATAGGTAGGAGTCCCAGTATAGGTAGATAGGCATAGGTAGGAGTCCCAGTATAGGTAGATAGGCATAGGTAGGAGTCCCAGTATAGGTAGATAGGCATAGGTAGGAGTCCCAGTATAGGTAGATAGGCATAGGTAGGAGTCCCAGTATAGGTAGGTAGGCATAGGTAGGAGTCCCAGTATAGGTAGGCATAGGTAGGAGTCCCAGTATTGATAGGTAGGTTCCCCAATATAGGTAGATAGGCATAGGTAGGTTCCCCAGTATAGGTAGATAGGCATAGGTAGGAGTCCCAGTATAGGTAGGTAGGCATAGGTAGGAGTCCCAGTATAGGTAGATAGGCATAGGTAGGAGTCCCAGTATAGGTAGATAGGCATAGGTAGGAGTCCCAGTATAGGTAGATAGGCATAGGTAGGAGTCCCAGTATAGGTAGATAGGCATAGGTAGGAGTCCCAGTATAGGTAGATAGGCATAGGTAGGAGTCCCAGTATAGGTAGATAGGCATAGGTAGGAGTCCCAGTATAGGTAGGTGGGCATAGGTAGGAGTCCCAGTAGTTAGCGAGGCATAGGTAGGAGACCCAGTATAGGTAGGTAGGCATAGGTAGGTGCCCTAGTATAGGTAGGTAGGCATAGGTAGGAACCCTAGTATAGGTAGGTAGGCATAGGTAGGTGTCCCAGTATAGATAGTTAGGCGGGCTGGCACAGTAATAATTACCAGCTGCAACAGATAGGGCTGTATAATGTCAGTGGGCAACACACACACACAAAAAAAAAAAAACACATCAGGAGAACATTAGCTCTCAAAAGAGCTGTTGAGGGGTGCTATCTTAGCAATAACAATCAGCCAGGAGCAAGCTAACAAGCCTACAAGAGCCTAACTAATCTTTCCCTATGAGAGTCTGCCAGCAGCTGTCCCTTCACTAAGTAATGCAGGCACACGAGTGAGTATAAATCCCGGGGCTGCCTGCCTTTTATAAAGGGGGGGGGGGGGGGTGGCTCCAGGAGAGAGTGTAGCCTAATTGGCTACAATGTGCCTGCTGACTGTGATGTAGAGGGTCAAAGTTGACCCTAATGGCGCACTATGGGGGCGAATCGAACTTCCGCAACCACCGAAAGTTCGCCTGGAACCGTTTGCATGCTACCGTTCGGGCCATCGCTACTGAGGGGCTGACCAGTGTTTCAATGCCTTGCTTTAGCTAACAAGATGATGGCTGCAGCAGCTTTGCTCTAATGATAATCAAAGCTGCTGGAAAGGGGGCGGTAATGCCTAGAAATGGGTGTGGAGCTTCCTACTAGGCAGCAATAGGGAGGTGCAGCCACATTCTAAAGGTGGCCATACATGGTACAATTTTTCCATTAGATAATTTAGTTCGATTATTCTGTTAGATCGAATATAAAGATTTTTTCCAGCATGTCTGATCATTTTTCCCTTGATCGAAAAAAAAAAAAATATTTTCAACTTTCATTCAATTCGATCATTTAGATCGAATAAACGGGAAAATCGAACGTCTTTATTGTATCGTGTATGGGCACCATAAGGGGCGGGCCAGAGTACTCTAAAGGTGGCCATACATGGTACAATTTTTCATTTTTTTCCGATTACATAATTTAGTTCGATTATTCCGTTAGATCGAATATACAGATTTTTCCAGCATGTCCGATCTGATTTTTCTCGAAAAAACGGGATAATCGTTCGAATTTCTTGATCGAAAAAAAAATAATTTTTCTTCAACTTTCAGTCAATTCGATCATTTAGATCGAAAAAACGGGATAATCGAACGTTTTTATTGTACCATGTATGGCCACCATAAGGGCCCATTTCCACTTGTGTGGTGCAGAATCGCTGCGGATCGCATGCAGGTGCGATTCTGCATGCGTATTTTACCACGATTTCGCATGATCTTAACCATGTCACTGCCTGTGTGAATTAACATTACTTTCAATGCGAAATCACGGTAAAATACACATGCCAAAACTGCATGCAATTTCCCTATTAAATACATTAGCGGCGATTCGCATAGCGGTGTGCGGGATGCGAATTCTATATATAGTAGTAAATATATCGGCGCCAAGGGACAATGGAACCGCCGCTGAGAAGAACAATGTCCAAAAGTTCAGAAGTCAGGCATACATCAAAGGTCAGCGCAGGTTTAGAAAGTCATTGTATGTAGGGAATGGTAAATTCTTCACCACAATATATCAAATGCTCAGAGGTAGGTATCCGCCAAACATCAAAACTAGAAAAGGCTTACCAGCTCCCAACAACCCACATTATAAGGTTGTGAAATGGCTCATGTCACAGATAACGTCCAGGGAACATCAGACGTCGTGAAGATCCAGTGGACATCCGTGTGGAGGTAAAGTTTCAGGAATTTATATAGGAAAACAAAAACGGCAATATCTAAGCGTAACCCGTTTATTTAGATAAAATTTCTTTAAAAGGCAGTAGACATAAAAACGATAACTCACATACGGGGCCCATAAACAGGGAACCCCAGAAGATTAGCGCGCATGTAATGGTCAATCGAAGATCAATAGACAATGGTGCCGCCTGTTACCTTCCCGACCGGTTTCGCAGTCTTGCGTCATCAGGGGAGAAACAGAGAGGGATGCGAATTCTGGCAGATTTCTCCCGCACAGAAAAATGCTCAGGATTACTGACAAGTGGAAACAGGGCCATCCACTTGTATTGGCTATGCGAATCCGCATGCGGACAACGCATGCGGATTTGCGATAGTGGAAACGGGCCCTAAACAGTTGGGCCCTTAAAGTTGAGGGAGGGGAAATGTAACTAAAGATGGCCACTAACAATCCAATTTCTAATGAAAAATCATTCAAGCGATCAGAAAATTCTGACCGGAAGAAAAATCGTTCACTACACCATCAACAAACCAATCTTTGCTTCCTATCACAACCAACAAGAAAAGCCAAATTTTGATTAGACAAAAATCCAATCGGACGCCTTTTATAATCGTTTGTGCCCATCAATAGAGATTATTTACAACCAATCCGATCAGAATTTCTGATCGCTCGATTGATTTTTCGCTACAAATTGGACAGTTAGTGGCCTCCTTAGGGTGCATACACACATCCAAAATTGATTTGCCAATCACAAGCCACTTTTACCACCTCCATGTAACATGAGGGCCAACTGACTTTGAATGCTAAACACAGATTATGCAAGTAAGCTCAGTCACATAACACATGGCAGTGGTAAAATTGGCCAAAATTGTAGTGTGAATACTAGGCATGTGCACGCCTGAATACATAACTGCATGATGCACGTACGTATATACAGTCCCCATCCACTAGCATGACACAGCAATAGCAGATGGAGCAGTGGTCACGTGTCACTGCAGGTGCCATCCTCAGCGGTACACGTGAGGCCCACCTGCGTCACAGTAGCTGCTATGACGTCATCCTGTCACGCCTCCTCGCAGACAGAGCAGCAGCAGCGGCGGAGACAGACGTGCGACCCTCTCTCCGTATCCCCGGCAGCCAGGAGCTCTCCTCTGCTCTCAGCCCCGACATACACCATCACCGGCAGCAGTTCCAGGAACAAGCAGTCATAGAGTGGCTGTCCTGATAGTAGAGACGGCTACATCCCGGAGCTCCCCCTAGCGGCCGCTAGTAGACATGACACTGAAGGTAGTATCGATGCCATAGAACTAAGAGCAGAAATGAGTTAATGAAGTTTTGAAGCCTATCCTGGGCTTGTGAATTCCATAGATTAAAAAAAACACAGATGTACATTCTTTTTGGTTGCAATAATACGTGATCAGTCATTTTCAGGGCCAGACTTCGTCCTGAGCAGCCAGACATTGGCCAAAATGTTCCCCTCTGTGCTGCTGCTGCAAAGCCCCACCTCCAAACTGAAAAGCATTCCCGCCCCCAAGTGCTGTTAAGCTCCGCCTTCTCAGTCATTATAGGTGTGTATGCAGCAGGCTTGCGAACCTGGTGAAGTTAGTTAAAGGGAGCCTTAAATGCGAACTGAAGTGAGAACAATATGCAGGGTGCCATATTTATTTCATTTTAAACAATACACATTGCCTGGCAGCCCTGCTGATCTATTTGGCTGCTGAAGTGTCTGAATAACCATATTCTGCATAGAGGGAATCTACATAGAGGTGTCTGAATAACACCAGAAAGAAGCATGCCGCTAATCTTGTCAGAAACACCTGATCTGCTGCAGAGCAGGGACAAGGTTCTCCAGCACCCAAGGCTGAGACACCAAAGTGCGCCCCTCCATCCCTCCCACCTCAGCCGTCACACACTGATTGCTATTAGACAAAGAGGGCCAAAGGGCCAACAACCTCCCCAACACCTTAATATATAGTTATCTGGCTTGCAGTCACTGCTATGTATCCCCTTTTCTTATTTCTTTCTGCTTCTAACACAATTAGGAATGACAGCTGAATGAATTGTGCGCCCCCTCCTACACTGCGCCCTGAGGCTGGAGCCTCTCCAGCCTATCCCTCGGCCCGGCCCTGATCTGCTGCATGCTTGTTCAGGGTCTATGGATAAAAGTATTAGAGGCAGAGGATCAGGGAGAAGCCAGGCAATGTGCATTTTTAAAAGGAAATAAATATGTCAGCCTCCATATCCCTCTTGCTTTAGTTGCCCTTTAACGCAAATGAAAGAGGAAAAAAAAGGAAGAAGGATTTTCAGTAACCTGGGACTACCAGTCCACTGTATTTCACCTGCAACCTTGACATCCTAAAACAATGTTCCTGTCCCCTGCAGCAGCTAAGTTTCCTCACCGAGCCACTGCGCCTGCACGGCCCTAGACACACATATACTCGCTCACGTCACCAACCCTGATTTCTCTTACTGCGCATGTGCAGGACGGCGATCTAAGCGAGAGCAAAGGATGCGTGCAGCCAGGGCCGCGCAGGTGCAGTAGCTTGGTCTGTAGCCGAAAACGAAACTTAGCTGCAGCGGGGACTGGAGCATTGCTCCAGCATGTTGATGGCACAGGGCCACTGCAGGGGCCCCAGGTAAGTGAAACTATTTTGGGATAAGATTCCCTTCAAAGCGGAACTGAAAGCTGAAAAAAAAAATTTCACTTCAAAGGCTTGTTTACACTAACATCGCCCTAAAGCACTTGTGCAATGATTCCTTATGAGAGTGTACACATATGTGCAGTTCGATTTACTCACCAAAGCAATGCCTGTACCATTTTTGGGGTGATTTGCCTCAATAGAAGGTATAGGGAAATCCTCTTCTGGCCAGCCGACTGCCGAGTCGACGGGCCACTGCACATTCGCGGCCGCGGCATGTCCGCGATGGGAGCATTCTGCATGTGCAGTACATAGTTTTTCGTATTGCACATGTGCAGAGCGCTCTCGTCCATGGGAGTGCGATTAGGAGGCCCACGGACAAGAGCAATGCATTCGAACGAAAGGAGGGCGCTGCGTGGGACCGGAGCATCAGCCTGTCCCAGCACGGGCACAGGGTGGCTGCAGGAAACTGGTACAAGCCCCAGGTAACTTAAAGGACAACTGTATTGAGAGGTAAGTGGAGGCTGCCATATTTATTTCCTTTTAAACAGGCAGCCCTGCTAATCTATATGGCTGCAGTAGTGTCTGAATCACACCAGAAACAAGCATGCAGCTAATCTTGTCAGATTATTATTATTATTTATTGTATTTATATAGCGCCAACATATTACGCAGCGCTGGACATTCATTTAGGTTATAGACAATATTTAGGGGTGACATACAACAATATGACAATACAGGAATACAAGAAAACCAGATCACACAGCACAATATGAGTACAAGGTAATGTTTAGTCAGTCACTGGATGGGAGCATGGAGATTAGGCAAGTTAGGTTCACTCAGATGCATAGTATGGGTTTACAGTAATGGAGGTGCATGATCAGGTAGGACACAAAAGGAGGAGGACCCTGCCCAAAGGCTTACAATCTAGAGGGAGAGGTAAGGACACGAGAGGTAGGGGACCAGAGTTCAGCTGTGGGTTTAGAGCAATTGTGAGGGGTGGTAGGCCAGAGTGAAAAGGTGAGTTTTGAGGGCCTTCTTGAAGGTGTTGAAGGAGGAGGCTGCCCTAATGGGTGGAGGTAGGGAGTTCGGCCTAGTGCACACCAGAGCAGTTCGGTCACTTTTCAGATTTGATTGCGGATGTGGAAATGCTAGGGTAATGTATTTCAATGGGCTGGTGCACACCAGAGCGGGAGGCGTTTTGCAGAAACGCATACTCCCGGGCTGCTGCAGATTTTGGATTGCGGAGGCGTTTCTGCCTCCAATGTAAAGTATAGGTAAAACGCAAACCGCTCTGAAAAACGGCAGTTCAGAGCGGTTTTGCAGGCCTTTTTGTTACAGAAGCTGTTCAGTAACAGCTTTACTGTAACAATAAATGAAATCTACTACACCAAAAACGCTTCCCAAAACCGCAAAATGCTAGGTGAATCGCTACAGAAAAATAAGAAAAAGCGTTTCAAAATCTGCTAGCATTTTGCGGATCTGCTAGTGGTTTTTGGTGTGCACTAGGCCTTCCATAGTGTTGGAGCGGCTCTTGAGAAGTCCTGGAGGCGTGCATGGGACTGGGTGATGAGGGGGACGGTCAGGCGAAGTTCATTGGAGGAGCGGAGTGAGCGGCTTGGTGTGTATCTCTGAGTAAGATCAGAAATGTAGGTTGGACAGGTTTTGTGGACGGATTTGTAGGTCAGACACAATATCTTGAATCTGATTCTGGACTGGATAGGAAGCCAGTGGAAGGATTCACGGAGGGGAGCGGCCCTGGTGGAGCAATAGGAGGAGTGCATAATTCTGGCTGCCGCATTCATGATGGACTGCAGTGGGGCTATTCGAGTCATAGGGAGACCAGACAGAAGGGCATTGCAGTAGTCGAGGCAGGAAATTATGAGGGCATGGATGAGGAGTTTGGTGGTGGCAGAGGTCAGGAAAGGGCGAATCTTACAGATGTTATGAAGGTGGAAGTTGCAGGACTTTGTGAGGTTTTGGATGTGGGGAGTGAAGAAGAATGCGGAGTCCAGGGTGACACCCAGACAGCGAGCTTGAGAGGTAGGGCGAATGGTAGTGTGGTCAACAGTGACCTGCACATCTGGGAGGTCCAGGGATAACCGGGGTGGGAAGATCATAAATTCCGTTTTGTCTAGATTTAGTTTCAGGAACCTAGCGGACATCCAGGAGGAGATGGCAGATAGGCAGGAGGAGACCTTGTCCATGGTAGTGGTGGATATGTCAGGAGTGTGGAGGTAGATTTGGGTGTCATCTGAATACAGATGATAGTTAAAACCCATGGAGGAGATAACCTTGCCAATGGAGGATGTGTATAGGGAGAACAGTAGGGGGCCAAGGACCGAGCCATGGGGGACTCCCACTGAGAGGTGGTTGGGGGTGGACGAGGACTCATTGAAGGAGGTCGTGAAGGAGCGGTTGGAGAGGTAGGATGAAAGCCAGGTCAGGGCGAGATCGTGAATGCCCATGGACTGGAGGGACTGGAGGAGTAGGGGATGATCTACTGTATCAAAAACTGCTGAAAGGTCAAGGAGGAGGAGAATGGAGTATTTACCTTCAGCTTTAGCTAAGGCAAGGTCATTGACCACTTTGGTGAGAGCCGTTTCGGTTGACTGGGCAGGCCAAAATCCAGATTGCACTGGGTCTAGTAGTGAGTTGGCATTGAGGTACTGGGTCAGGAGTTTGTGAACCAGACGCTCAAGGAGTTTTGAGGCAAAGGGGAGGAGGGAGATAGGGCGGTAGTTGGAGGGTAGCGAGGGGTCGAGGGTGGGTTTCTTGAGCAGGGGCAGTACTGTGGCCTGCTTGAAGTCTGAGGGGAAGGTGCCTGTGGATAGGGAGAGGTTAAACAGGGTAGTGAGGACTGGGGCCAAATCCGTGAAGTGAGGCTGAAGTAGATCAGAAGGGGTGGGGTCAAGGGGGGAGGTAGTGGTATGGGAAGTCTGCAGTAGGTGGTTGACTTCCTCAATGGTAGTAGGAGTGAAGGAGGTGAGGGGAGGATAGGGTGGAGGAGGAGATGGTTGTGAGTGTGTGGGAGGTGAAGATTGGATATTTCCTGACGGATGGAGACTATTTTGTTGGTGAAGTGGGTGGCTAAATCTGTGGCAGAGAGGGAGGAAACGGAAGGTGGGGGGTTGGCTTTAAGCAGGGATTTAAGCAGGGAGTTGAAGGTGCCAAAAATACGCCGGGGATTGGAAGCTTGTGCTCCAATGAGCTTGGTAAAGTATTCCTGCTTCGCATGAGCAAGGGCAGTGTGGAACTACAGCAGGTTAGTCTTGTACTGTAGGAAATCCTGGTTAAGTCGAGTTTTCCTCCATTTTCATTCAGTGGCACGTATTCCCTCTGGAGGTTGCGAGTATGGGTAGTGCGCCAGTGCTGGGGGTTAGGGGGGCGGTTGCGGCGGAATATTGGTGGAGCAGCTTTCTCTAGGGCTGATGAGAGTTTGGTGATACTGAGCTGCAGCAAGATTAGGACAGGTTAGGGTGGGGAGAGTGGAGGAGAGGGCATGGAGGGAGTCAGCAAGGACACCAGGGTTGAGCTTGCGTAGGTCTCGCTGCCATCGACCAGGTGGGTGGGCGGCTAGTTTGGAGGTGCCTTCCGTGAGGAGATTGAAGGTGAGAAGGTAATGGTCTGAGGGTGGAAATGGTGCGATGTCGGGGTCTGCAATGGTGGTGGATTTAGTGAATATAAGGTCGAGAGTGTGACCTGCAGTGTGAGTGGGGGCGTTGGTGTGTTGTACTAGGCCATGTGAGTTGGCTATGGCGAGTAGCCGGGTCACAACAGAGTTCTTGGGTTCATCAATGGGAATATTGAAATCCCCGAGGATGATGGTGGGGAGGTCAGAGGAGAGGATGTGTGGGAGCCAGGAAACAAGGTTGTCGAGAAATTGTCGTGTGGAGCCCGGAGGGCGGTATAAGACTGCAACAATGGCTGGGAGGGGATTATAGAGGCGGATAGTGTGGGCCTCAAATGATGTGAATTGTAGGGAGGAAGGTGGAGTGAGGACATGGAATGTGCAGGATGGGGAGAGGAGCAGACCCACCCCTCCCCCTGGCCTGTTGACTGGTCTGGGGGTTTGACTTAGGGGTGTGACAATGTCAGAAACGCCTGATCTGCTGCATGCTTGTTGGGGGTCTATGGCTAAATGAATTAGAGGCAGAGGATCAGCAGTATAACCAGGCAACTGGTATTGCTTATAAGGAAATAAATATGACAGCCTCCATATACCTCTCACCAGGCATGGGCTCACGAGTCTCTAAGGACTCGAATTCATGATTTAAATGAGGCTTAATTGCCTCAGCTGTGCAGCTGGGAGAGAGCGGGTTAGTTACCCATAAGTCCGTTGGCTTTTTTGCGTTCCAGACGTCTCGCATGCGTCCTATTGGACGCAATGGAAGACTCACTACCGTGCACTTCCTCCTTCCGGCTTGGAGCATAGAAACTGCCCTGACCCTTTCTCCCCATCTACCCCCAGAATCCTGATTAGCCTTACACTCTTCCATAAAGGACTACCGATGTGACATGATTAGATAGACATGTGTATGTACAGTGCCAAGCACAGGAATAACTAGGCTGTGTTCCTTTTTTTCTTTCTCTTCATGAAAAAGTTAAACATCAGGTATGCAAGTGACAGTTTCTGTCACTTGCATACCTGGGTCTAGACTGGGTCAGGCTGTAACATAGCCCTCCCTGATACGTAATTACAGCCATAAAACACTTTCCTGTCAGTAAATGGCTTTTGAGAGCAGGTAAGAGATAAGGGTCAATAAGACATAGATTTGAGCTCTGGCATACTTCAATGAAGGTGTCATTGAGCAGAGATAATGAAACAGTAAAAACTTAAACTAGATTTAAATATGAAATAAAATTGTGGGATATCTAAAAAAGTCATTTTTAGAAGAAGGAAGATAGATACAATTGTTTTTCTCATTTGTTTATTTTCACCTCGGATGTCCTTTAAGCCCCCTTCACATTGGGGATAGCAAAACGCTGGCCTTTTTTTGCGATTATCGTATATTTTTTACTGTACATTTTTGCAATTGTGATTCACGTTTTAAATACATTGCAATCATGATAGCTCTAAAATCGTAAAAAAAAAAATGCTGCTTGTATCGCGTTTGCATTTACAGCAAATCTTCGGCAATCGCAACAGTGAGATCTCTACCATATAGTTTACATTACACTAGCGATTTAAAAAGCCGATTGGTCCCTTACAGGCTGTTAATAAGCACCTCTCTCTCCAGATCCATCCTCAGTAGCCTTATCCTTTTTTCTTCAGATTACATTGTAGGAATGTCATGTTTAGTCAGTGACGGACACAACCAACAGTGGGCCCCTGTGCACAATAAATGCAGGGGCCCCATGTGAGTGGGCGTGGTCATAACAGATCATGGGTCGATTCAGAGAGGTTCACATACTTTTATGTTATTGACTGCTGTTCACAAACGCTGTCCATCTAATCTGACTGAGCTGGAGCTGTTTTACAAAGAAGAATGGGCAAGGATTTCAGTCTCTAGATGTGCAAAGCTGGTAGAGACATACCCTAAAAGACTGGCAGCTGTAATTGCAGCAAAAGGTGGTTCTACAAAGTATTGTCTCAGGGGGCTGAATAATTACGCACACACCACTTTGCAGTTATTGATTTGTAAAAAATGTTTGGAATCATGAATGATTTTCGTTCCACTTCTCACGTGTACACCACTTTGTATTGGTCTTTCACGTGGAATTCCAATACAATTGATTCATGTTTGTGGCAGTAATGTGACAAAATGTGGAAAACTTCAAGGGGGCTGAATACTTTTGCAACCCACTGTATTTAAATAGCACTGACATCTTCTGCAGCACATTACAGAGTGCATAGTCATGTCACTGACTGTCCTCAGAGGAGCTCACAATCTAACCACTACCATACTCAAGGTCTAATGTCCTTTCATAATATAATTTATTTATATAGCACTGACATCTTCTGCAGCACATTACAGAGTGCATAATCGATTTCAATCGTTTTTATTGGAATTTTAAATTTTTTTTACAAACAATATGTTTCGGACATATTCATACAGTAACATTGTTATAATATTAACATAAAACAACATTGAAAATACTCTTAACAATCAGCATAGATGTACAGAAAGTAAAAATATTACAAACATATAAATACTCCACAATAAAAGTAGAAGGAGCATATCTAGTCTTGTGGTGTTAAATTTCAAAACTAAAGGATCATTAAATAAAACTAATTTAGAGTCTAAGATATTTATCTAAATGGCTTGGCCAACAATTGTATTATTCAACAACTATTTGTTCTTAAATTAATGCGTATTGGCATACTCTAAGTTATATTAACCATATGCTCAAAAAACGCATGGAATACGCATAATTTACATATATGTGCATCCTTACGCGCATGGTACATGCGTCTAAACACCTATTTTCGCGTGTACACTAATCAAATGCGTCAAAAAACCGCGTAAACGCGTCAAAAGCAAACGCAGCAAAAACGCGCGAAAAACGCGGTACAAACGCGGTAAAAACGCTAAAGTGCTAAAAATGTTATAAAAACGCCAAATTTGCTAAAAAAATAAATAAAAAAAAAAACACAATTTTGCATAGATTACAGGATATATGCTCAAGTATCTGGGTAATTATATGAACTCCAAATTTTAATTTATTTATAAAATTTATTTGTAAAGAGGAAGAAAAGGAGAAATTTTAATAAAATTTTAAGGATATCTGTATACCACCTCCGGATAATTCTGTAAAGGTTATATAGATCCTATTTTAGATCCATCCCCATTATATTATTATGTATATGTATACATGACCTTAGAGTCAAAAATTTAAAGGAGCATCCTCTGGAGAATGGGGGATACTATCCTCCCTACTGAGACTCCAAAGGATGCTTCCCCATTATGCTACCGGACACATTGGTAAAATACAAATCGCCTGGGGAGGCTTCCAGTCAGAATTCTATGGATCAAGATTATAGGTCAAAGGTGGGTAAATTTACATCTCTAGTGTACAAATATATGTCTCTCTTAGCGCCTGTTCCAAATGTTATTAATTGTTGTTTAAACTATTTTATTGAACTAAAATTATATTGTCTATCCTAAACTACCTAACTATTCTACACTACTCAAGTAATAACTGGTTGCTTATTATAGGTTCTTATTTGTATGCTTAGTACTTACATGAATTGCTTGGATAAAGCAGTGGTCCTTATAGGAATAAGTAGAGTCGCCATCCGGAGTCCAGGTCAGGTTTGATAACATAACTTACAGTTCTGTCTATGGTTGATCACAAATGAAACATAACAAAATTATGCTACATAATATTGGTCCATGTGAGGGTTATAATGTTACATTTATTTATTCAGCTATACTAAAAATTCTTGTAGTTTCGATTCTTTATATATGATAGGCCACAAATGCGCCTTTTTCCAAAAGGCCTTGATAGTGCAATTTTTAATTGCCCATGCTCTTTCAGCTTTTATATTAAGGTCAGTTTTCTTCAAGATGTCCTCTATGGTGGGTATATGTTGGGATTTCCAATTCTCTGCTATGGCTATTTTAGTTACTACACAGATATGATTAAAGATAAATCTCTCGCCTGGTGGAAGGTCCATAGTATTGATATGCAGTAATGCCATTTCCGGTGGTATGGAAGTCAAGAAAATGGGAAGTTGTTTTAGAAATGTTTCTATTTCCTCCCAAAGTCTAGTGACTTTAGGGCATGACCAAAACATATGTAACAGTGACCCAGTACCATTACAATTCCTCCAACACAGGGGAGAGGTATTATCATCGAACTTAGAGATCTTCTCAGGGGTCAGATACCAATGCCATAAAATTTTAAGGAAGTTTTCATAATGGAGTACGCATTTTGTTGACCTTCTCAGAGACCCATAGGCCCGCTCCCATTGTTCTTGATCAATGTCTAAGTGAAATAATTCTTGCCATCTCTCCAACTGCCATTTTGGAGTATCATCCTTGAGTTGTAAAAATGTTTTGTAGAATATTGCTATACCTTTTTGTTTATAATTTTGTGGGTCTAATAATCTCTTAATTTGAGGTAGGTAAGATATATTGATAGGTGAATGCTTATCAATAAACTTCCTAATTCTAAAATATTTTGGCTTATCTGATTTGGGAATATTAAATGTTGATACTAATTCTTCGAATGGTTTTAATTGGTCTTCTGTCATTATGTCTGCTACTCTAGTTATTCCTTTTTGTATCCAATTATCGAGATCTAAATTCTTTAATGCTTTGGCTAAATTAAGTAAGGGTACTTCTATATGTATGGCCAAGGGGTGTGTGTTACTAAGATTTATCATTTCCTTCCATATTCTTATCATATTGGCTGTTATGGGGTTTGAAATTTTGTAAGGAATCTTCCAATTTAGTCTTGATTCCAAATATGGGAGTGGATTGGGGTCTGGAAGTTGGTCTAGTTCTATTTTTACCCATTGTTTGCTATCTTCATTACACCAAATTGCCCTTGATTGCTCTAAAACAGCTGATTTATAGTATTTTTCTAAATCCGGTACACCTAGTCCTAAGTTAGTTGTTTGGGTGGTTAATATTTTATTTGAAAATCTAGAGGATTTGTTCATAAGGATAAATTTATTGATCATTTTTTGGGCTGTTGTAAAGAATTTTTGGGGAATTTTTATAGGAATATTTCTAAAAAGGTATAGCAATTGGGGCAAAATCAGCATTTTAAACGCTGCTGCCCTTCCTAACCATGAAAATTCAAACTTAGCCAAATTTTCTAAATGAGTTTTTAATTTGTCTATCCAAGGTTCAAAGTTCTCTCTGTATAGCCTGTTTATAGTAGGGGTCAAGTGAATCCCCAGATATTTGATCGATTTAAGGTCCCAAGAATATGGGCAAATAATTTTAAATTGGTCTATCATTCTTGTTGATAAATTGCATGGCATTATGGTTGTTTTGTTTTCATTCAATTTGTAATGAGAAACTTTTGAAAATTTTTCTAATTCAATTTTGAGATTAGGTAGTGACTCTATAGGCCTCTGGAGGTACAACAAAATGTCATCAGCAAAAAGTCCTAGTTTCGCCTCTGATGAAGATAATTGGATCCCATGTATTTTGTTATTGTCTCTAATACTTTGTGCTAGTGGTTCCAAAGATAACACATAAATTAATGGGGATAGAGGACATCCCTGTCGTGTTCCATTATTAATATCAAATGATGATGAAGTGGAGTTTGATGACACAACTCTTGCAGAGGGCTGCGTATACAAAGCCATTATAGATCTATGACAGAGTGCATAATCATGTCACTCACTGTCCGCAGAGCAGCTCACACTCTAACCTCTACAATACTCAAGGTCTAATGTCTTTCCATGCTATAATTATGTACTTATGTAGCACTGACATCTTCTGCAGCACATTACAGAGTGCATAGTTATGTCACTGACTGTCCTCAGAGGAGCTCACACTCTAACCACTACCATTCTCATGGACTACAGTCCTTCCATACTATAATTATGTATTTATATAGTACTGACATCTTCTGCAGCACATTACAGAGTGCATAGTCATGTCACTGACTGTCCTCAGAGGCGCTCACACTCTAACCATTACCAATCTTATGGACTACTGTCCTTCCATACTGTAATTATGTATTTATATAGCACTGACATTACAGAGTGCATAGTCATGTCATTCACTGTCCTCAGAGAAGCACACAATCTGCCGACATACACAAACCTAGAGGATGATCTGGGCCTGACTGATGGAGCTAAATGGGCCCCACATGACATGGAGCCCCTGTGAGGATGCACAGACAGCACAGGCCTACTTCCGCCACTGGATGTAGTATTTTATATCTGTCATTGTATATGTATACATATAAGATGGATTGTCCATTTCTGTGTTGTCTCTCTTCTATTCTCTTTCAGATGGGGTTCAACAAGTAGTTTTCATGTTAAAGAAGAGTTGGGCATGTGAACAGTTAAAACATTTATTTGTTTCACAAAAGGGTTGCCTAAAAGCCCCTTGGCACGCCTAAAACCCTTTAGCGCACGCAAAGTTTAGCGATGTCCGTAGCGCGCGAAACGTTGCACCGAGGGCAGCGCTAAACTTTGCACGCGATCAATAAAAGCTTTAGGCCTGCTAACTGCTTCGCACCCTAGTTAGCATGCCCAAATCTTTTAGGCGTGCTAAGTGAGTTAACACCCTTTTGTGAATAGAGCCTTTTGTCCCCCTTTCATTCTTTTTACTAGTATGGTATATATGCTATATGAACCATTTTTATTTACAGATAACATTGTATGCATGCACTGTGTAATATTTTATAAGTGTCATTATATGTGTTTATACATGTAAGATGGATTGTTCTCTGCTATGTTTTTTCTCTTCTGTTCTCTTAGGTCTCATGGTAAAATCGATTTTGCCAAGATTTTTCTGGCAATTTTGATGTAAGTCAATATGAAAACTCTCAGAAAACTATGGAGGCCAAAAAGCGCTCAGAAACGTGCTTATAGTGTGTCTGAGCACTAACAGATAGGGCTCAACAAGTATTTTTTATGTTGAAGAAGAGTTAAAGGACTTACGAGGCAAAAACATTTAACCCCTCGCCCCGTTTCATTCTGCCATGTCTTATGTGCAACTCCCAGTCTCCAGTGGGGTCCCGACCTGATTCCCCGGCTCGTCCTCAGCTTCCCCAATTAATATGGCCGCCTGCTCCTGCCGCACCTGCGCTGTTCTCATAGCCGCAAGTGCGACTGTGCAGCTCTGAGTCCTCCTCAAGTTCTGACCTCGTTCCCGGCAGCCTTGTGTACATAAAACACGCAAGACCACCCCGGATGAGGTCAGAGCTGGAGGAGGACTCAGAGCTGTGCAGCCGCACTTGCGACTATGAGAACAGCGCAGGCGCGGCAGGACCTGGCGGCCATATTATCTGGGGAAGCTGAGGACAGTCAGGGGGATCGGGTCGGGACCCCACAGGAGACTTTAAGTTACACATAAGACACAGCAGAATGAAATGGGGGCGCAGATGGCATCCACTAAGGATGATAAATAGCAATCAGTATTTAACTTTTTTTTTTAAGTTTTTCACCTCGTAAGTGTGAGTTGTTAAAACATGTAATTGTTCCTTCTCCATTCAACTGTCTTGCACATTTTGTCTATCTTTTACTCTCTTTTCCAGTGTAATATATATATATATATATATATATATATATGCAAATATGAACCATCTTTTTTTTCACAGATAACATTGTACACATGCAATGTGTAATATTTATTTATATGTATTTTTATACTCTCTGTGAACTCATTTAAAAGGCAAGTGCTGTGTTAAAGTGTGCATTTGTTTCCTGTATTTGACATATTGTTTCTGTGGCAGCTGTGGGTGGTTTCCCCAGTTGGTGGGAGCACTGGGGTCCACCTGCACTTCCCTTTTGGTGTTACATGAGGAGTGGGGGTCCCTGACTGAGCTGGAGCTGTTTTACAAAGAAGAATGGGCAAGGATTTCAGTCTCTAGATGTGCAAAGCTGGTAGAGACATACCCTAAAAGACTGGCAGCTGTAATTGCAGCAAAAGGTGGTTCTACAAAGTATTGTCTCAGGGGGCTGAATAATTACGCACACACCACTTTGCAGTTATTGATTTGTAAAAAATGTTTGGAATCATGAATGATTTTCGTTCCACTTCTCACGTGTACACCACTTTGTATTGGTCTTTCACGTGGATTCATGTTTGTGGCAGTAATTTGACAAAATGTGGAAAACTTCAAGGGGCCGAATACTTTTGCAAGCCACTGTAGTTTACATTACACTGATTTAAAAAGCCGATTGGGCCCTTACAGGCCGTTAATAAGCACCTCTCTCCCCATCCATCCTCAGTAGCCTTCTCCTTTTTTCTTCAGATTACATTGTAGGAATGTCATGTTTAGTCAGTGATAGACTCAGCCCCTGTGCACAATAAATGTAGGGGCCCCATGTGCGCAGGCGTGGTCATAACAGATCATGGGTCGATTCAGAGAGGTTCACATACTTTTATGTTATTGACACTAAGATACAATCTGTAAGCACTGTATTAATGTCCCACATATTTTCCACCTATTCATCATATCTTGTACTTGACTATGCCACAAGCAATTATCACTGCTCCCCATGCAGCAGGGTCATAGATCAAAACTTGTAAAAATATAAATGGGCAAAAACCTTTTATTATTATTTAGCACTGTTATCTTCCACAGTCCTTTTACAGAGTAGTCTAATGTCCTACCATATTATTATTATTATTATTATTATTACGTATTTAAATAGCACTGACATCTTTTGCAGCACAATACAGAGTGCATAGTCATGTCACTGACTGTCCTCAGAGGAGCTCACAATCTAACCACTACCATACTCAAGGTCTAATGTCCTTCCATACTATAATTATGTATTTATATAGCACTGACATCTTCTGCAGCACATTACAGAGTGCATAGTCATGTCGTTCACTGTCCTCAGAGAAGCACACAATCTGCCGACAGACACAAACCTAGAGGATGATCTGGGCCTGACTGATGGAGCTAAATGGGCCCCACATGACATGGAGCCCCTGTAAGGATGCACAGACAGCACAGGCCTAAGTCCGCCACTGGATGTAGTATTTTATATCTGTCATTGTATATGTATACATATAAGATGGATTGTCCATTTCTGTGTTGTCTCTCTTCTATTCTCTTTCAGATAGGGTTCAACAAGTATTTTTTTATGTTAAAGAAGAGTTGGGCATGTGAACAGTTAAAACATTTATTTGTTCCTCCTCCTTTTAACTTTCTTCCACTCTTTGTCTCCCTTTCATTCTTTTTTCTAGTATGGTATATATGCTATATGAACCATCTTTATTTACAGATAACATTATATGCATGCACTGTGTAATATTTTATAAATGTCATTATATGTGTTTATACATGTAAGATGGATTTTTCTTTGCTATGTTGTTTCTCTTCTTTTCTCTTAGGACTCATGGTAAAATCGCGATCGCAGTAAAATTGCATATTTTACCGCAAACAGGATTTTACCGAGATTTTACCGCAATTTTAATGCAAGTCAATAGGAACGGTTTTTTGAAAAACTCTCAGAAAACTATGGAGGCCAAAAAGCGCTCAGAAAAGCGCTGATAGTGTGTTTGAGCCCCTACAGATAGGGCTCAACAAGTATTTTTCATGTTGAAGAAGAGTTAAAGGACTTACGAGGCGAAAAACTTAAAAAAAGTTAAATACCTATTGCTGTTTATTATCCTTAGGGGACAACATACACCATACCCCCCCCCCCCACCCACCCCCACCCCCCCTTTCATTCCGCCATGTCCTATGTGTAACTCCCAGTCTCCAGTGGGGTCCCGACCCGATCCCCCGGCTCGTCCTCAGCTTCCCCAATTAATATGGCCGCCTGCTCCTGCCACAACTGCGCTTCTCTCGTAGCTGCAAGTGCGGCTGTGCAGCTCTGAGTCCTCCTCAAGTTCTGACCTCGTTCCCAGCAGCCTTGTGTACATAAAGCACGCAAGACCACTGGGGATGAGGTCAGAGCTGGAGGAAGACTCAGAGCTGCGCAGCCGCACTTGCGTCTATGAGAATAGCGCAGGCGCGGCAGGACCCTGCGGCCATATTATCTGGAGAAGCCGAGGACGGTCCGGGGGATCGGGTCGGGACCCCATGGGAGACTGGGAGTTACACATAAGACACAGCAGAATGAAGCGGGTGGCGCGGATGGCGTCCCCTAATGCTAGGTACACACCATACAATTTTCTGTTAGATTTTCTCTTAGATTTACCTGCCAGATAGCTTTTTTTCCATGTTGTAGGTAAATCTAACAGAAGAATCTAACAGAAAATTGTATGGCGTGTACCTAGCATAAGGATGATAAATAGCAATAGGTATTTAACTTTTTTTTACGTTTTTCACCTCGTAAGTCCTTTAAGCATGTGAGTTAAAACATTTAATTGTTCCTTCTCCATTCAACTGTCTTGCACATTTTGTCTATCTTTTACTCTCTTTTCCAGTGTAATATATATGCAAATATGAATCATTTTTTTTTCACAGATAACGTACACATGCAATGTGTAATATTTAAGTGTCACTATATATTTTTATACTGTCTGTGGACTTATTTAAAAGGCAAGCGCTGTCTTGAAGTGTGCATTTGTTTCCTGTATTTGACATATATTACATATATTTATTACATATATTTAACATATATGTATTGAATACATTTGATAAGCACAAGTAGAGCCTCCTGATTCAGTTACTATATTATAGTGGTTTCAAATTACAGGAGGGCTCTCCTTTATTAAGTGGTGCGATTATTACATGTGCGACAGCCCACATTATTAAATATTGTTATCTCCAATCACAGCACCCTCTACAGCCTGAAGCATTGTGATTGGTGGAATAGTGTGGGGGGATAGTTTACTACATCGGAAATCTAGCATTTCAAGAGGATGCCGTCCACCCAATCACGTTAGCAGAATTTCCCTATGAGGTTTTCTGCTGGGTCCCCTAAACAAGGTGCTACTGCTCAGAGGGGAGTGCAGACCTAGACTTCAAGAGAGTCCAACGTGGGAGGGCTGGAGGAGGACATGAGAAACCTCTGCAGGATGTATAGACTTCCCTCTGCATAGGTAATTTAGGTCACAATCCCATCAATGCGGCAAAGATGGAGGCCCGAGCATTTGCAGCAATATTTACAATATGAATAAAGTGAGTACAGAGGATTTGTTCTCCCAATAACAATGCTCATCATGTTTTGCAAATCAGGCCCCAAGTGACTGAATAAAAAAAAACATCCAATGAGTAGTGGCAGTGGGCAGAAGGCAGTGGGCAGAAAGCAGTGCTCCATACTTACCAAGCGATCCCTCACCAGGCGTCATGGTCAAGGTGTGGAAGGCCACCACTGCGGTGGGACTGGTCACCACAGGCTCTTCTTTCTTCATCCAAACCTGGGCAATGATAGGTGGAGGTGAGCTCAAAAAGCAGTTAATGTCCATGCTAAAGCCTGGTACACACACATGCAATTTTGATTGGCCAATCATTGGCCAATTTTACTACTTCCATGTAGAGCTTACCTGCACAATCTGTTCATACAATCCACAATCAGTTGACCCTCCTACTACACGGAGGTGGTAAAATTGGACAGTGATCTGCCAATCAAAATAGCATGTGTGTATGCACCTTAAGTTGCAGTGGATGAGATGGGGCTGAAGAAGCTATGTGCCGACTCTGTTGGCTTCTGGTAAATGGCATAACAAATGGATAAATGGCATAACATAACCATATTGTGTCACAATGAGTATAACAACTGGTGCGCTCAACCACCTACAGTTGCCATGTGACTCAATCAATCCAGCAGCTGCCAGGATCATCAATGGAATCAAAAGCAAAGGATCGGCACTGTTGCCCTGTTCTTTTGATAAAATAGTGTGACATCACGCTTGCTCCATGTTACTCCTGCACATTCGCAAAAGAACTTTCAGTCTCTGAAACAGTCGATTATCAGCTGATTTCGGGGACATGAGCATTTGCCCTACATTTTGTGCTGCCCTGCCTGGAAACCACACCTTAAAGGGGAACTGAAGAGAGAGGGATATGGAGGCTGTCATGTTTATTTCCTTTTAAGTAATACCAGTTGCCTATCAGCCCTGCTGATCCTCTGCCTCTAATACTATTAGCCATAGCCCCTGAACAAGCATTCAGCAGATCAGGTGTTTCAGTGGCTCAGACTTTAAAGTTAGATCAGACAAGACTAGCTGCATGCTTGTTTCTGGTTTTATTCAGATACTACTGCAGAGAAATAGACCAGCAGGGCTGCCAGGCAACTGGCATTGCTTAAAAGGAAATAAACATGACAGCCTCCATATACCTCTCTCTTCAGTTCCCCTTTAAGCTGTCTAAAGGTCTGCACCATTCTCTGTATGGCTTGCAGAATTCTGCAGACAGACTGCTCCTTTCTGCGTACGCGCTGCCCATTCTCTGTACGGACTGCACCTTTACTTCAGTGCCACAGCAAGCAATAGAGCACTATGTATGGAGAATGCTACACTCCAAACAAGGAATGGTGCAGTCCTTTATGCAGCTTCCAATGTGGCTTGCTGGCAGGGCAGCGCAAAATTATAGGGCAAATGCGCATGTGTCCAAAACCAGCTGATAATCAGCTGTTTCAGACACTGCAAGTTCTATTGCGCATGAGTAACATGCCGCTAGAGTGATGTCGCTATATGGTTAAGGAGACGCTAACAATTTTCTAGGACATACCAAGATGGTAAGCTAAAGGGCTTGGACATTGGGGCCAGTGTGCAGACACAGGGACATACGTACAGCACCAGCAGCATTGAACAGGGCAGCAGCAGTGACATACTTAGGGGAAAGTCCAGTATTTCAATGCCTTGCTTTGGCTAACAAGATGATGGCTGCAGCAGCTTTGATCTAATGATAATCAAAGCTGCCAGAAAGGGGGCGGTAATGCCTAGAAATGGGTGTGGTGCCTCCTACTACGCAGCAATAAGGAGGGGAGAAGCAGTCACATTCTAAGGGGCGGGCCAGAGTACTCTAAACAGTTGGGCCCTGTGTACATCACATTATAGTAGAGGGAGGGGAAAAGTAACTAAAGCTGGCCACTAACAATCCAATTTCTAGTGATAAATCATTCAAGCGATCAGAAAATTCTGATCGGAAGAAAAATCATTCACTACGCCATCAACAAACCAATCTTTGCTTCCTATCACAACCAACAAGAAAAGCCAAATTTTGATTTGACAAAAATCCAATCGGACGCCTTTTATAATCGTTTGTACCCATCAATAGAGATTATTTACAACCAATCCGATCAGAATTTCTGATCAATCCGATCAGAATTTCTGATCGCTCAATTGATTTTTCGCTACAAATTGGACAGTTAGTGGCCACTTTTAGGGTGCATACACACATCCAAAATTGCTTAACCATGGCCAATCACAAGCCACTTTTACCATGCCCCCCAACCGTCCCGGATTGGTCGGGATTCTCCCGATTTGGGGGGTTCTCCTGCTATTAGCCCCCCTTAAGTCCCGGCCGGCTGGGGGGAGAAGACAGAAAAAAAATGATCTAGGCGCTAGCCGCGCCAATAAAGGATGCGGGAGCCGGCTTTATTCCTCGCTCCCTTCCTCTGAATGTCCCCGCCTGCTGTGAATGTGTGCCCCCCCCCCCCTAATGCAGTGTGTGCGCAGCGGAGCGGTAGGTCCTCTTAACTCTGATCCAGGCACGTCGGCAACTAGTCTCTCTGCTTCCTATGACGTCATGGTAAACAGGAAGCAGGAGACTCCAGTTGCTGATGCTCCTGGATCTGCGGTAAGAGGACCTACCGCTCCACTGCGCACACACTGCATACGGGAGGGGGGGCACACATTCATAGCAGGAGGGGGCATTCAGAGGAAGGGAGCGAGGAATAAAGTCGGCTCCCGCATCCCTTATTGGCGCGGCTGGCGCCTCGATTATTTGTTTCTGTCTTCTCTCCCCAGGGCAATCTCCTCCCCACACAGGGGTACCTTCCTCCCAAACCAGTGACTCCCTCCTCCCCACCCACGGGCATTCTCCCCCTCCACTGGCAACCCCCCTACCCACTAGCACCTTCCTCCCCACCCACTGGCACCCTCCTCCCCACCCAGTGTCACCCTCTTCTTTGCTAACTGGCACCCTCCTCCTACCCAGTGTCCCCCTCCTCCTACCCACTGACAACCTCCTCCTACCCACTGGCACTTTTCTCCCCCACCCAGTGGCACACTTCTTTCCACCCACAGGTACCCTCCTCCCCACCCAGTGTCACCCTCCTCCTACCCACTGACACCCTCCTCCTACCCACTGGCACCCTCCTCCACAACCAGTGTCACCCTCCTTTCCACCCACAGGTACCTTCCACCCCACCCACAGGTACTCTCCTCCTACCCACTGACACCCTCATCCCCACCCAGTGTCACCCTCCTCCCTGCTCACTGGCACCCTCCTCTCTGCCCACTGACACCCTCCACTTTCCACTAACACCCTCCTCCTACCCACTGGCACCTTCCTCCCCCTCCCACTGGCACCCTCCTCCGCAAACTCATTCCTCCCATTGTCACCCTCCTGCAAAAGCAGGGGTGTGGGTTAAGGCTGAACAGGGGGCATGGCTTAAGTGTCCCTCTTTCACATCTCCAAATGTTGGGAGGTATGCTTTTATCACCTCAATGTAACATGAGGGCCATCAGACTTTGAATGCTAAACACAGATTATGCAAGTAAGCTCAACGTCAAATACCACATGGCAGTGGTAAAATTGGCCAATCAAAATTGTAGTGTGGATAGGCATGTGCACGCCACTGAATACATAACCGCATGATGCACGTACAGCAGTATGTACAGTCCCCATCCACTAGCATGGCACAGCAATAGCAGATAGATGGGCAGTGGTCACATGTCACTGCAGGTGCCATCCTCAGCGGTACACGTGAGGCCCACCTGCACACATGCGTCACAATAGCTGCTATGACGTCATCCTGGCACGCATCCTCCTCGCAGACAGAGCTGCCAGGAGCTCTCAGCCCCGACATACACCGGCAGCAGCTCCAGGAACAAGCAGTCATAGAATTCGGCTGCCCTGATTGTAGAGACGGCTACATCCCGGAGCTCCCCCTAGCGGCTGGTAGTAGAAATTACACTGTGAAGGTAGTATCGATGCCATAGAACTAGATTTCTAAGAGCAGAAATGAGTTAATGAACTTTTGACGCTTATCCTGGGCTGATGAATTACTTAACACAAAAGAAAACACAGATGTAAATTCCTTTTGGTAGCAATAATACATGATCAGGGTCTTTTCCATGGCCAGACTGTCCTGAGCAGCTGGACATTGGCAAAAATGTTCCCCTCTGTGCTGCTGCAAAGCCCTGCCCCCAAATTAAAAAGCATCCCCGCCCCCAAGGGCTGTTAAGCTCCGCCTTCTCAGTCACTATACGTGTGTGCTGCAGGCTTGCGAACCTGGGGAAGTTAGTTAAAGGGAGCCTTAAATGGGAACTGAAGTAAGAAGAATATGCAGGCTGCCATATTTATTTCATTTTAAACAATACACATTGCCTGGCAGCCCTGCTGATCTATTTGGCTGCTGAAGTGTCTGAATAACCATATTCTGCATAGAGGGAATCTACATAGAGGTGTCTGAATAACACCAGAAAGAAGCATGCAGCTAATCTTGTCAGATCTGACAATAATGTCAGAAACACCTGATCTGCTGCATGCTTGTTCAGGGTCTATGGCTAAAAGTATTAGAGGCAGAGCATCAGAGAGAAGCCAGGCAATGTGCATTTTTAAAAGGAAATAAATATGCCAGCCTACATAGCCGTCTTGCTTTAGTTGCCCTTTAACGCAAATAAAGGAGAAACAAAAAAAAGGAAGAAGGATTTTCAGTAACCTGGGACTACCAACCCACTGTATTTCACCTGCACCCTTGACATCCTAAAACAATGTTCCTGTCCCCTGCAGCCAGAGCCGGGACAAGGTCCTCCAGCACCCAAGGCTGAGACACCAAAGTGCGCCCCTCCATCCCTCCCACTCCAGCTGTGACACACTGATTGCTATTAGACTAAGAGGGCCACAGGGCCCACAACCTCCCCGACACCTTAATATCTACTTATCTGGCTTGCAGTCACTGCCATGTATCCCCTATTCTTATTTATTTCTGCTTCAAACACAATTAGGAATGACAGCTGAATGAATTCTGCGCCCCCTCTTACACTGCGCCCTGAGGCTGGAGCCTCTCCAGCCTATGCCTCGGCCCGGCCCTGCCTGCAGCAGCTAAGTTTCATCACCGAGCCACTGCGCCTGCACGGCCCTAGACACACACATACTCGCTCACGTCACCAACCCTGATTTCTCTTACTGCGCATGCGCAGGACAGCGATCTAAACGAGAGCAAAGGATGCGTGCAGCCAGGGCCGGGCAGGTGCAATAGCTTGGTCTGTCGCCGAAAACAAAACTTAGCTGCAGCGGGGTTTGGAGCATTGCTCCAGCATGTTGAGGGCACAGGGCCACTGCAGGGGGCTGGTAGAAGCCCCAGGTAAGTGAAACTATTTTGAGATAAGATTCTCTTCAAAGTAGAAGTGAAAGCTGAAAAAAAAAACACTTTAAAGGCTTGTTCACACTAAATCCGCCCTAAAAGCACTTGTGCAATGATTCCTTATGAGAGTGTACACATATGTGCAGTTCGATTTACTCACCAAAGCAATGCCTGTACCATTTTTGGGGTGATTTGCCTCAATAGAAGGTATAGGGAAATTCTCTTCTGGCCAGCTGACTGCCGAGTCGACGGGCCACTGCACAGTCGTGGCCGCGGCATGTCCGTGATGACGCTCCCCACGACGGGAGCATTCTGCATGTGCATTACATAGTTTTTCAAATTGCACATGTGCAGAGCGCTTTTATCCATGGGAGCACAATTAGGAGGCCCGCGGACAAGAGCAGTGCATTAGAACGAAAGGAGGGTGCTTTGGGGGACCGGAGCATCGGCCTGTCCTAGCACGGGCACAGGGTGGCTGCAGGAAACTGGTACAAGCCCCAGGTAACTTAAAGGACAACTGTATTGAGAGGTAAGTGGAGGCTGCCATATTTATTTCCTTTTAAACAATACCAATTGCCTGGCAGCCCTGCTAATTTATATGGCTGCAGTAGTTTCTGAATCACACCAGAAACAAGCATGCAGATAATCTTGTCAGATCTGACAATAATGTCAGAAACACCTGATCTGCCGCATGCTTGTTCAGGGTCTATGGCTAAATCAATTAGAGGCAGAGGATCAGCAGGATAACCAGGCAACTGGTAATGCTTATAAGGAAATAAATATGACAGCCTCCATATTCCTCTCACCAGGCATGGGCTCACGAGTATCTAAGGACTCGAATTCATGATTTAAATGAGGCTTAATTGCCTCAGCTGTGCGGCTGGGAGAGAGGGGGTTAGTTACCCATAAGTCCGTTGGCTTTCCTGAGTTCCAGACGTCTCACACGCGTCCTATTGGACGCAATGCAAGACTCACTACCGTGCACTTCCTCCTTCCGGCTTGAAGCATAGAAACTGCCCTGACCCTTTCTCCCTATCTACCCCCAGAATCCTCATTAGCCTTACACTCTTCCTTAAGCCCCCTTCACATTGTGGATAGCAAAACACTGGCTTTTTTTGCGATTATCGTATATTTTTTACTGTACATTTTTGCAATTGTGATTTACGTTTTAAATACATTGCAATCATGATAGCTCTAAAATTGTAAAAAAAATGCTGCTTGTATCGCGTTTGCATTTACAGCAAATCTTCAGCAATCGCAACAGTGAGATCTCTACCATATACAGTGGCTTGCAAAAGTATTCGGCCCCCTTGAAGTTTTCCACATTTTGTCACATTACTGCCACAAACATGAATTAATTTTATTGGAATTCCACGTGAAAGACCATAGACCAATACAAAGTGGTGTACATGTGAGAAGTGGAACAAAAATCATACATGATTCCAAACATTTTTTTACAAATCAGTAACTGCAAAGTAGGGTGTGCGTAATTATTCAGCCCCCTTTGGCCTGAGTGCAGTCAGACATTGCCTGATGAGTGCTAATGACTAAATAGAGTGCACCTAAGTGTAATCTAATGTCAGTACAAATACAGCTGCTCTGTGACGGCCTCAGGGGTTGTCTAAGAGAATCTTGGGAGCAACAACACCTTGAAGTCCAAAGAATACACCAGACAGGTCAGGGATAAAGTTATTGAGAAATTTAAAGCCGGCTTAGGCTACAAAAAGATTTCCAAAGCCTTGAACATCCCACGGAGCACTGTTCAAGCGATCATTTAGAAATGGATGGAGTATGGCACAAGTGTAAACCTACCAAGACAAGGCCGTCCACCTAAACTCTCAAGCCGAACAAGAATAGCGCTGATCAGAAATGCAGTCAAGAGGCCCATGGTGACTCTGGATGAGCTGCAGAGATCTACAGCTCAGGTGGGGGAAACTGTCCATAGGACAACTATTAGTCGTGCACTGCACAAAGTTGGCCTTTATGGAAGAGTGGCAAGAAGAAAGCAATTGTGAACAGAAAAGCATAGGAAATCCCGTTTGCAGTTTGCAACAAGCCACGTGGGGGACACAGCAAACATGTGGAAGAAGGTGCTCTGGTCAGATGAGACCAAGATTGAACTTTTTGGCCAAAATGCAAAACGCTATGTGTGGCGGTAAACTAACACTACACATCACTCAGAACACACCATCCCCACTGTCAAATATGGTGGTGGCAGCATCATGCTCTGGGGGTGCTTCTCTTCAGCAGGGACAGGGAAGTTGGTCAGAGTTGATGGGAAGATGAATGGAGCCAAATACAGGGCAATCTTGGAAGAAAACCTCTTGGAGTCTGCAAAAGACTTGAGACTGGGGTGGAGGTTCACCTTCCAGCAGGACAACGACCCTAAACATAAAGCCAGGGCAACAATGGAATGGTTTAAAACAAAACATATCTATGTGTTAGAATGGCCTAGTCAAAGTCCAGATCTAAATCCAATCAAGAATCTGTGGCAAGATCTGAAAACTGCTGTTCACAAACGCTGTCCATCTAATCTGAGCTGCACACTTTTGCAAAGAAGAATGGCCAAGGATTTCAGTCTCTAGATGTGCAAAGCTGGTAGAGACATACCCTAAAACACTGGCAGCTGTAATTGCAGCAAAAGGTGGTTCTACAAACTATTGTCTCAGGGGGCTGAATAATTACGCACACCCCACTTTGCAGTTATTGATTTGTAAAAAATGTTTGGAATCATGAATGATTTTCGTTCCACTTCTCACGTGTACACCACTTTGTATTGGTCTTTCACGTGGAATTCCAATACAATTGATTCATGTTTGTGGCAGTAATGTGACAAAATGTGGAAAACTTCAAGGGGGCTGAATACTTTTGCAACCCACTGTATTTAAATAGCACTGACATCTTCTGCAGCACATTACAGAGTGCATAGTCATGTCACTGACTGTCCTCAGAGGAGCTCACAATCTAACCACTACCATACTCAAGGTCTAATGTCCTTTCATAATATAATTTATTTATATAGCACTGACATCTTCTGCAGCACATTACAGAGTGCATAATCATGTCACTCACTGTCCGCAGAGCAGCTCACACTCTAACCTCTACAATACTCAAGGTCTAATGTCTTTCCATGCTATAATTATGTACTTATGTAGCACTGACATCTTCTGCAGCACATTACAGAGTGCATAGTTATGTCACTGACTGTCCTCAGAGGAGCTCACACTCTAACCACTACCATTCTCATGGACTACAGTCCTTCCATACTATAATTATGTATTTATATAGTACTGACATCTTCTGCAGCACATTACAGAGTGCATAGTCATGTCACTGACTGTCCTCAGAGGCGCTCACACTCTAACCATTACCAATCTTATGGACTACTGTCCTTCCATACTGTAATTATGTATTTATATAGCACTGACATTACAGAGTGCATAGTCATGTCATTCACTGTCCTCAGAGAAGCACACAATCTGCCGACATACACAAACCTAGAGGATGATCTGGGCCTGACTGATGGAGCTAAATGGGCCCCACATGACATGGAGCCCCTGTGAGGATGCACAGACAGCACAGGCCTACTTCCGCCACTGGATGTAGTATTTTATATCTGTCATTGTATATGTATACATATAAGATGGATTGTCCATTTCTGTGTTGTCTCTCTTCTATTCTCTTTCAGATGGGGTTCAACAAGTAGTTTTCATGTTAAAGAAGAGTTGGGCATGTGAACAGTTAAAACATTTATTTGTTTCACAAAAGGGTTGCCTAAAAGCCCCTTGGCACGCCTAAAACCCTTTAGCGCACGCAAAGTTTAGCGATGTCCGTAGCGCGCGAAACGTTGCACCGAGGGCAGCGCTAAACTTTGCACGCGATCAATAAAAGCTTTAGGCCTGCTAACTGCTTCGCACCCTAGTTAGCATGCCCAAATCTTTTAGGCGTGCTAAGTGAGTTAACACCCTTTTGTGAATAGAGCCTTTTGTCCCCCTTTCATTCTTTTTACTAGTATGGTATATATGCTATATGAACCATTTTTATTTACAGATAACATTGTATGCATGCACTGTGTAATATTTTATAAGTGTCATTATATGTGTTTATACATGTAAGATGGATTGTTCTCTGCTATGTTTTTTCTCTTCTGTTCTCTTAGGTCTCATGGTAAAATCGATTTTGCCAAGATTTTTCTGGCAATTTTGATGTAAGTCAATATGAAAACTCTCAGAAAACTATGGAGGCCAAAAAGCGCTCAGAAACGTGCTTATAGTGTGTCTGAGCACTAACAGATAGGGCTCAACAAGTATTTTTTATGTTGAAGAAGAGTTAAAGGACTTACGAGGCAAAAACATTTAACCCCTCGCCCTGTTTCATTCTGCCATGTCTTATGTGCAACTCCCAGTCTCCAGTGGGGTCCCGACCTGATTCCCCGGCTCGTCCTCAGCTTCCCCAATTAATATGGCCGCCTGCTCCTGCCGCACCTGCGCTGTTCTCATAGCCGCAAGTGCGACTGTGCAGCTCTGAGTCCTCCTCAAGTTCTGACCTCGTTCCCGGCAGCCTTGTGTACATAAAACACGCAAGACCACCCCGGATGAGGTCAGAGCTGGAGGAGGACTCAGAGCTGTGCAGCCGCACTTGCGACTATGAGAACAGCGCAGGCGCGGCAGGACCTGGCGGCCATATTATCTGGGGAAGCTGAGGACAGTCAGGGGGATCGGGTCGGGACCCCACAGGAGACTTTAAGTTACACATAAGACACAGCAGAATGAAATGGGGGCGCAGATGGCATCCACTAAGGATGATAAATAGCAATCAGTATTTAACTTTTTTTTTTAAGTTTTTCACCTCGTAAGTGTGAGTTGTTAAAACATGTAATTGTTCCTTCTCCATTCAACTGTCTTGCACATTTTGTCTATCTTTTACTCTCTTTTCCAGTGTAATATATATATATATATATATATATATATATGCAAATATGAACCATCTTTTTTTTCACAGATAACATTGTACACATGCAATGTGTAATATTTATTTATATGTATTTTTATACTCTCTGTGAACTCATTTAAAAGGCAAGTGCTGTGTTAAAGTGTGCATTTGTTTCCTGTATTTGACATATTGTTTCTGTGGCAGCTGTGGGTGGTTTCCCCAGTTGGTGGGAGCACTGGGGTCCACCTGCACTTCCCTTTTGGTGTTACATGAGGAGTGGGGGTCCCGGCGCAGCAGCAGAGCCCGGGGCCCCTGCTATTCATGTGCCCCCTGCTGGTCACACGATCTATGATTGTGTGCGACCAAGGTCTCTCTCCAGTCTATGTTCAGCTCTTGCTGGATTTGGTACTGCAGATACAGGTGCACGTATTTGCATCTTTTTAATGGCTGACTGGCTGCCTGTTGACCCATTTAAAAGGCAAGTGCTATCTTGGACAGTGGATTTGTTTTCTGTGTTTGGCATATGTTTGTCTACATGTAAGAGGGATTATTCATCTCTGTGTTGTCTCTCTACTGTTTTCTTACAGATGGTGTTCAACAAGTATTTTTCTTGTTGTAGAAGAGTTGGGCATGTGAATTGTTAAAATATGTATTTGTTTCTTCTCCTCTAAACTTTCTCCCATTCTTTGTCCCTCATTCATTCCCTTTTCCAGTATAATATGAACATGGAATATGAACCATCATTTTTTACAGGTGACATTGTAGAAATTTCTTGTGTCATTGTATGTAATAATGCCTGTAAGTTGTTTTCTCTTTTTCTATGTAGTCTCTCTTCTGTCCTCTTACAGATGGGGCTCGAGAAGTATTTTTATTTTGAAGAAGAGAGGGGAATGGGATTTGTTATAACATGTAGTTGTTGCCTTTCTAAGTGAACCTTAAGCTGGCCACTGACGGTCCAATTTCTAGCGAAAAATCGTTCGAGCGATCAGAAATTCTGATCGGATTGGTTGTAAATAATCTTCCTTGGTGGACACAATCGATTATGAACGAGTGAAAAAAAATGTCGCCCGAATGAATTTTCGTCGAACGAAAATTTGGATTTTCTCGGTGGTCGTGATAGATAGGAAGCAATGATTGGTTAGTTGATGGTGTAGTGAACGATTTTTCGTCCGATCAAAATTTCTGATCGCTCGAACGATTTTTCGTTAGAAATTGGACCGTTAGTGGCCAGCTTTAGTAGGCCCCTTGTTTCTGCACATCAATGGAATTTTCACACCTCTTCTAGCAGATTCTCAAGGCCAGCAGTTTGCTTTTGTCTACCCCTACTGATAAACAACAACAATCAAGGACGAGCTTAATTAACTCATTCCTTCCCAAAGAGCAATGTTAATATATAAGGCCAGCTTCTTACTGTCCCTCAGGCCATCAAGAGCTGCTTCTCACATAGGAAAAAAACAAGCTAATTTGCTGGAATCTCTATGGATTTTAAATAAAACACACAGAGGTAAAAAAAAAAAGGTGACCTGGCCCATAAAAAGTGCCACACTCAGACTCAGTCCAACTTCAGGGACCCAGGCCCATTCAAGGAAAAGAACTTTCCAGCGATCTCCAGTGATGTTTACTGGAAATCAGAGGCTGAAAGTAGCAGTGGTTGCCATGTCCCTAGTCAGAGATGCAGTAACACCCCGGCAGTGAACCCAGTCACCATTGCTAAGCCCCATTCAGTCACGCATCGCTCTGCAATGCCTGCTCTATAAACAATAAGACAGCCATTATTGCGGACATTATTCAGACATGCGATTTTTCATGCATCACTGAAACTTGGATTGATGCCAATGCGAGCCCCACATTTGAAGTAACCATCCCATACAATTACTCAGTCCTAAGTAAGGGAGGACGAGACCACAGAGGAGGGGTTGTAGCAATTTGTGGCAAAAAAAACCCTGCAGCTCAGAGCCCTGAATGTTGGCTCAATAAAGTCCTTTGAATTTATAGGTGCCCAGATCTCAGCTGGTAAAGGCTTCAAAATGTTAGTGGTTTATCGTCCCCCCATTCCTACAGGAATTCTCAGAACTTCTGGCCATGCTGACTCTGTCTTATCCGAGATTGATCATCCTTGGTGACTTCAACGTCTGGGCTGATGACACTCAATCACAAGATGCAAATTAACTAATACATCTCATGGGTGGACTAAGCTTCACACAAGTTGTAAAATCTGCTACCCACAGAGGAGAGCATTCCCTAGACTTACTGTTCAACCTTGGAATGGAGTCTTAGTAACATAACAGTAACCCCAGTGATGTGGTCAGACCATCACATAATACAGTTTACTATTGAACATCACCCTATCAAGCAGCACCCTAAAGAAACAATCAAAATCCGTCCCCTGAATAAATAAACACCTGAGAGGATAACTGCCAACTTGGATTTTGCAAATCTGCTCCACAGTCAAATGGACCCCAACACTCTAGTAGCCCAGTACAACAAGATATATGAAAAACTTGACAGTATTGCCCCATGGCACACCAAATCAACAACCAAAAAGCAGAAAGCTAATTGGTTTGACAAAACCATCATGGATCTAAAAAAGAAAAGGTGCAGTCTAGAAAGACAGTGGCGTAAATCAGGATCTGAGGAGCACAAATCTAGCCTAGTTCAACACCTCAGACAATACCATTAATCAATAACCAAGAAAAAATCAGACTTTATCTCACACAAAATATCTACAGCCAACAACAGAGCTGCTCAACTCTTCCACACAGTGGAATCACTCTGCAATCATTGCTGCCTAAAAGCCCCAACCACATTCTCCAGGGAAAGGTGTGAAGAATTATCTGCCTTCTTCACAAACAAGGTGTCTACCATCCGTGCCAGCATTACACCAACAACATCAATTGACCACTGGACTTTGCATATGTCTACTACCGTACCACCATTGCAAGTCTTTGACACTCTGAGTGAAGAAGATTTTTGAATGCTCATTCAAAGTCTCTGCCACACTACCTGTGACCTGGATCCTGGCCCAACTAGATCCTTAATGCAGTGCCCAGAGCTGATCAGGCCAGCACTTCACAAAATCACTCAGTGCTCCTTGCAAAGTGGACTTTTCCCAGAAGAACTAAAGAAAGCAATCATAAAACCCCTCTTGAAGAAACCATCACTAGATCCTGATTCTGTGACCAACTACAGACCTGTAACGAACTTACCATTCCTATCAAAAGTTATCGAGAAAGCAGTCACCAACCTGCTAGAAGCCAGGCTTACAGATAACAACATCTTTGATACTTTTCAGTCAGGATTCCGGAAAAGGCACAGCACTGAAACGGCATTAGTCCGAGTGATGAATGATCTACTTACTGCAAGGGACAAGGGTGATTGCTTAATTCTGATTCTTCTTGGCCTAAGGGGTACTGTTCTTAGCTGGTTTCAGACCTTCCTATCTGGCAGGCACAGCAAGTATGTCTGGGCACACACTACTCTAATCCAGTGCCACTTGCCTATGGAGTTCCACAGGGTTCTGTACTATCACCATTACTCTTTGCAGTCTACATGCTCCCACTGGGCAAAATAATCCAGAACTATGGCCTAGGATACCATTGTTATGCAGATGACACACAATAAATGCGTGTCTAGTGGATTTACAAAATTGGATGAACACCAGCTGGTTGAGGCTGAACTCTGACAAAACAGAGAAGTTGGTGGTAGGTGGTCCACACATGATGGATAAAGTTCAAAACGCTCACCACCTCAAACTAGCAATTGGGGTAGATACCGTACAGGATAAAAACTCTGTGCGAAACCTTGGGGTGATCCTAGATGGAAATCTAAAACTCAGACAGCAGGTATCAGCTGTCGTCAAGTCTTCCATATAAGAAATATAGCGAAAATCAAACACCTTATCCCAGCTGAAGACCTACCTGCCCTGGTTCATGCATTTGTATCCTCCCGCCTAGACTACTGCAACGCCCTGTTCATCGGATCTACAGATAAGGTTCTGCGCCCCTTACAACTAGTACAGAATGCTGCAGCCAGACTCCTAGCCAATGCCCCCGCAGCTCACACATCACCCCAGTACTGCAAACTCTTCACTGATTGCCAGTAAAATGGAGAATCAATTTTAAGATCTGCCTGCTGACATTCAAGGCTCTAAACCACATGGGACCCAAATACATAGCAGATCTATTGGAACTTTATGCCCATCCATGCACCCTCCGCTCTGCCAACAAGATGAAGCTGGTTATTCCCTGGATACACTTAACATTTGGTGCTCTGGCCTTTTCCTATGCAGCTGTGATAAGACGCGGAAAAGCCGCTGCGTGTACTGGTGGCAAGGCGGCTAATTCCGCATCCAGCGCGGCGGTTTGCACACAGCAGCATGCGTCTGGTGTGGCTGGGCCTGTTAGTTCACAAAGGCTGAGGAATACGCGCGCGCGCGCTGAGAGGCAGAACCTTTATGACAAACAAGGAGGGATCAGCTGACCAGGTTGGTCAGCTGACGTCAAAGCAAGTGGCTATTGGTTGATCGTTGATGGGTGGCGCCAGAGAGCGCCGCGCTATATATAGTCACTGCTGGTCAGTGTCAAGTTGTCTGCCATTGCGAACACTTACGTGGAAGCACTCAGACCTTAGTCAGATCCTACAGTGTGTTAGAACCAGGAGGACCTGGGAATTCACACTGAGCCAGATTACTTCTGTAATATACTTCAGACTACTTCCAGGGTGTCGAGACCACGGACCACACACCCAAGATTAGGGACTTTGTGTTATCATTGTATTATACTTCAGACTAGTTCCAGGGTGTCGAGACCACGGACCTCACACCCAAGACTAGGCATTGTTTGATATCTGTTATGACCTACTGCTCTTCTGACTATCCCTCTGCTTTCTGATTCGGTACCTACGCATATCTGATTATCTGTTGCCAACCCTGCCTGCCTTTGGATACCGAATCAGCCTTCTGTCTCTGTACCTTGTCTGTCCGTGTGTTGCCGACCTGGCTTGCCCGACCTTGAGAGGTATCTCTCTCCTTTAAGGGATAGTCTCCAGACCTGCTAGTGACATCCACCTTTCAGGTGTCACTCACTCACAGGTCCTTCCTACCTTCAGACTGAACTCCACCCCTTTGGAGATCTCAGGCTGCTGGAGGGTCTTCGCACTTCCCAGAAGGCAGTATCGCCCATACTGCCAAAGACCACCTGCTCCTCGGGTGGTCTTACTCAAAGTAATTACTGTTGCACCAAACACTCACACTATATAGGGGTCCAGAGGTTAGGTATACTTGGATTATCGGTGATTCTGCACATCATCAATAATCAGGTATATATCGGTATTCTTGGTGATACTGCACATCACCAATAATCAGATATTCTCTGTGTGCTGACACCGATCGTTACAGAACGGCAGACCCAAACCAAATCGACGCACTGTATAGCCATGTTGAAGTCCTGACCGCCGCGGTAAACAATCTTTCCGGGACAGTTCTGAACCAACAGACCCAGATCAGCCAGTTATTTGGGGCTATTCAGGAACTTCAATTAGCTATGAATTCAGTGCAATCTCCTCTTGTCACGGATATTCGTATGTCCGTACCTGAAAAGTTTTCTGGCCATAGATCTGACTTTCGAAATTTCAGAAATCGGGTACTATCTTATTTTGAATTGAGGCCTACCTTGTCAGGAATCTGAAGCCCAAAGGGTAACATTTATAAAGACCCTGCTGTCGGGTGATTCCCAAACATGGGCATATAGTCTACATGCTGAGCATGAGGCATTATCATCAGTTCAGGAATTTTTTAAGGCCATGGCCATTATATACGAAGACCCGGATATTTCATCTACTGCTGAGAGGAAGCTCAAGATGCTCAGACAGGGTCGTAAATCGGTGGAGGTTTACGCCGCTGAGTTTAGGAAGTGGGCTATCTCGGCTAGATGGGGAACATATGCTCTATTAGACTGTTTTTTGGCAGGATTGTCAGATGCAATTCATGACGCAATGATAGGACATCCTGAGCCCAAATCTGTAGATGAGGCAATTTCTTTGGCAGTGCAGATAGATCGCCGTTTGCGCTACCAGAAACAGATTCGTGGTAGGAATGCTATAAGGTCTGTCTCACACGACTCTTCTCGATCTTCGTCACCCTCTGACGAGCCGATGCAAATCGGATATTCAGGGATGAGTCAGGTGAAGAAGAGTCACAAAAGGTCAAGAAAACGCGATCTATATGGTGCTAAGGGGCCAGGAGAATGCTGCCGCCTGGGGTTGGTCAACACCATAGGTGAGCAGTCTTTACCTCTAAACAATGATTGTCTGCTCCTTCCCTGCTCTATTACATGGGAGGGTCAGACTAGTTCCGCAGAAGCCGTTGTGGACTCCGGTTCTGCAGCGAACCTCATTGATTACGATTTCGCAAGAAAATTGGGGATACCCTTGTTCCCACTAGACCGGCAGATCCTGGTCACTGCAGTGGATGACTCTCCGTTGCAGAGTAGTCAATCTCTTTTTCAAACCCCCATGTTGTCATGTTGTTTAGGGGCGTTACATGAAGAGAGATTACAGTTCCTGGTTATGCCCATGGCAACCTCCACCATTGTTCTTGGTATGCCCTGGTTGCAACTCCACTCCCCACACATTGACTGGGCTTCAGGTCAGTTACTGAGATGGTCAGCCTATTGCCATCAGCATTGCTTGGAGAGAGTGGCAGTTTGTGCTACCAAGATACAGGTTGGGGAGATGGCAGTGCAGGTCAAAACAGAAGCTTTAGTTAAAAGTTCCGAGCCTGAGACCGGTCTACCTCGAAAGGTGGTCAGGGCACCTGCAGAGACGGTAGAGGACTGGATGCCTAATCTGGGCCCTTGCCAGCGAGACATTCTAGAGGGTAAAACATCTCATCAGACCTCACTGGGTACATTTCAACATTTACCAGTGTCAAGGAAACCCCGGACTCAGAAAAATCAGACTAGTAAGAGAAAGTCTGTGGAGTGGGAGTTTTCCCCAGGGGACATGGTGTACGTATCCTCTCGGCATGGGGCCCTGAAGCGATTATCACCCAAACTGGGTCCTACATTCATAGGACCATTCCCTGTGACCAGGAAAGTTAATTTTGTCACCTATGCTGTTGATCTCCCAGCCAGTATGAGAGGTATAAGATCAGTCCATGTGTCTCTGTTGAAGCCAGCAGTGCACGTGGATTCCCCTCCCTCCCTCCCTGCGATGGTAAAAAAACAATCGGAATGTGAGACCGAAAAAGATTCTAGATCCACATTCTGGGAACCCGGGTGGGAAGTGTCCGGAGTCCACTCCTCAGGGGGGGGTACTGTGATAAAACGCGGAAAAGCCGCCGCGTGTACTGGCAGCAAGGCAGCTGATTCCGCGTCCAGCGCGGTGGTTTGCATGCAGGAGCGTGCGTCTGGTGTGGCTGGGCCTGTTAGTTCACACAGGCTGAGGAATACGCGTGCGCGCTGAGAGGCAGAACCTTTATGACAAACAAGGAGGGATCAGCTGACCAGGTTGGTCAGCTGACCTCAAAGCAAGTGGCTATTGGTTGATCGCTGATGGGTGGCGCCGGAGAGCGCCGCGCTATATATAGTCACTGCTGGTCAGTCTCAAGTTGGCTGCCGTTGCAAACACTTACGTGGAAGCACTCAGACCTAGGTCAGATCCTACAGTGTGTTAGAACCAGGAGGACCTGGGAATTCACACTGAGCCAGATTACTTCTGTTTATTATTGTGTTATACTTCAGACTAATTCCAGGGTGTCGAGACCACGGATCTCACACTCAAGATTAGGGACTTTGTGTTATCATTGGGTTATACTTCAGACTAGTTCCAGGGTGTCGAGATCACGGACCTCACAACCAAGATTAGGGACTTTGTGTTATCATTCTGTTGTACTCCAGTCTAGTTCCAGGGTGTCGAGACCACGGACCTCACACCCAAGACTAGGGATATTGTGTACCATCATATTATACTTCAGACTAGTTCCAGGGTGTCGAGACCATGGACCTCACACCCAAGACTAGGCATTGTTTGATATCTGTTATGACCTACTGCTCTTCTGACTATCCCTCTGCTTTCTAATTCGGTACCTACGCATATCTGATTATCTGTTGCCAACCCTGCCTGCCTTTGGATACCGAATCAGCCTTCTGTCTCTGTACCTTGTCTGCCCGTGTGTTGCCGACCTGGCTTGCCCGACCTTGAGAGGTATCTCTCTCCTTTAAGGGATAGTCTCCAGACCTGCTAGTGACATCCACCTTTTAGGTGTCACTCACTCACAGGTCCTTCCTACCTTCAGACTGAACTCCACCCCTTTGGAGATCTCAGGCTGCTGGAGGGTCTTCGCACTTCCCAGAAGGCAGTATCGCCCATACTGCCAAAGACCACCTGCTCCTCGGGTGGTCTTACTCAAAGTAATTACTGTTGCACCAAATGCTCACACTATATAGGTGTCCAGAGGTTAGTTATACTTGGATTATCGGTGATTCTGCAGATCATCAATAATCAGGTATATATCTGTATTCTTGGTGATACTGCAGATCACCAATAATTAGATTCTCTCTGTGTGCTGACACCGATCGTTACAGCAGCCCCTACTTTATGGAACTTACTTCCACAATCAGTACAAGAGGCTCCTTCTCTGGACAGCTTTAAAAAAAGGCTAAAAACTCACCTCTTTTCCCTAGCCGTTGAGACTGCATAATGCAGGGTCACAGCACTTTGAGTCCCCAGGGAGAAAAGCGGTATAGAAATATTATTGTTATTATTGTTGTTTCTACTTGCAACTTTCTTACACTTTTTGTCTGTCTTTCATTCTCTTTTCCAGTGCAACATATACTGTATGCAAATATGAAGCATCTTTTTTACAGGTCACTTTGTACCCATGCCATGTGTAATGTTTTATATCTTCCATTGTTTGTGTTAACGCATGTACGTTGTTTTCTCTTTTTCTTTGTTGTCTCTCTTCCTCTTAAAGAGTCTCTTTAAAGATGGGGCTCGAGAAGTATTTTTTTATGTTAAAGAAAAGATGGAAATGAGATCTGTTATAACATTTCATGTGTAATATTTTATATTTGTTGTTGTATGTGTTAATGCATGTTAGTGCATTTTTTCTATGTTGCCTGTCTTCTCTTTTTTTACATGTGGGGTTCGACAAGGATTTTTCATGGTGAAGAAGAGTTTGGCATGGGATTTGTCATGTATTTGTTCAGTCTCCTTGCAATTTTCTTGCACTTTTTGTCAATTTTGTATACTCTTTTCCAGTATAATAGGCATGCATATATTAACATATTTTTTACAGGTCACTGTGCGTATATGTATATATGTATAGTATTTTATATCTGTTAATGTATGTGTTAATGCATGTAAGTTGGTATCTCTTTTTTTGTGTTGATTTGTTATAACATGTATTTATTCTTCATCCTTGCAACTTTCTTACTCTTTTTGTCTGACTTTTTTCTCTTTTCCAGTATAATATGTATGCATATATAAACAATCTTTTTTTACAGGTCACTTTGTGTGCATTTCATCTGTAGCATTTATATCTGTTATTGTATGTGTTAATGCATGTAAGTTGGTATCACCTTTTTTGTGTTGTCTCTCTTCTGTTTTCTTACAGATGGCGGTGGACAAGTATTTTTCATGTTGAAAAAGAGTTTTCCATGGGATTTGTTATAACATGTCTTTGTTCGTTCTCCTTGCAACTTTCTTACTCTTTTTTTTCTGTTTATGTTTCTATTTTCCAGTATATTATGTATACATATAGGAACAGTCTTTTTTTGCAGGTCTTTTGTGTGCATTTCATGTGTAGTATTTATATCTGTCATTGTATGTGTTAATGCATGCAAGTTGGTATCTCTTTTTCTGTATTGTCTGTCTTCTGTTTTTTTACAGATGGCTGTCGACAAGTATTTTCCAAGTTGAAGAGGCGTTTGGCATCGGATTTGATATAACATCTATTTCTTCTTTCTCCTTGCAACTTTCTTACTCCTTTTTGTCTGACTTTGTTTCCTCTTTTTCTGTATAATATGTATGTAGTTAGTTTTACACTGTGACTGTTTTTATTTTATTTTCCAGTATAATATGTAAGCATATATAATCCCTCTTTTTTGACTGGTCACTCTGTGCGTATTTCATGTGTAGTACTTTATATCTGTTATTGTATGTGTTAATGCATGTTAGTTGGTGTCTCTTTTTCTGTGTTGTCTGTCTTCTGTTTTTTTACAGATGGGATTTTACGAGTATTTTTCATGGTCAAGAAGAGTTTGGCATGGGATTTGATATAACATCTATTTCTTCTTTCTCCTTGCAACTTTCTTTCTCTTTTTGTCTGACTTTTTTTCTCTTTTTCAGTATTATATGTATGCATATATAAACAATCTTTTTTTACAGGTCACTTTGTGTGCATTTCATGGGTAATATTTTATATCTGTCATTGTATGTGTTAAGTTGTAAGTTGAAATCTCTTTTTTGTGTTGTCTCTCTTCTTTTTTCTGATGGTGGTTGACAAGTATTTTTTTTGACAGGTCACTTTGTGCACATGTCATATGTAGTATTTTATATATGTCGTTGTATGTGTTAATGCATGTAAGTTGGTGTCTCTTTTTCTGTATTGTCTCTCTTCTGTTAACTTACAGCTGGCGATCGACAAGTATTTTTCATGGTAAAAAAGAGTTGGGCATAGGATATGTTATTACATAATATGTATTTTCTCTGTCTCCTTGCAACTTTCTTACACTTTTAGTCTGTTTTTAATGCTGTTTTCCAGTATAATATGTAGGAATATATTAACTTTTCTTTTTACAGGTCACTATGCGTATTTTATGAATAGTATTTTATATCTGTTATTGTATGTATTAATGCATGTAAGTTGGTATCACCTTTTTTGTGTTGTCTCTCTTCTTTTTTCTTACAGATGGCGGTTTACAAGCATTTTTCATGTTGACAAAGAGTTTGGTATCGGGTTTGTTATAACATGTATTTGTTCTTTCTCCTTGCAACTTTCTTACTCTTTTTGTCTGACTTTTTTTTTCTCTTTTCCAGTATAATATGTATGCATAAATAAACAATCTTTTTTTACAGATCACTTTGTGTGCATTTTACGTGTAGTATTTTATATCTGTTATTGTATGTGTTAATGCATGTAAATTGTTTTTTTGTTTTGTCTGTCTTCTGTTTTTTTACAGATGGGGTTTACAAGTATTTTTTCATGTTGAACAAGAGTTTTGCATGTGAATTGTTATGGTGGTGACAGTTGGGTGTATTTGTGTTTTCACATTCACTGTGCAGATTTTGCACACTAACTGTTAAAGAAAAGAACTCTGGAGAGGAATAGGGTGGCTATTGGGGAGGAGGAGGCCACAGTACAAGGTGGGTTAACTATATGGATACACTTTAATATGGCCATTTATATAGATACACCTTTTTATGTGAATGGTGAAGTTAACAAACAACCACCGCTATTGGTGTAACACTAACCCACATTGGATAGATTCCTCCAAGACTGTAGGAACAAAACAATTGATGGTATGGTGTGGTATATGGGGTGTATCCATAGATAAGGTGTATCCATAAAAAATGGCCCACCCTGTAGTATCCTTTAGTTTTGCACTGTGACTGTTTCTATTCTCTTTTCCAGTATAATATGTAAGCATATATAATCCTTCTTTTTTGACTGCTCACTGTGCGTATTTCATGTGTAGTACTTTATATTTGTCATTGTATGTGTTAATGCATGTTAGTTGGTATCTCTTTTTCTGTGTTATCTGTCTTCTGTTTTGTTACAGATGGGATTCAACGAGTATTTTTCATGGTGAAGAAGAGTTTGGCATGGGATTTGTTATCACATAACATGTATTTGCTCTGTCTCCTTGCAACTTTCTTGCACTTTTTGTCTGTTTTTTTTTCTTTTTTCCAGTATAATAAGTATGCATATATGAACTTTTATTTTTTTTACAGGTCACTGTGCGCATTTCATGTGTAGTATTTTATATCTGTTATTGTATGTGTTAATGCATGTAAGTTAGTATCTCTTTTTTTGTGTTGTCTCTCTTCTGTTTTCTTACAGATGGCGGTCGACAAGCATTTTTCATGTTGAAGAGGAGTTTGGCATCGGATTTGTTATAACATCTGCTTGTTCTTTCTCCTTGCAACTTTCTTACTCTTTTTGTCTGACTTATTTTCTCTTTTCCAGTATTATATGTATGCATATATAAACAATCTTTTTTTTAAAGGTAACTTTGTGTACGTTTCATGGGTAGTATTTTCTATCTGTTATTGTATGTGTTCTTGCATGTAAGTTGGTATCTCTTTTTTTGTGTTGTCTCTCTTCTGTTTTCTTACAGATGGCGATCGACAAGTATTGTTTTTGACAGGTCACTTTGTGCGCATTTATTGTGTAGTATTTAATATTTGCCATTGTATGTGTTAACCTGCTGGGCGGTCTGGACGAGCTCCGCTCGTCCAGTACCGCCGGAGCCTGCCGCTCAGGCCCTGCTGGGCCGATTTGGCTCAAATAAAAAGCAGCACACGCAGCCGGCACTTTGCCAGTCGCGTGTGCTAGCTGATCGCCGCTGCAGCGCGGCGGTCCGCCGCATGCAGCGGCGAAAGAGGGTCCCACCAGCCGCCTGAGCCCAGCGTAGCCGGAACAAAAAGTTCCGGCCAGCGCTAAGGGCTGGATCGGAGGCGGCTGACGTTGGCTGACGTCCATGACGTCACTCCGCTCGTCGCCATGGTGACGAGGTAAGCGAAACACGGAAGGCCGCTCATTGCGGCCTTCCGTGTTACTTCTGGCCGCCGGAGGCGATCAGAAGAACGCATCCGGAGCGCCCTCTAGTGGGCTTTCATGCAGCCAACTTTCAGTTGGCTGCATGAAATAGGTTTTTTTTTATAAAAAAAAAACGCTCCCGCAGCCTCCCTGGCAATCTTAATAGAACGCCAGGGCGGTTAATGCATGTAAGTTGGTATCTCTTTTTTGTGTTGTCTCTCTTCTGTTTTCTTACAGATGGCGGTCGACAAGTATTTTTCATGTTGAAGAGGAATTTGGCATCAGATTTGTTATAACATGTATTTGTTCTTTCTCCTTGACACTTTTTTACTCTATTTGTCTGACTTTTTTTCTCTTGTCCAGTATAATATGTATGCATATATAAACAATCTTTTTTTACAGGTCACTTTGTGTGCATTTTACGTGTAGTATTTTATATCTGTTATTGTATGTGTTAATGCATGTAAGTTGTTTTTTTTGTTTTGTCTGTCTTCTGGGTTTTTTTTCATAGATAGGGTTTACAAGTATTTTTTAATGTTGAAGAAGAGTTTTGCATGTGAATTTTTATGGTGGTGACAGTTGGGCGTATTTGTGTCTTTATATTCACTGTGCAGATTTTGCACACTACCTGTAAAAGAAAAGAAATTTGGAGAGGAATAGGGTGGCTATTGGGGAGGAGGAGGCCACAGTACAGGGTGGGCCATTTATATGGATACACTTTAATATGACCATTTATATAGATACACCATTTTATGTGAATGGTGAAGTTAACAAACAACCACTGCTATTGGTCTGACACTAACCCACATTGGATAGTTCCCTCCAAGACTGTTCGAACAAAACAATTGATGGTATGGTGTGTTATATGAGGTGTATCCACAGATAGGGTGTATCCATATAAATGGCCCACCCTGTAGTATCCTTTAGTTTTGCACTGTGACTGTTTTTATTCTCTTTTCCAGTATATTATGTAAGCAAATATAATCCTTCTTTTTTGACTGGTCTCTCTGTGCGTATTTCATGTGTAGTACTTTATATTTGTCATTGTATGTGTTAATGCATGTTAGTTGGTATCTCTTTTTCTGTGTTGTCTGTCTTCTGTTTTATTACAGATGGAGTTCAACGAGTATTTTTCATGGTGAAGAAGAGTGTGGCATGGGATTTTTTATCCCAAAACATGTATTTGCTCTGTCTCCTTGCAACTTTCTTGCACTTTTTGTCTGTTTTTTTTTCTTTTTTCCAGTACAATATGTATGCATATATCAACAATTTTTTTTTTACAGGTCACTGTGCGCATTTCATGTGTAGTATTTTATATCTGTTATTGTATGTGTTAATGCATGTAAGTTGGTATCTCTTTTTTTGTGTTGTCTCTCTTCTGTTTTCTTACAGATGGCGGTTGACAAGTATTTTTCATGTTGAAGAGGAATTTGGCATCGGATTTGTTATAACATCTATTTGTTCTTTCTCCTTGCAACTTTTTTACTCTTTTTGTCTGACTTTTTTCTCTTGTCCAGTATAATATGTATGCATATATAAACAATCTTTTTTTACAGGTCAATTTTTGTGCATTTTACGTGTAGTATTTTATATCTGTTATTGTATGTGTTAATGCATGTAAGTTGTTTTTTTTGTTTTGTCTGTCTTCTGTTTTTTTTACAGAGGGGGTTTACAAGTATTTTTCATGTTGAAGAAGAGTTTTGCATGTGAATTTTTATGGGGGTGACAGTTGGGCGTATTTGTGTCTTTATATTCACTGTGCAGATTTTGCACACTAGCTGTGAAAGAAAAGAAATCTGGAGAGGAATAGGGTGGCTATTGGGGAGGAGGAGGCCACAGTACAGGGCGGGCCATTTATATGGATACACTTTAATATGACCATTTATATAGATACACCATTTTATGTGAATGGTGGAGCTAACAAACAACCACTGCTATTGGTATGACACTAACCCACATTGGATAGATCCCTCCAAGACTGTTGGAACAAAAAAATTGATGGCATGGTGTGGTATATGGGGTGTATCCATAAATAAGGTGTATCCATATAAATGGCCCACCCTATAGTATCCTTTAGTTTTGCACTGTGATTGTTTTTATTCTTTTTTCCAGTATATTATGTAAGCATATATAATCCTTCTTTTTTGACTGGTCGCTCTGTGCGTATTTCATGTGTAGTACTTTATATTTGTCATTGTATGTGTTAATGCATGTTAGTTGGTATCTCTTTTTCTGTGTTGTCTGTCTTCTGTTTTATTACAGATGGGGTTCAACGAGTATTTTTCATGGTGAAGAAGAGTGTGGCATGGGATTTTTTATCAAAAAACATGCATTTGCTCTGTCTCCTTGCAACTTTCTTGCACTTTTTGTCTGTTTTTTTTTCTTTTTTCCAGTACAATATGTATGCATATATCAACAATTTTTTTTTTTACAGGTCACTGTGCGCATTTCATGTGTAGTATTTTATATCTGTTATTGTATGTGTTAATGCATGTAAGTTGGTATCTCTTTTTTTGTGTTGTCTCTCTTCTGTTTTCTTACAGATGGCGGTCGACAAGTATTTTTCATGTTGAAGAGGAATTTGGCATTGGATTTGTTATAACATCTATTTGTTCTTTCTCCTTGCAACTTTTTTACTCTTTTTGTCTGACTTTTTTTCTCTTGTCCAGTATAATATGTATGCATATATAAACAATCTTTTTTTACAGGTCACTTTGTGTGCATTTTACGTGTAGTATTTTATATCTGTTATTGTATGTGTTAATGCATGTAAGTTGTTTTTTTTTTTTGTTTTGTCTATCTTCTGTTTTTTTACAGAGGGATTTTACAAGTATTTTTCATGTTGAAGAAGAGTGTTGCATGTGAATTTTTATCGGGGTGACAGTTGGGCTTATTTGTGTCTTTATAGTCACTGTGCAGAGTTTGCACACTAGCTGTTAAAGAAAAGAAATCTGGAGAGGAATAGGGTGGCTATTGGGGAGGAGGAGGCCACAGTATAGGGTGGGCCATTTATGTCGATACACTTTAATATGGCCAATTATATAAATACACTGTTTTATGTGAATGGTGAAGTTAACAAACAACCACCGCTATTGGTGTGACACTAACCCACATTGGATAGATCCCTCCAAGACTGTTGGAACAAAAAAATTGATGGTATGGTGTGGTATATGGGGTGTATCCATAGATAAGGTGTATCCATATAAATGGCCCACCCTGTAGTATCCTTTAGTTTTGCACTGTGACTGTTTTTATTCTCTTTTCCAGTATAATATGTAAGCATATATAATCCTTCTTTTTTGTCTAGTCACTAGAGTTGGGCCGAACCTCCGATTTTAGGTTCGCGAACCGCGTTAAAGTTCGCGAACCGCAATAGACTTCAATAGGGATGCGAACTTTGAAAAAAAAAAATAATTATGCTGGCCACAAAAGTGATGGAAAAGATGTTTCAAGGGGTCTAACACCTGGAGGGGGGCATGGCGGAGTGGGATACACGCCAAAAGTCCCCGGGAAAAATCTGGATTTGACGCAAAGCAGCGTTTTAAGGGCAGAAATCACATTCACTAAACAGGTATACAGTGGCGGGTCCACTGAACAGAACAGGTATACAGTGGCGGGTCCACTGAACAGAACAGGTATACAGTGGCGGGTCCACTGAACAGAACAGGTATACAGTGGCGGGTCCACTGAACAGAACAGGTATACAGTGGCGGGTTCACAGAACAGGTATGCAGTGGCAGGATCACTGAACACAATAGGTATGCAGTGGCGTGTTCACTAAACAGGTATACAGTGGCGGGTCCACTGAACAGAACAGGTATACAGTGGCGGGTCCACTGAACAGAACAGGTATACAGTGGCTGGTCCACTGAACAGAACAGGTATACAGTGGCGGGTTCACAGAACAGGTATACAGTGGCGGGTCCACTGAACAGAACAGGTATACAGTGGCGGGTTCACAGAACAGGTATGCAGTGGCAGGATCACTGAACACAATAGGTATGCAGTGGCGTGTTCACTAAACAGGTATACAGTGGCGGGTCCACTGAACAGAACAGGTATACAGTGGCGGGTCCACTGAACAGAACAGGTATACAGTGGCTGGTCCACTGAACAGAACAGGTATACAGTGGCGGGTTCACAGAACAGGTATACAGTGGCGGGTCCACTGAACAGAACAGGTATACAGTGGCAGGTTCACTGAACAGGTATACAGTGGCGGGTCCACTGAACAGAACAGGTATACAGTGGCGGGTTCACAGAACAGGTATGCAGTGGCAGGTTCACTGAACACAACAGGTATGCAGTGGCGGGTTCACTGAACAGGTATACAGTGGCGGGTCCACTGAACAGAACAGGTATACAGTGGTGGGTCCACTGAACAGAACAGGTATACAGTGGCGGGTCCACTGAACAGAACAGGTATACAGTGGCGGGTTCACAGAACAGGTATACAGTGGCGGGTTCACAGAACAGGTATGCAGTGGCAGGTTCACTGAACACAACAGGTATGCAGTGGCGGGTTCACTGAACAGGTATACAGTGGCGGGTCCACTGAACAGAACAGGTATACAGTGGCGGGTCCACTGAACAGAACAGGTATACAGTGGCAGGTCCACTGAACAGAACAGGTATACAGTGGCGGGTTCACAGAACAGGTATACAGTGGCGGGTCCACTGAACAGAACAGGTATACAGTGGCGGGTTCACAGAACAGGTATACAGTGGCGGGTCCACTGAACAGAACAGGTATACAGTGGCGGGTTCACAGAACAGGTATGCAGTGGCAGGATCACTGAACACAATAGGTATGCAGTGGCGTGTTCACTAAACAGGTATACAGTGGCGGGTCCACTGAACAGAACAGGTATACAGTGGCGGGTTCACTGAACAGGTATACAGTGGTGGGTCCACTGAACAGAACAGGTATACAGTGGCGGGTTCACAGAACAGGTATGCAGTGGCAGGTTCACTGAATACAACAGGTATGCAGTGGCGGGTTCACTGAACAGGTATACAGTGGCGGGTCCACTGAACAGAACAGGTATACAGTGGCGGGTCCACTGAACAGAACAGGTATACAGTGGCGGGTCCACTGAACAGAACAGGTATACAGTGGCGGGTTCACAGAACAGGTATACAGTGGCGGGTCCACTGAACAGAACAGGTATACAGTGGCGGGTTCACAGAACAGGTATACAGTGGCGGGTCCACTGAACAGAACAGGTATACAGTGGTGGGTTCACAGAACAGGTATGCAGTGGCAGGATCACTGAACACAATAGGTATGCAGTGGCGTGTTCACTAAACAGGTATACAGTGGCGGGTCCACTGAACAGAACAGGTATACAGTGGCGGGTTCACAGAACAGGTATGCAGTGGCAGGTTCACTAAACACAACAGGTATGCAGTGGCGGGTTCACTGAACAGGTATACAGTGGCGGGTCCACTGAACAGAACAGGTATACAGTGGCGGGTCCACTGAACAGAACAGGTATACAGTGGCGGGTCCACTGAACAGAACAGGTATACAGTGGCGGGTTCACAGAACAGGTATACAGTGGCGGGTCCACTGAACAGAACAGGTATACAGTGGCGGGTTCACAGAACAGGTATACAGTGGCGGGTCCACTGAACAGAACAGGTATACAGTGGCGGGTTCACAGAACAGGTATGCAGTGGCAGGATCACTGAACACAATAGGTATGCAGTGGCGTGTTCACTAAACAGGTATACAGTGGCGGGTCCACTGAACAGAACAGGTATACAGTGGCGGGTTCACTGAACAGGTATACAGTGGCGGGTCCACTGAACAGAACAGGTATACAGTGGCGGGTTCACAGAACAGGTATGCAGTGGCAGGTTCACTGAACACAACAGGTATGCAGTGGCGGGTTCACTGAACAGGTATACAGTGGCGGGTCCACTGAACAGAACAGGTATACAGTGGTGGGTCCACTGAACAGAACAGGTATACAGTGGCGGGTTCACAGAACAGGTATGCAGTGGCGGGTCCACTGAACAGAACAGGTATACAGTGGCGGGTTCACAGAACAGGTATGCAGTGGCAGGATCACTGAACAGGTATGGAGTGGCAGGATCACAGTACAGGTATGCAGTGGGCTGAGGGCTCACTGAACAGAACAGGTATGCAGTGGCAGGATCACTGAACAGTTATGCAGTGGCAGGATCACAGTACAGGTATGCAGTGGGCTGAGGGCTCACTGAACAGAACAGGTATGCAGTGGCAGGATCACTGAACAGGTATGCAGTGGCAGGATCACAGTACAGGTATGCAGTGGGCTGAGGGCTCACCGAACAGAACAGGTATGCAGCCAGGAAGAAGTTAAGCCTAACTAATCTTTCCCTATATGAGAGACTGCAGCAGCTCGCCCTACTCTCACTAATGCAGGCACACGAGTGGCCGTAATGGCCGCCACTGCCTGCCTTATATAAGGGGGGGTGGGGCTCCAGGGGCTAGTGTAGCCTAATTGGCTACACTGGGCCTGCTGACTGTGATGTAGAGGGTCAAAGTTGACCCTCAGTGCATTATGGGGCGAACCGAACTTCTTCCGCAAAAGGTTCGCGTGCGGTACCCGCACGCGAACCACCTACGTTCGCCGGCGAACCGTTTGGCCCAACTCTACTGGTCACTCTGTGCGTATTTCATGTGTAGTACTTTATATTTGTCATTGTATGTGTTATTGCATGTTAGTTGGTATCTCTTTTCTGTGTTGTCTGTCTTCTGTTTTATTACAGATGGGGTTCAACAAGTATTTTTCATGGTGAAGAAGAGTTTGGCATGTGATTTGTTATCACATAACATGTATTTGCTCTGTCTACTTGCAACTTTCTTGCACTTTTTGTCTGTTTTTTTTCTTTTTTTCCAGTATAATAAGTATGCATATATGAACTTTTTTTTTTTTACAGGTCACTGTGCGCATTTCATGTGTAGTATTTTATATCTGTTATTGTATGTGTTAATGCATGTAAGTTGGTATCTCTTTTTTTGTGTTGTCTCTCTTCTTTTTTCTTACAGATGGCGGTCGACAAGCATTTTTCATGTTGAAGAGGAGTTTGGCATCGGATTTGTTATAACATCTGTTTGTTCTTTCTCCTTGCAACTTTCTTACTCTTTTTGTCTGACTTTTTTTCTCTTTTTCAGTATAATATGTATGCATACATAAACAATCTTTTTTTACAGGTCACTTTGTGTGCATTTCATAGGTAGTATTTTTTACCTGTTATTGGATGTGTTAATGCATGTAACTTGGTATCTCTTTTTTTGTCTTGTCTCTCTTCTGTTTTCTTACAGATGGCGGTTGACAAGTATTGTTTTTGACAGGTCACTTTGTGCGCATTTAATGTGTAGTATTTTATATTTGTCATTGTATGTGTTAATGCATGTAAGTCGGTATCTTTTTTTTGTGTTGTCTCTCTTCTGTTTTCTTACAGATGGCGATCGACAAGTATTTTTTTATGTTGAAGAGGAATTTGGCATCGGATTTGTTGTAACATCTGTTTAATCTTTCTTCTTGCAACTTTCTTACTCTTTTTGTCTGACTTTTTTTTCTCTTTTTCAGTATAATATGTATGCATATATAAACAATCTTTTTTTACAGGTCACTTTGTGTGCATTTCATGGGTAGTATTTTATATCTGTTATTGTATGTGTTAATGCATGTAAGTTGACATCTCTATTTTTGTGTTGTCTCTCTTCTGTTTTCTTACAGATGGCGGTTGACAAGTATTGTTTTTGACAGCTCACTTTGTGCGCATTTAATGTGTAGTATTTTATATTTGTCATTGTATGTGTTAATGCATGTAAGTTGGTATCTCTTTTTTTGTGTTGTTTCTCTTCTGTTTTCTTACAGATGGTGATCGACAAGTATTTTTCATGTTGAAGAGGAATTTGGCATCGGATTTGTTATAACATGTATTTGTTCTTTCTCCTTGCAACTTTTTTACTCTTTTTGTCTAACTTTTTTTCTTTTGTCCAGTATAATATGTATGCATATATAAACAATCTTTTTTTACAGGTCACTTTGTGTGCATTTTACGTGTAGTATTTTATATCTGTTATTGTATGTGTTAATGCATGTAAGTCGTTTTTCTTTGTTTTGTCTGTCATCTGTTTTTTTTATAGATAGGGTTTACAAGTATTTTTTAATGTTGAAGAAGATTTTTGCATGTGAATTTTTATAGTGGTGACAGTTGGGCGTATATGTGTCTTTATATTCACTGTACAGATTTTGCACACTAGCTGTGAAAGAAAATAAATCTGGAGAGGAATAGGGTGGCTATTGGGGAGGAGGAGGCCACAGTACAGGGTGGGCCATTTATATGGATACACTTTAATATGGCCATTTATATAGATACACCATTTTATGTGAATGGTGAAGTTAACAAACAACCACTGCTATTGGTCTGACACTAACCCACATTTGATAGATTCCTCCAAGACTGTTGGAACAAAAACATTGATGGTATGGTGTGGTATATGGGGTGTATCCATAGATAAGGTGTATCCATATAAATGGCCCACCCTGTAGTATCCTTTAGTTTTGCACTGTGACTGTTTTTATTCTCTTTTCCAGTATAAAATGTAAGCATATATAATCCTTCTTTTTTGACTGGTCACTCTGTGCATATTTCATGTGTAATACTTTATATTTGTCATTGTATGTGTTATTGCATGTTAGTTGGTATCTCTTTTCATTGTTGTCTGTCTTCTGTTTTATTACAGATGGGGTTCAACAAGTATTTTTCATGGTGAAGAAGAGTTTGGCATGGGATTTGTTATCACATAACATGTATTTGCTCTGTCTTATTGGCAACTTTCTTGCACTTTTTGTCTGTTTTTTTTCTTTTTTTCCAGTATAATAAGTATGCATATATGAACAATTTTTTTTACAGGTCACTGTGCGCATTTCATGCGTAGTATTTTATATCTGTTATTGTATGTGTTAATGCATGTAAGTTGGTATCTCTTTTTTTGTGTTGTCTCTCTTCTGTTTTCTTACAGATGGCGGTTGACAAGTATTGTTTTTGACAGCTCACTTTGTGCGCATTTAATGTGTAGTATTTTATATTTGTCATTGTATGTGTTAATGCATGTAAGTTGGTATCTCTTTTTTTGTGTTGTTTCTCTTCTGTTTTCTTACAGATGGCGATCGACAAGTATTTTTCATGTTGAAGAGGAATTTGGCATCGGATTTGTTATAACATGTATTTGTTCTTTCTCCTTGCAACTTTTTTACTCTTTTTGTCTAACTTTTTTTCTCTTGTCCAGTATAATATGTATGCATATATAAACAATCTTTTTTTACAGGTCACTTTGTGTGCATTTTACGTGTAGTATTTTATATCTGTTATTGTATGTGTTAATGCATGTAAGTCGTTTTTCTTTGTTTTGTCTGTCATCTGTTTTTTTTATAGATAGGGTTTACAAGTATTTTTTAATGTTGAAGAAGATTTTTGCATGTGAATTTTTATAGTGGTGACAGTTGGGCGTATATGTGTCTTTATATTCACTGTACAGATTTTGCACACTAGCTGTGAAAGAAAATAAATCTGGAGAGGAATAGGGTGGCTATTGGGGAGGAGGAGGCCACAGTACAGGGTGGGCCATTTATATGGATACACTTTAATATGGCCATTTATATAGATACACCATTTTATGTGAATGGTAAAGTTAACAAACAACCACTGCTATTGGTCTGACACTAACCCACATTTGATAGATTCCTCCAAGACTGTTGGAACAAAAACATTGATGGTATGGTGTGGTATATGGGGTGTATCCATAGATAAGGTGTATCCATATAAATGGCCCACCCTGTAGTATCCTTTAGTTTTGCACTGTGACTGTTTTTATTCTCTTTTCCAGTATAAAATGTAAGCATATATAATCCTTCTTTTTTGACTGGTCACTCTGTGCATATTTCATGTGTAATACTTTATTTTTGTCATTGTATGTGTTATTGCATGTTAGTTGGTATCTCTTTTCATTGTTGTCTGTCTTCTGTTTTATTACAGATGGGGTTCAACAAGTATTTTTCATGGTGAAGAAGAGTTTGGCATGGGATTTGTTATCACATAACATGTATTTGCTCTGTCTTATTGGCAACTTTCTTGCACTTTTTGTCTGTTTTTTTTCTTTTTTTCCAGTATAATAAGTATGCATATATGAACAATTTTTTTTACAGGTCACTGTGCGCATTTCATGCGTAGTATTTTATATCTGTTATTGTATGTGTTAATGCATGTAAGTTGGTATCTCTTTTTTTGTGTTGTCTCTCTTCTTTTTTCTTACAGATGGCGGTCGACAAGCATTTTTCATGTTGAAGAGGAGTTTGGCATCGGATTTGTTATAACATCTGTTTGTTCTTTCTCCTTGCAACTTTCTTACTCTTTTTGTCTGACTTTTTTTCTCTTTTTCAGTATAATATGTATGCATACATAAACAATCTTTTTTTACAGGTCACTTTGTGTGCATTTCATAGGTAGTATTTTTTACCTGTTATTGGATGTGTTAATGCATGTAACTTGGTATCTCTTTTTTTGTCTTGTCTCTCTTCTGTTTTCTTACAGATGGCGGTTGACAAGTATTGTTTTTGACAGGTCACTTTGTGCGCATTTAATGTGTAGTATTTTATATTTGTCATTGTATGTGTTAATGCATGTAAGTCGGTATCTTTTTTTTGTGTTGTCTCTCTTCTGTTTTCTTACAGATGGCGATCGACAAGTATTTTTTTATGTTGAAGAGGAATTTGGCATCGGATTTGTTGTAACATCTGTTTAATCTTTCTTCTTGCAACTTTCTTACTCTTTTTGTCTGACTTTTTTTTCTCTTTTTCAGTATAATATGTATGCATATATAAACAATCTTTTTTTACAGGTCACTTTGTGTGCATTTCATGGGTAGTATTTTATATCTGTTATTGTATGTGTTAATGCATGTAAGTTGACATCTCTATTTTTGTGTTGTCTCTCTTCTGTTTTCTTACAGATGGCGGTTGACAAGTATTGTTTTTGACAGCTCACTTTGTGCGCATTTAATGTGTAGTATTTTATATTTGTCATTGTATGTGTTAATGCATGTAAGTTGGTATCTCTTTTTTTGTGTTGTTTCTCTTCTGTTTTCTTACAGATGGTGATCGACAAGTATTTTTCATGTTGAAGAGGAATTTGGCATCGGATTTGTTATAACATGTATTTGTTCTTTCTCCTTGCAACTTTTTTACTCTTTTTGTCTAACTTTTTTTCTTTTGTCCAGTATAATATGTATGCATATATAAACAATCTTTTTTTACAGGTCACTTTGTGTGCATTTTACGTGTAGTATTTTATATCTGTTATTGTATGTGTTAATGCATGTAAGTCGTTTTTCTTTGTTTTGTCTGTCATCTGTTTTTTTTATAGATAGGGTTTACAAGTATTTTTTAATGTTGAAGAAGATTTTTGCATGTGAATTTTTATAGTGGTGACAGTTGGGCGTATATGTGTCTTTATATTCACTGTACAGATTTTGCACACTAGCTGTGAAAGAAAATAAATCTGGAGAGGAATAGGGTGGCTATTGGGGAGGAGGAGGCCACAGTACAGGGTGGGCCATTTATATGGATACACTTTAATATGGCCATTTATATAGATACACCATTTTATGTGAATGGTGAAGTTAACAAACAACCACTGCTATTGGTCTGACACTAACCCACATTTGATAGATTCCTCCAAGACTGTTGGAACAAAAACATTGATGGTATGGTGTGGTATATGGGGTGTATCCATAGATAAGGTGTATCCATATAAATGGCCCACCCTGTAGTATCCTTTAGTTTTGCACTGTGACTGTTTTTATTCTCTTTTCCAGTATAAAATGTAAGCATATATAATCCTTCTTTTTTGACTGGTCACTCTGTGCATATTTCATGTGTAATACTTTATATTTGTCATTGTATGTGTTATTGCATGTTAGTTGGTATCTCTTTTCATTGTTGTCTGTCTTCTGTTTTATTACAGATGGGGTTCAACAAGTATTTTTCATGGTGAAGAAGAGTTTGGCATGGGATTTGTTATCACATAACATGTATTTGCTCTGTCTTATTGGCAACTTTCTTGCACTTTTTGTCTGTTTTTTTTCTTTTTTTCCAGTATAATAAGTATGCATATATGAACAATTTTTTTTACAGGTCACTGTGCGCATTTCATGCGTAGTATTTTATATCTGTTATTGTATGTGTTAATGCATGTAAGTTGGTATCTCTTTTTTTGTGTTGTCTCTCTTCTGTTTTCTTACAGATGGCGGTTGACAAGTATTGTTTTTGACAGCTCACTTTGTGCGCATTTAATGTGTAGTATTTTATATTTGTCATTGTATGTGTTAATGCATGTAAGTTGGTATCTCTTTTTTTGTGTTGTTTCTCTTCTGTTTTCTTACAGATGGCGATCGACAAGTATTTTTCATGTTGAAGAGGAATTTGGCATCGGATTTGTTATAACATGTATTTGTTCTTTCTCCTTGCAACTTTTTTACTCTTTTTGTCTAACTTTTTTTCTCTTGTCCAGTATAATATGTATGCATATATAAACAATCTTTTTTTACAGGTCACTTTGTGTGCATTTTACGTGTAGTATTTTATATCTGTTATTGTATGTGTTAATGCATGTAAGTCGTTTTTCTTTGTTTTGTCTGTCATCTGTTTTTTTTATAGATAGGGTTTACAAGTATTTTTTAATGTTGAAGAAGATTTTTGCATGTGAATTTTTATAGTGGTGACAGTTGGGCGTATATGTGTCTTTATATTCACTGTACAGATTTTGCACACTAGCTGTGAAAGAAAATAAATCTGGAGAGGAATAGGGTGGCTATTGGGGAGGAGGAGGCCACAGTACAGGGTGGGCCATTTATATGGATACACTTTAATATGGCCATTTATATAGATACACCATTTTATGTGAATGGTAAAGTTAACAAACAACCACTGCTATTGGTCTGACACTAACCCACATTTGATAGATTCCTCCAAGACTGTTGGAACAAAAACATTGATGGTATGGTGTGGTATATGGGGTGTATCCATAGATAAGGTGTATCCATATAAATGGCCCACCCTGTAGTATCCTTTAGTTTTGCACTGTGACTGTTTTTATTCTCTTTTCCAGTATAAAATGTAAGCATATATAATCCTTCTTTTTTGACTGGTCACTCTGTGCATATTTCATGTGTAATACTTTATTTTTGTCATTGTATGTGTTATTGCATGTTAGTTGGTATCTCTTTTCATTGTTGTCTGTCTTCTGTTTTATTACAGATGGGGTTCAACAAGTATTTTTCATGGTGAAGAAGAGTTTGGCATGGGATTTGTTATCACATAACATGTATTTGCTCTGTCTTATTGGCAACTTTCTTGCACTTTTTGTCTGTTTTTTTTCTTTTTTTCCAGTATAATAAGTATGCATATATGAACAATTTTTTTTACAGGTCACTGTGCGCATTTCATGCGTAGTATTTTATATCTGTTATTGTATGTGTTAATGCATGTAAGTTGGTATCTCTTTTTTTGTGTTGTCTCTCTTCTTTTTTCTTACAGATGGCGGTCGACAAGCATTTTTCATGTTGAAGAGGAGTTTGGCATCGGATTTGTTATAACATCTGTTTGTTCTTTCTCCTTGCAACTTTCTTACTCTTTTTGTCTGACTTTTTTTCTCTTTTCCAGTATAATATGTATGCATACATAAACAATCTTTTTTTACAGGTCACTTTGTGTGCATTTCATAGGTAGTATTTTTTTACCTGTTATTGTATGTGTTAATGCATGTAACTTGGTATCTCTTTTTTTGTGTTGTCTCTCTTCTGTTTTCTTACAGATGGCAATCGACAAGTATTTTTCATGTTGAAGAGGAATTTGGCATCGGATTTGTTATAACATGTATTTGTTCTTTCTACTTGCAACTTTTTTACTCTTTTTGTCTGACTTTTTTTCTCTTGTCCAGTATAATATGTATGCATATATAAACAATCTTTTTTTACAGGTCACTTTGTGTGAATTTTACGTGTAGTATTTTATATCTGTTATTGTATGTGTTAATGCATGTAAGTTGTTTTTTTTTTGTTTTGTCTGTCTTCTGTTTTTTTACAGAGGGTGTTTACAAGTATTTTTCATGTTGAAGAAGAGTTTTGCATGTGAATTTTTATGGGGGTGACAGTTGGGCGTATTTGTGTCTATATATTTACTGTGCAGATTTTGCACACTAGCTGTGAAAGAAAAGAAATCTGGAGAGGAATAGGGTGGCTATTGGGGAGGAGGAGGCCACAGTACAGGTTGGGCCATTTATATGGATACACTTTAATATGGCCATTTATATACATACACCATTTTATGTGAATGGTGAAGTTAACAAACAACCACTGCTATTGGTCTGACACTAACCCACATTGGATAGATCCCTCCAAGACTGTTGGAACAAAAACATTGATGGTATGGTGTGGTATATGGGGTGTATCCATAGATAAGGTGTATCCATATAAATGGCCCACCCTGTAGTATCCTTTAGTTTTGCACTGTGACTGTTTTTATTCTCTTTTCCAGTACAATATGTAAGCATATATAATTCTTCTTTTTTAACTCGTCACTCTGTGCATATTTCATGTGTAATACTTTATATTTGTCATTGTATGTGTTAATGCATGTTATTTGGTATCTCTTTTTCTGTGTGGTCTGTCTTCTGTTTTATTACAGATGGGGTTCAACGAGTATTTTTCATGGTGAAGAAGAGTTTGGCATGGGATTTGTTATCACATAACATGTATTTGCTCTGTCTCCTTGCAACTTTCTTACTCTTTTTGTCTGACTTTTTTTCTCTTTTTCAGTATAATATGTATGCATATATAAACAATCTTTTTTTACAGGTCACTTTGTGTGCATTTCATGGGTAGTATTTTATCTCTGTTATTGTATGTGTTAATGCATGTAAGCTGGTATCTTTTTTTGTGTTGTCTCTCTTATGTTTTTTTACAGATACTGATCAACATGTATTTTTCATGTTGAAGAGGAGTTTGGCATCGGATTTGTTGTTACATGTATTTGTTTTTTCTCTTTGCAACTTTCTTACTCTTTTTGTCTGACTGTTTCCTCTTGTCCAGTATAATATGTATGCATATATAAACAATCTTTTTTTTACAGGTCACTTTGTGTTCATTTTACGTGTAGTATTTTATATCTGTTATTGTATGTGTTAATGCATGTAAGTTGTTTTTTTTTGTTTTGTCTGTCTTCAGTTTTTTTACAGATGGGATTTACAAGTATTTTTCATGTTGAAGAAGAGTTTTGCATGTGAATTTTTATGGGGGTGACAGTTGGGCGTATTTGTGTCTTTATATTCACTGTGCAGATTTTGCACACTACCTGTTAAGGAAAAGAAATCTGGAAAGGAATAGGGTGGCTATTGGGGAGGAGGAGGCCACAGTATAGGGTGGGCCATTTATGTGGATACACTTTAATAAGGCCATTTATATAGATACACCGTTTTATGTAAATGGTGAAGTTAACAAACAACCACTGCTATTGATCTGACACTAACCCACATTGGATAGATCCCTCCAAGACTGTTGAAACAAAAACATTGATGGTATGTTGTACTATATGGGGTGTATCCATAGATAAGGTGTATCCATATAAATGGCCCACCCTGTAGTATCCTTTAGTTTTGCACTGTGACTGTTTCTATTCTCTTTTCCAGTATAATATGTAAGCATATATAATCCTTCTTTTTTGACTGGTCACTCTGTGCGTATTTCATGTGTAGTACTTTATATTTGTCATTGTATGTGTTAATGCATATTAGTTGGTATCTCTTTTTCTGTGTTGTCTGTCTTTTGTTTTATTACAGATGGGGTTCAACGAGTATTTTTCATGGTGAAGAAGAGTTTGGCATGGGATTTGTTATCACATAACATGTATTTGCTCTGTCTCCTTGCAACTTTTTTGCACTTTTTGTCTGTTTTTTATTCTTTTTACCAGTATAATAAGTATGCATATATGAACAATTTTTTTTACAGGTCACTGTGCGCATTTCATGTGTAGTATTTTATATCTGTTATTGTATGTGTTAATGCATGTAAGTTGGTATCTCTTTTTTTGTGTTGTCTCTCTTCTGTCTCCTTACAGATGGCGGTCGACAAGCATTTTTCATGTTGAAGAGGAGTTTGGCATCGGATTTGTTATAACATCTGTTTGTTCTTTCTCCTTGCAACTTTCTTACTCTTTTTGTCTGACTTCTTTTCTCTTTTTCAGTATTATATGTATGCATATATAAACAATCTTTTTTTTTTAATGGTAACTTTGTGTGCGTTTCATGGGTAGTATTTTATATCTGTTATTGTATGTATTCATGCATGTAAGTTGGTATCTCTTTTTTTTGTGTTGTCTCTCTTCTGTTTTCTTACAGATGGCGATCGACAAGTATTGTTTTTGACAGGTCACTTTGTGCGCATTTAATGTGTAGTATTTAATATTTGTCATTGTATGTGTTAATGCATGTAAGTTGGTATCTCTTTTTTTGTGTTGTCTCTCTTCTGTTTTCTTACAGATGGCGGTCGACAAGTATTTTTCATGTTGAAGAGGAATTTGGCATCAGATTTGTTATAACATGTATTTGTTCTTTCTCCTTGACACTTTTTTACTCTTTTTGTCTGACTTTTTTTCTCTTGTCCAGTATAATATGTATGCATATATACATACCTCCCAACTTTTTGAGATGAGAAAGAGGGACACTTAAGCCACGCCCCTGCCATACCTCTTACCATGCCCCAGACACACCCCTAATCACGCATACCATAACAATTTCATAAGAAAAATATGTTGTTTTATAATACAAACCATTCTGGTCCTCTCTATCCTGGTTCAATTTCCTTTATATTAACATTTTAAAATTAGTAATATATCAATTTAAAGGATGGGAATAAAGTTTAGAGTCAATCATACACATTTTTTAGTAGAGAAATATATATATCTACATAGAAATAGGGACAAAGTCCTGAAAGAGGGACAAATGAGGAGGAAAGAGGGACAGAGGGACAGGGCTCCAAAAGAGGGACTGTCCCTCCGAAAAAGGGTCAGTTGGGAGCTATGATATATAAACAAACTTTTTTTACAGGTCACTTTGTGTGCATTTTACGTGTAGTATTTTATATCTGTTATTGTATGTGTTAATGCATGTAAGTTGTTTTTTTTGTTTTGTCTGTCTTCTGTTTTTTTTTTCATAGATAGGGTTTACAAGTATTTTTTTAATGTTGAAGAAGATTTTTGCATGTGAATTTTTATGGTGGTGACAGTTGGGCGTATTTGTGTCTTTATATTCACTGTGCAGATTTTGCACACTAGCTGTGAAAGAAAAGAAATTAGGAGAGGAATAGGGTGGCTATTGGGGAGGAGGAGGCCACAGTACAGGGTGGGCCATTTATATGGATACACTTTAATATGGCCATTTATATAGATACACCATTTTATGTGAATGGTGAAGTTAACAAACAACCACTGCTATTGGTCTGACACTAACCCACATTGGATAGTTCCCTCCAAGACTGTTCGAACAAAACAATTGATGGTATGGTGTGTTATATGGGGTGTATCCATAGATAAGGTGTATCCATATAAATGGCCCACCCTGTAGTATCCTTTAGTTTTGCACTGTGACTGTTTTTATTCTCTTTTCCAGTATATTATGTAAGCATATATAAACCTTCTTTTTTGACTGGTCACTCTGTGCGTATTTCATGTGTAGTACTTTATATTTGTCATTGTATGTGTTAATGCATGTTAGTTGGTATCTCTTTTTCTGTGTTGTCTGTCTTCTGTTTTATTACAGATGGGGTTCAACGAGTATTTTTCATGGTGAAGAAGAGTTTGGCATGGGATTTGTTATCACATAACATGTATTTGCTCTGTCTCCTTGCAACTTTCTTACTCTTTTTGTCTGACTTTTTTTCTCTTTTTCAGTATAATATGTATGCATATATAAACAATCTTTTTTTACAGGTCACTTTGTGTGCATTTCATGGGTAGTATTTTATATCTGTTATTGTATGTGTTAATGCATGTAAGTTGGTATCTCTTTTTTTGTGTTGTCTCTCTTCTGTTTTCTTACAGATGGCGGTTGACAAGTATTGTTTTTGACAGCTCACTTTGTGCGCATTTAATGTGTAGTATTTTATATTTGTCATTGTATGTGTTAATGCATGTAAGTTGGTATCTCTTTTTTTGTGTTGTTTCTCTTCTGTTTTCTTACAGATGGCGATCGACAAGTATTTTTCATGTTGAAGAGGAATTTGGCATCGGATTTGTTATAACATGTATTTGTTCTTTCTCCTTGCAACTTTTTTACTCTTTTTGTCTAACTTTTTTTCTCTTGTCCAGTATAATATGTATGCATATATAAACAATCTTTTTTTACAGGTCACTTTGTGTGCATTTTACGTGTAGTATTTTATATCTGTTATTGTATGTGTTAATGCATGTAAGTCGTTTTTCTTTGTTTTGTCTGTCATCTGTTTTTTTTATAGATAGGGTTTACAAGTATTTTTTAATGTTGAAGAAGATTTTTGCATGTGAATTTTTATAGTGGTGACAGTTGGGCGTATATGTGTCTTTATATTCACTGTACAGATTTTGCACACTAGCTGTTAAAGAAAAGAAATCTGGAGAGGAATAGGGTGGCTATTGGGGAGGAGGAGTCCACAGTACAGGGTGGGCCATTTATGTGGATACACTTTAATATGGCCATTTATATAAGTACACCGTTTTATGTGAATGGTGAAGTTAACAAACAACCACCGCTATTGGTGTAACACTAACCCACATTGGATAGATCCCTCCAAGACTGTTGGAACAAAAAAATTGATGGTATGGTGTGGTATATGGGGTGTATCCATAGATAAGGTGTATCCATATAAATGGCCAACCCTGTAGTATCCTTTAGTTTTGCACTGTGACTGTTTTTATTCTCTTTTCCAGTATATTATGTAAGCATATATAATCCTACTTTTTTGACTGGTCGCTCTGTGCATATTTCATGTGTAGTACTTTATATTTGTCATTGTATGTGTTAATGCATGTTAGTTGGTATCTCTTTTTCTGTGTTGTCTGTCTTCTGTTTTATTACAGATGGGGTTCAACGAGTATTTTTCATGGTGAAGAAGAGTTTGGCATGGGATTTGTTATCACATAACATGTATTTGCTCTGTCTCCTTGCAACTTTCTTGCACTTTTTGACTTTTTTTTTTTCTTTTTAACAGTATAATAAGTATGCATATATGAACATTTTTTTTTACAGGTCACTGTGTGCATTTCATGTGTAGTATTTTATATCTGTTATTGTATGTGTTAATGCATGTAAGTTGGTATCTCTTTTTTTGTGTTGTCTCTCTTCTGTTTTCTTACAGATGGCAATCGACAAGTATTTTTCATGTTGAAGAGGCATTTGGCATCGGATTTGTTATAACATGTATTTGTTCTTTCTCCTTGCAACTTTCTTACTCTTTTTGTCTGACTTTTTTTTCTTTTCCAGTATAATATGTATGCATATATAAACAATCTTTTTTTACAGGTCACTTTGTGTGCATTTTACGTGTAGTATTTTATATCTGTTATTGTATGTGTTAATGCATGTAAGTTGTTTTTGTTTTTGTTTTGTCTGTCTTCTGTTTTTTTACAGAGGGTGTTTACAAGTATTTTTCATGTTGAAGAAGAGTTTTGCATGTGAATTTTTATGGGGGTGACAGTTTGGCTTATTTGTGTCTTTATATTCACTGTGCAGATTTTGCACACTAGCTGTTAAAGAAAAGAAATCTGGAGAGGAATAGGGTGGCTATTGGGGAGGAGGAGGCCACAGTACAGGGTGGGCCATTTATATGGATACACTTTGATATGGCCATTTATATAGATACACCATTTTATGTGAATGGTGAAGTTAACAAACAACCACTGCTATTGGTCTGACACTAACCCACATTGTAAAGATCCCTCCAAGACTGTTGGAACAAAAAAATTGATGGTATGGTGTGGTATATGGGGTGTATCCATTGATAAGGTGTATCCATATAAATGGCCCACCCTGTAGTATCCTTTAGTTTTGCACTGTGACTGTTTTTATTCTCTTTTCCAGTATATTATGTAAGCATATATAATCCTTCTTTTTTGACTGGTCACTCTGTGCGTATTTCATGTGTAGTACTTTATATTTGTCATTGTATGTGTTAATGCATGTTAGTTGGTATCTCTTTTTCTGTGTTGTCTGTCTTCTGTTTTATTATAGATGGGATTCAACAAGTATTTTTCATGGTGAAGAAGAGTTTGGCATGGGATTTGTTATCACATAACATGTATTTGCTCTGTCTTCTTGCAACTTTCTTGCACTTTTTGTCTGTTTTTTTATTCTTTTTACCAGTATAATAAGTATGCATATATGAATATTTTTTTTTTCTACAGGTCACTGTGCGCATTCCATGTGTAGTATTTTATATCTGTTATTGTATGTGTTTATGCATGTAAGTTGGTATCTCTTTTTTGTGTTGTCTCTTTTCTGTTTTCTTACAGATGGCAGTCGACAAGTATTTTTCATGTTGAAGAGGAGTTTGGATTCGGATTTGTTATAACATGTATTTGTTCTTTCTCCTTGCAACTTTCTTACTCTTTTTGTCTGACTTTTTTTCTCTTGTCCAGTATAATATGTATGCATATATAAACAATCTTTTTTTACATGTCACTTTGTGTGCATTTTACGTGTAGTATTTTATATCTGTTATTGTATGTGTTAATGCATGTAAGTTGTTTTTTGCATGTGAATTTTTATGGTGGTGACAGTTGGGCGTATTTGTGTCTTTATATTCACTGTGCAGATTTTGCACACTAGCTGTGAAAGAAAAGAAATTAGGAGAGGAAGAGGGTGGCTATTGGGGAGAAGGTGGCCACAGTACAGGGTGGGCCATTTATATGGATACACTTTAATATGGCTATTTTATATAGATACACCATTTTATGTGAATGGTGAAGTTAACAAACAACCACTGCTATTGATCTGACACTAACCCACATTGGATAGATCCCTCCAAGACTGTTGGAACAAAAACATTGATGGTATGTTGTACTATATGGGGTGTATCCATAGATAAGGTGTATCCATATAAATGGCCCACCCTGTAGTATCCTTTAGTTTTGCACTGTGACTGTTTCTATTCTCTTTTCCAGTATAATATGTAAGCATATATAATCCTTTTTTAACTGGTCACTCTGTGCGTATTTCATGTGTAGTACTTTATTTTTGTCATTGTATGTGTTAATGCATGTTAGTTGGTATCTCTTTTTCTTTGTTGTCTGTCTTTTGTTTTATTACAGATGGGGTTCAACGAGTATTTTTCATGGTGAAGAAGAGTGTGGCATGGGATTTTTTATCACAAAACATGTATTTGCTCTGTCTCCTTGCAACTTTCTTGCACTTTTTGTCTGTTTTTTTCTTTTTTCCAGTATAATATGTATGCATATATGAACAATTTTTTTTACAGGTCACTGTGCGCATTTCATGTGTAGTATTTTATATCTGTTATTGTATGTGTTAATGCATGTAATTTGGTATCTCTTTTTTTGTGTTGTCTCTCTTCTGTTTTCTTACAGATGGCGGTCGACAAACATTTTTCATGTTGAAGAGGAGTTTGGCATCGGATTTGTTATAACATCTGTTTGTTCTTTCTCCTTGCAACTTTCTTACTCTTTTTGTCTGACTTTTTGTCTCTTTTTCAGTATAATATGTATGCATATATAAACAATCTTTTTTTACAGGTCACTTTGTGTGCATTTCATGGGTAGTATTTTATATCTGTTATTGTATGTGTTAATGCATGTAAGTTGACATCTCTATTTTTGTGTTGTCTCTCTTCTGTTTTCTTACAGCTGGCGGTTGACAAGTATTGTTTTTGACAGAACACTTTGTGCGCATTTAATGTGTAGTATTTTATATTTGTCATTGTATGTGTTAATGCATGTAAGTTGGTATCTCTTTTTTTTGTGTTGTCTCTCTTCTATTTTCTTACAGATGGCGATCGACAAGTATTTTTCATGTAGAAGAGGAATTTGGCATCGGATTTGTTGTAACATCTATTTGTTCTTTCTCCTTGCAACTTTTTTACTCTTTTTGACTTTTTTTCTCTAGTCCAGTATAATATGTATGCATATATAAACAATCTTTTTTTACAGGTCACTTTGTGTGCATTTTACGTGTAGTATTTTATATCTGTTATTGTATGTGTTAATGCATGTAAGTTGTTTTTTTTGTTTTCTCTGTCTTCTGTTTTTTTACAGAGGGATTTTACAAGTATTTTTCATGTTGAAGAAGAGTGTTGCATGTGAATTTTTATGGGGGTGACAGTTGGGCTAATTTGTGTCTTTATATTCACTGTGCAGATTTTGCACACTAGCTGTTAAAGGAATTCCGAGGCCAAAATCCGGGCCCAAAACATAAAAAAAGTTAGCTACCTTCATGGCTTTGTAAGGCACGGAGGACGCCGTCCGCGCCCTCCGTGCCGTTCCGCCTGGTCCCCTCTGGTGAATAGCCCCCCGAAAGGCTGCGACCCCACGGTCCGGGTCGGCATCTTCTGCCCCTATAAAGATGGCCGCCGGAGCTGGCCACGGCTGCGCAGTCCGCATAGCCGCTACGGCGGCTGCGCAGCTCTAGGGCTAACCCCCCGATCACGTAACAGGCAGCGTGGATCGGAGGGTTGGCCCTAGAGCTGCGCAGCCGCAGTAGCGGCTATGCGGACTGCGCAGCCGTGGCCAGCTCCGGCGGACATGTTTATAGGGGCAGAAGATGCCGACCCGGACCGTGGGGTCGCAGCCTTTCGGGGGGCTATTCACCAGAGGGGACCAGGCGGAACGGCACGGAGGGCACGGACGGCGTCCTCCGTGCCTTACAAAGCCATGAAGGTAGCTAACTTTTTGTATGTTTTGGGCCCGGATTTTGGCCTCGTAAGTCCTTTAAAGAAAAGAAATCTGGAGAGGAATAGGGTGGCTATTGGGGAGGAGGAGGCCACAGTACAGGGTGGGCCATTTATGTGGATACACTTTAATATGGCCATTTATATAAATACACCGTTTTATGTGAATGGTGAAGTTAACAAACAACCACCGCTATTGGTGTAACACTAACCCACATTGGATAGATCCCTCCAAGACTGTTGGAACAAAAAAATTGATGGTATGGTGTGGTATATGGGGTGTATCCATAGATAAGGTGTATCCATATAAATGGCCCACCCTGTAGTATCTTTTAGTTTTGCACTGTGACTGTTTTTATTCTCTTTTCCAGTATATTATGTAAGCATATATAATCCTACTTTTTTGACTGGTCACTCTGTGCATATTTCATGTGTAGTACTTTATATTTGTCATTGTATGTGTTAATGCATGTTAGTTGGTATCTCTTTTTCTGTGTTGTCTGTCTTCTGTTTTATTACAGATGGGGTTCAACGAGTATTTTTCATGGTGAAGAAGAGTGTGGCATGGGATTTTTTTATCACAAAACATGTATTTGCTCTGTCTCCTTGCAACTTTCTTGCACTTTTTGCCTGTTTTTTTTTTCTTTTTTCCAGTATAATAAGTATGCATATATGAACAATTTTTTTTTACAGGTCACTGTGCGCAATTCATGTGTAGTATTTTATATCTGTTATTGTATGTGTTAATGCATGTAAGTTGGTATCTCTTTTTTTGTGTTGTCTCTCTCCTATTTTCTTACAGATGGCGGTCGACAAGCATTTTTCATGTTGAAGAGGAGTTTGGCATCGGATGTGTTGTAACATCTGTTTGTTCTTTCTCCTTGGAACTTTCTTACTCTGTTTGTCTGACTTTTTTTTCTTTTCCAGTATAATATGTATGCATACATAAACAAACTTTTTTACAGGTCACTTTGTGTGCATTTCATGGGTAGTATTTTTTACCTGTTATTGTATGTGTTAATGCATGTAAGTTGTTTTTTTTTTGTTTTGTCTGTCTTCTGTTTTTTTACAGATGGGGTTTACAAGTATTTTTCATGTTGAAGAAGAGTTTTGCATGTGAATTTTTATGGGGGTGACAGTTTGGCTTATTTGTGTCTTTATATTCACTGTGCAGATTTTGCACACGAGCTGTTAAAGAAAAGAAATCTGGAGAGGAATAGGGTGGCTATTGGGGAGGAGGAGGCCACAGTACAGGGTGGGCCATTTATATGAATACACTATGATATGGCCATTTATATAGATACACCATTTTATGTGAATGGTGAAGTTAACAAACAACCACTGCTATTGGTCTGACACTAACCCACATTGGATAGTTCCCTCCAAGACTGTTCGAACAAAACAATTGATGGTATGGTGTGTTATATGGGGTGTATCCATAGATAAGGTGTATCCATATAAATGGCCCACCCTGTAGTATCCTTTAGTTTTGCACTGTGACTGTTTTTATTCTCTTTTCCAGTATATTATGTAAGCATATATAATCCTTCTTTTTTGACTGGTCACTCTGTGCATATTTCATGTGTAGTACTTTATATTTGTCATTGTATGTGTTAATGCATGTTAGTTGGTATCTCTTTTTCTGTGTTGTCTGTCTTCTGTTTTATTACAGATGGGGTTCAACGAGTATTTTTCATAGTGAAGAAGAGTGTTGCATGTGAATTTTTATGGGGGTGACAGTTGGGCTTATTTGTGTCTTTATATTCACTGTGCAGATTTTGCACACTAGCTGTTAAAGAAAAGAAATCTGGAGAGGAATAGGGTGGCTATTGGGGAGGAGGAGGCCACAGTACAGGGTGGGCCATTTATGTGGATACACTTTAATATGGCCATTTATATAAGTACACCGTTTTATGTGAATGGTGAAGTTAACAAACAACCACCGCTATTGGTGTAACACTAACCCACATTGGATAGATCCCTCCAAGACTGTTGGAACAAAAAAATTGATGGTATGGTGTGGTATATGGGGTGTATACATAGATAAGGTGTATCCATATAAATGGCCCACCCTGTAGTATCCTTTAGTTTTGCACTGTGACTGTTTTTATTCTCTTTTCCAGTATATTATGTAAGCATATATAATCCTACTTTTTTGACTGGTCGCTCTGTGCGTATTTCATGTGTAGTACTTTATATTTGTCATTGTATGTGTTAATGCATGTTAGTTGGTATCTCTTTTTCTGTGTTGTCTGTCTTCTGTTTTATTACAGATGGGGTTCAACGAGTATTTTTCATGGTGAAGAAGAGTTTGGCATGGGATTTGTTATCACATAACATGTATTTGCTCTGTCTCCTTGCAACTTTCTTGCACTTTTTGACTGCTTTTTTTTCTTTTTAACAGTATAATAAGTATGCATATATGAACATTTTTTTTTACAGGTCACTGTGTGCATTTCATGTGTAGTATTTTATATCTGTTATTGTATGTGTTAATGCATGTAAGTTGGTATCTCTTTTTTTGTGTTGTCTCTCTTCTGTTTTCTTACAGATGGCAATCGACAAGTATTTTTCATGTTGAAGAGGCGTTTGGCATCGGATTTGTTATAACATGTATTTGTTCTTTCTCCTTGCAACTTTCTTACTCTTTTTGTCTGACTTTTTTTTCTTTTCCAGTATAATATGTATGCATATATAAACAATCTTTTTTTACAGGTCACTTTGTGTGCATTTTACGTGTAGTATTTTATATCTGTTATTGTATGTGTTAATGCATGTAAGTTGTTTTTGTTTTTGTTTTGTCTGTCTTCTGTTTTTTTTACAGAGGGTGTTTACAAGTATTTTTCATGTTGAAGAAGAGTTTTGCATGTGAATTTTTATGGGGGTGACAGTTTGGCTTATTTGTGTCTTTATATTCACTGTGCAGATTTTGCACACTAGCTGTTAAAGAAAAGAAATCTGGAGAGGAATAGGGTGGCTATTGGGGAGGAGGAGGCCACAGTACAGGGTGGGCCATTTATATGGATACACTTTGATATGGCCATTTATATAGATACACCATTTTATGTGAATGGTGAAGTTAACAAACAACCACTGCTATTGGTCTGACACTAACCCACATTGTAAAGATCCCTCCAAGACTGTTGGAACAAAAAATTGATGGTATGGTGTGGTATATGGGGTGTATCCATTGATAAGGTGTATCCATATAAATGGCCCACCCTGTAGTATCCTTTAGTTTTGCACTGTGACTGTTTTTATTCTCTTTTCCAGTATATTATGTAAGCATATATAATCCTTCTTTTTTGACTGGTCACTCTGTGCGTATTTCATGTGTAGTACTTTATATTTGTCATTGTATGTGTTAATGCATGTTAGTTGGTATCTCTTTTTCTGTGTTGTCTGTCTTCTGTTTTATTACAGATGGGGTTCAACGAGTATTTTTCATAGTGAAGAAGAGTGTTGCATGTGAATTTTTATGGGGGTGACAGTTGGGCTTATTTGTGTCTTTATATTCACTGTGCAGATTTTGCACACTAGCTGTTAAAGAAAAGAAATCTGGAGAGGAATAGGGTGGCTATTGGGGAGGAGGAGGCCACAGTACAGGGTGGGCCATTTATGTGGATACACTTTAATATGGCCATTTATTTAAGTACACCGTTTTATGTGAATGGTGAAGTTAACAAACAACCACCGCTATTGGTGTAACACTAACCCACATTGGATAGATCCCTCCAAGACTGTTGGAACAAAAAAATTGATGGTATGGTGTGGTATATGGGGTGTATCCATAGATAAGGTGTATCCATATAAATGGCCCACCCTGTAGTATCCTTTAGTTTTGCACTGTGACTGTTTTTATTCTCTTTTCCAGTATATTATGTAAGCATATATAATCCTACTTTTTTGACTGGTCGCTCTGTGCGTATTTCATGTGTAGTACTTTATATTTGTCATTGTATGTGTTAATGCATGTTGGTTGGTATCTCTTTTTCTGTGTTGTCTGTCTTCTGTTTTATTACAGATGGGGTTCAACGAGTATTTTTCATGGTGAAGAAGAGTTTGGCATGGGATTTGTTATCACATAACATGTATTTGCTCTGTCTCCTTGCAACTTTCTTGCACTTTTTGACTGCTTTTTTTTCTTTTTAACAGTATAATAAGTATGCATATATGAACATTTTTTTTTACAGGTCACTGTGTGCATTTCATGTGTAGTATTTTATATCTGTTATTGTATGTGTTAATGCATGTAAGTTGGTATCTCTTTTTTTGTGTTGTCTCTCTTCTGTTTTCTTACAGATGGCAATCGACAAGTATTTTTCATGTTGAAGAGGCGTTTGGCATCGGATTTGTTATAACATGTATTTGTTCTTTCTCCTTGCAACTTTCTTACTCTTTTTGTCTGACTTTTTTTTCTTTTCCAGTATAATATGTATGCATATATAAACAATCTTTTTTTACAGGTCACTTTGTGTGCATTTTACGTGTAGTATTTTATATCTGTTATTGTATGTGTTAATGCATGTAAGTTGTTTTTGTTTTTGTTTTGTCTGTCTTCTGTTTTTTTTACAGAGGGTGTTTACAAGTATTTTTCATGTTGAAGAAGAGTTTTGCATGTGAATTTTTATGGGGGTGACAGTTTGGCTTATTTGTGTCTTTATATTCACTGTGCAGATTTTGCACACTAGCTGTTAAAGAAACAAATCTGGAGAGGAATAGGGTGGCTATTGGGGAGGAGGAGGCCACAGTACAGGGTGGGCCATTTATATGGATACACTTTGATATGGCCATTTATATAGATACACCATTTTATGTGAATGGTGAAGTTAACAAACAACCACTGCTATTGGTCTGACACTAACCCACATTGTAAAGATCCCTCCAAGACTGTTGGAACAAAACATTGATGGTATGGTGTGGTATATGGGGTGTATCTATTGATAAGGTGAATCCATATAAATGGCCCACCCTGTAGTATCCTTTAGTTTTGCACTGTGACTGTTTTTATTCTCTTTTCCAGTATATTATGTAAGCATATATAATCCTTCTTTTTTGACTGGTCACTCTGTGCGTATTTCATGTGTAGTACTTTATATTTGTCATTGTATGTGTTAATGCATGTTAGTTGGTATCTCTTTTTCTGTGTTGTCTGTCTTCTGTTTTATTATAGATGGGGTTCAACAAGTATTTTTCATGGTGAAGAAGAGTGTGGCATGGGATTTTTTTATCACAAAACATGTATTTGCTCTGTCTCCTTGCAACTTTCTTGCACTTTTTGCCTGTTTTTTTTTTTCTTTTTTCCAGTATAATAAGTATGCATATATGAACAATTTTTTTTTACAGGTCACTGTGCGCAATTCATGTGTAGTATTTTATATCTGTTATTGTATGTGTTAATGCATGTAAGTTGGTATCTCTTTTTTTGTGTTGTCTCTCTCCTATTTTCTTACAGATGGCGGTCGACAAGCATTTTTCATGTTGAAGAGGAGTTTGGCATCGGATGTGTTGTAACATCTGTTTGTTCTTTCTCCTTGGAACTTTCTTACTCTGTTTGTCTGACTTTTTTTTCTTTTCCAGTATAATATGTATGCATACATAAACAAACTTTTTTACAGGTCACTTTGTGTGCATTTCATGGGTAGTATTTTTTACCTGTTATTGTATGTGTTAATGCATGTAAGTTGTTTTTTTTTGTTTTGTCTGTCTTCTGTTTTTTTACAGATGGGGTTTACAAGTATTTTTCATGTTGAAGAAGAGTTTTGCATGTGAATTTTTATGGGGGTGACAGTTTGGCTTATTTGTGTCTTTATATTCACTGTGCAGATTTTGCACACGAGCTGTTAAAGAAAAGAAATCTGGAGAGGAATAGGGTGGCTATTGGGGAGGAGGAGGCCACAGTACAGGGTGGGCCATTTATATGAATACACTATGATATGGCCATTTATATAGATACACCATTTTATGTGAATGGTGAAGTTAACAAACAACCACTGCTATTGGTCTGACACTAACCCACATTGGATAGTTCCCTCCAAGACTGTTCGAACAAAACAATTGATGGTATGGTGTGTTATATGGGGTGTATCCATAGATAAGGTGTATCCATATAAATGGCCCACCCTGTAGTATCCTTTAGTTTTGCACTGTGACTGTTTTTATTCTCTTTTCCAGTATATTATGTAAGCATATATAATCCTTCTTTTTTGACTGGTCACTCTGTGCATATTTCATGTGTAGTACTTTATATTTGTCATTGTATGTGTTAATGCATGTTAGTTGGTATCTCTTTTTCTGTGTTGTCTGTCTTCTGTTTTATTACAGATGGGGTTCAACGAGTATTTTTCATAGTGAAGAAGAGTGTTGCATGTGAATTTTTATGGGGGTGACAGTTGGGCTTATTTGTGTCTTTATATTCACTGTGCAGATTTTGCACACTAGCTGTTAAAGAAAAGAAATCTGGAGAGGAATAGGGTGGCTATTGGGGAGGAGGAGGCCACAGTACAGGGTGGGCCATTTATGTGGATACACTTTAATATGGCCATTTATATAAGTACACCGTTTTATGTGAATGGTGAAGTTAACAAACAACCACCGCTATTGGTGTAACACTAACCCACATTGGATAGATCCCTCCAAGACTGTTGGAACAAAAAAATTGATGGTATGGTGTGGTATATGGGGTGTATACATAGATAAGGTGTATCCATATAAATGGCCCACCCTGTAGTATCCTTTAGTTTTGCACTGTGACTGTTTTTATTCTCTTTTCCAGTATATTATGTAAGCATATATAATCCTACTTTTTTGACTGGTCGCTCTGTGCGTATTTCATGTGTAGTACTTTATATTTGTCATTGTATGTGTTAATGCATGTTAGTTGGTATCTCTTTTTCTGTGTTGTCTGTCTTCTGTTTTATTACAGATGGGGTTCAACGAGTATTTTTCATGGTGAAGAAGAGTTTGGCATGGGATTTGTTATCACATAACATGTATTTGCTCTGTCTCCTTGCAACTTTCTTGCACTTTTTGACTGCTTTTTTTTCTTTTTAACAGTATAATAAGTATGCATATATGAACATTTTTTTTTACAGGTCACTGTGTGCATTTCATGTGTAGTATTTTATATCTGTTATTGTATGTGTTAATGCATGTAAGTTGGTATCTCTTTTTTTGTGTTGTCTCTCTTCTGTTTTCTTACAGATGGCAATCGACAAGTATTTTTCATGTTGAAGAGGCGTTTGGCATCGGATTTGTTATAACATGTATTTGTTCTTTCTCCTTGCAACTTTCTTACTCTTTTTGTCTGACTTTTTTTTCTTTTCCAGTATAATATGTATGCATATATAAACAATCTTTTTTTACAGGTCACTTTGTGTGCATTTTACGTGTAGTATTTTATATCTGTTATTGTATGTGTTAATGCATGTAAGTTGTTTTTGTTTTTGTTTTGTCTGTCTTCTGTTTTTTTTACAGAGGGTGTTTACAAGTATTTTTCATGTTGAAGAAGAGTTTTGCATGTGAATTTTTATGGGGGTGACAGTTTGGCTTATTTGTGTCTTTATATTCACTGTGCAGATTTTGCACACTAGCTGTTAAAGAAAAGAAATCTGGAGAGGAATAGGGTGGCTATTGCGGAGGAGGAGGCCACAGTACAGGGTGGGCCATTTATATGGATACACTTTGATATGGCCATTTATATAGATACACCATTTTATGTGAATGGTGAAGTTAACAAACAACCACTGCTATTGGTCTGACACTAACCCACATTGTAAAGATCCCTCCAAGACTGTTGGAACAAAAAATTGATGGTATGGTGTGGTATATGGGGTGTATCCATTGATAAGGTGTATCCATATAAATGGCCCACCCTGTAGTATCCTTTAGTTTTGCACTGTGACTGTTTTTATTCTCTTTTCCAGTATATTATGTAAGCATATATAATCCTTCTTTTTTGACTGGTCACTCTGTGCGTATTTCATGTGTAGTACTTTATATTTGTCATTGTATGTGTTAATGCATGTTAGTTGGTATCTCTTTTTCTGTGTTGTCTGTCTTCTGTTTTATTACAGATGGGGTTCAACGAGTATTTTTCATAGTGAAGAAGAGTGTTGCATGTGAATTTTTATGGGGGTGACAGTTGGGCTTATTTGTGTCTTTATATTCACTGTGCAGATTTTGCACACTAGCTGTTAAAGAAAAGAAATCTGGAGAGGAATAGGGTGGCTATTGGGGAGGAGGAGGCCACAGTACAGGGTGGGCCATTTATGTGGATACACTTTAATATGGCCATTTATTTAAGTACACCGTTTTATGTGAATGGTGAAGTTAACAAACAACCACCGCTATTGGTGTAACACTAACCCACATTGGATAGATCCCTCCAAGACTGTTGGAACAAAAAAATTGATGGTATGGTGTGGTATATGGGGTGTATCCATAGATAAGGTGTATCCATATAAATGGCCCACCCTGTAGTATCCTTTAGTTTTGCACTGTGACTGTTTTTATTCTCTTTTCCAGTATATTATGTAAGCATATATAATCCTACTTTTTTGACTGGTCGCTCTGTGCGTATTTCATGTGTAGTACTTTATATTTGTCATTGTATGTGTTAATGCATGTTGGTTGGTATCTCTTTTTCTGTGTTGTCTGTCTTCTGTTTTATTACAGATGGGGTTCAACGAGTATTTTTCATGGTGAAGAAGAGTTTGGCATGGGATTTGTTATCACATAACATGTATTTGCTCTGTCTCCTTGCAACTTTCTTGCACTTTTTGACTGCTTTTTTTTCTTTTTAACAGTATAATAAGTATGCATATATGAACATTTTTTTTTACAGGTCACTGTGTGCATTTCATGTGTAGTATTTTATATCTGTTATTGTATGTGTTAATGCATGTAAGTTGGTATCTCTTTTTTTGTGTTGTCTCTCTTCTGTTTTCTTACAGATGGCAATCGACAAGTATTTTTCATGTTGAAGAGGCGTTTGGCATCGGATTTGTTATAACATGTATTTGTTCTTTCTCCTTGCAACTTTCTTACTCTTTTTGTCTGACTTTTTTTTCTTTTCCAGTATAATATGTATGCATATATAAACAATCTTTTTTTACAGGTCACTTTGTGTGCATTTTACGTGTAGTATTTTATATCTGTTATTGTATGTGTTAATGCATGTAAGTTGTTTTTGTTTTTGTTTTGTCTGTCTTCTGTTTTTTTTACAGAGGGTGTTTACAAGTATTTTTCATGTTGAAGAAGAGTTTTGCATGTGAATTTTTATGGGGGTGACAGTTTGGCTTATTTGTGTCTTTATATTCACTGTGCAGATTTTGCACACTAGCTGTTAAAGAAACAAATCTGGAGAGGAATAGGGTGGCTATTGGGGAGGAGGAGGCCACAGTACAGGGTGGGCCATTTATATGGATACACTTTGATATGGCCATTTATATAGATACACCATTTTATGTGAATGGTGAAGTTAACAAACAACCACTGCTATTGGTCTGACACTAACCCACATTGTAAAGATCCCTCCAAGACTGTTGGAACAAAACATTGATGGTATGGTGTGGTATATGGGGTGTATCTATTGATAAGGTGAATCCATATAAATGGCCCACCCTGTAGTATCCTTTAGTTTTGCACTGTGACTGTTTTTATTCTCTTTTCCAGTATATTATGTAAGCATATATAATCCTTCTTTTTTGACTGGTCACTCTGTGCGTATTTCATGTGTAGTACTTTATATTTGTCATTGTATGTGTTAATGCATGTTAGTTGGTATCTCTTTTTCTGTGTTGTCTGTCTTCTGTTTTATTATAGATGGGGTTCAACAAGTATTTTTCATGGTGAAGAAGAGTGTGGCATGGGATTTTTTTATCACAAAACATGTATTTGCTCTGTCTCCTTGCAACTTTCTTGCACTTTTTGCCTGTTTTTTTTTTCTTTTTTCCAGTATAATAAGTATGCATATATGAACAATTTTTTTTTACAGGTCACTGTGCGCAATTCATGTGTAGTATTTTATATCTGTTATTGTATGTGTTAATGCATGTAAGTTGGTATCTCTTTTTTTGTGTTGTCTCTCTCCTATTTTCTTACAGATGGCGGTCGACAAGCATTTTTCATGTTGAAGAGGAGTTTGGCATCGGATGTGTTGTAACATCTGTTTGTTCTTTCTCCTTGGAACTTTCTTACTCTGTTTGTCTGACTTTTTTTTCTTTTCCAGTATAATATGTATGCATACATAAACAAACTTTTTTACAGGTCACTTTGTGTGCATTTCATGGGTAGTATTTTTTACCTGTTATTGTATGTGTTAATGCATGTAAGTTGTTTTTTTTTGTTTTGTCTGTCTTCTGTTTTTTTACAGATGGGGTTTACAAGTATTTTTCATGTTGAAGAAGAGTTTTGCATGTGAATTTTTATGGGGGTGACAGTTTGGCTTATTTGTGTCTTTATATTCACTGTGCAGATTTTGCACACGAGCTGTTAAAGAAAAGAAATCTGGAGAGGAATAGGGTGGCTATTGGGGAGGAGGAGGCCACAGTACAAGGTGGGCCATTTATATGAATACACTATGATATGGCCATTTATATAGATACACCATTTTATGTGAATGGTGAAGTTAACAAACAACCACTGCTATTGGTCTGACACTAACCCACATTGGATAGTTCCCTCCAAGACTGTTCGAACAAAACAATTGATGGTATGGTGTGTTATATGGGGTGTATCCATAGATAAGGTGTATCCATATAAATGGCCCACCCTGTAGTATCCTTTAGTTTTGCACTGTGACTGTTTTTATTCTCTTTTCCAGTATATTATGTAAGCATATATAATCCTTCTTTTTTGACTGGTCACTCTGTGCATATTTCATGTGTAGTACTTTATATTTGTCATTGTATGTGTTAATGCATGTTAGTTGGTATCTCTTTTTCTGTGTTGTCTGTCTTCTGTTTTATTACAGATGGGGTTCAACGAGTATTTTTCATAGTGAAGAAGAGTGTTGCATGTGAATTTTTATGGGGGTGACAGTTGGGCTTATTTGTGTCTTTATATTCACTGTGCAGATTTTGCACACTAGCTGTTAAAGAAAAGAAATCTGGAGAGGAATAGGGTGGCTATTGGGGAGGAGGAGGCCACAGTACAGGGTGGGCCATTTATGTGGATACACTTTAATATGGCCATTTATATAAGTACACCGTTTTATGTGAATGGTGAAGTTAACAAACAACCACCGCTATTGGTGTAACACTAACCCACATTGGATAGATCCCTCCAAGACTGTTGGAACAAAAAAATTGATGGTATGGTGTGGTATATGGGGTGTATACATAGATAAGGTGTATCCATATAAATGGCCCACCCTGTAGTATCCTTTAGTTTTGCACTGTGACTGTTTTTATTCTCTTTTCCAGTATATTATGTAAGCATATATAATCCTACTTTTTTGACTGGTCGCTCTGTGCGTATTTCATGTGTAGTACTTTATATGTGTCATTGTATGTGTTAATGCATGTTAGTTGGTATCTCTTTTTCTGTGTTGTCTGTCTTCTGTTTTATTACAGATGGGGTTCAACGAGTATTTTTCATGGTGAAGAAGAGTTTGGCATGGGATTTGTTATCACATAACATGTATTTGCTCTGTCTCCTTGCAACTTTCTTGCACTTTTTGACTGCTTTTTTTTCTTTTTAACAGTATAATAAGTATGCATATATGAACATTTTTTTTTACAGGTCACTGTGTGCATTTCATGTGTAGTATTTTATATCTGTTATTGTATGTGTTAATGCATGTAAGTTGGTATCTCTTTTTTTGTGTTGTCTCTCTTCTGTTTTCTTACAGATGGCAATCGACAAGTATTTTTCATGTTGAAGAGGCGTTTGGCATCGGATTTGTTATAACATGTATTTGTTCTTTCTCCTTGCAACTTTCTTACTCTTTTTGTCTGACTTTTTTTTCTTTTCCAGTATAATATGTATGCATATATAAACAATCTTTTTTTACAGGTCACTTTGTGTGCATTTTACGTGTAGTATTTTATATCTGTTATTGTATGTGTTAATGCATGTAAGTTGTTTTTGTTTTTGTTTTGTCTGTCTTCTGTTTTTTTTACAGAGGGTGTTTACAAGTATTTTTCATGTTGAAGAAGAGTTTTGCATGTGAATTTTTATGGGGGTGACAGTTTGGCTTATTTGTGTCTTTATATTCACTGTGCAGATTTTGCACACTAGCTGTTAAAGAAAAGAAATCTGGAGAGGAATAGGGTGGCTATTGCGGAGGAGGAGGCCACAGTACAGGGTGGGCCATTTATATGGATACACTTTGATATGGCCATTTATATAGATACACCATTTTATGTGAATGGTGAAGTTAACAAACAACCACTGCTATTGGTCTGACACTAACCCACATTGTAAAGATCCCTCCAAGACTGTTGGAACAAAAAATTGATGGTATGGTGTGGTATATGGGGTGTATCCATTGATAAGGTGTATCCATATAAATGGCCCACCCTGTAGTATCCTTTAGTTTTGCACTGTGACTGTTTTTATTCTCTTTTCCAGTATATTATGTAAGCATATATAATCCTTCTTTTTTGACTGGTCACTCTGTGCGTATTTCATGTGTAGTACTTTATATTTGTCATTGTATGTGTTAATGCATGTTAGTTGGTATCTCTTTTTCTGTGTTGTCTGTCTTCTGTTTTATTACAGATGGGGTTCAACGAGTATTTTTCATAGTGAAGAAGAGTGTTGCATGTGAATTTTTATGGGGGTGACAGTTGGGCTTATTTGTGTCTTTATATTCACTGTGCAGATTTTGCACACTAGCTGTTAAAGAAAAGAAATCTGGAGAGGAATAGGGTGGCTATTGGGGAGGAGGAGGCCACAGTACAGGGTGGGCCATTTATGTGGATACACTTTAATATGGCCATTTATTTAAGTACACCGTTTTATGTGAATGGTGAAGTTAACAAACAACCACCGCTATTGGTGTAACACTAACCCACATTGGATAGATCCCTCCAAGACTGTTGGAACAAAAAAATTGATGGTATGGTGTGGTATATGGGGTGTATCCATAGATAAGGTGTATCCATATAAATGGCCCACCCTGTAGTATCCTTTAGTTTTGCACTGTGACTGTTTTTATTCTCTTTTCCAGTATATTATGTAAGCATATATAATCCTACTTTTTTGACTGGTCGCTCTGTGCGTATTTCATGTGTAGTACTTTATATTTGTCATTGTATGTGTTAATGCATGTTGGTTGGTATCTCTTTTTCTGTGTTGTCTGTCTTCTGTTTTATTACAGATGGGGTTCAACGAGTATTTTTCATGGTGAAGAAGAGTTTGGCATGGGATTTGTTATCACATAACATGTATTTGCTCTGTCTCCTTGCAACTTTCTTGCACTTTTTGACTGCTTTTTTTTCTTTTTAACAGTATAATAAGTATGCATATATGAACATTTTTTTTTACAGGTCACTGTGTGCATTTCATGTGTAGTATTTTATATCTGTTATTGTATGTGTTAATGCATGTAAGTTGGTATCTCTTTTTTTGTGTTGTCTCTCTTCTGTTTTCTTACAGATGGCAATCGACAAGTATTTTTCATGTTGAAGAGGCGTTTGGCATCGGATTTGTTATAACATGTATTTGTTCTTTCTCCTTGCAACTTTCTTACTCTTTTTGTCTGACTTTTTTTTCTTTTCCAGTATAATATGTATGCATATATAAACAATCTTTTTTTACAGGTCACTTTGTGTGCATTTTACGTGTAGTATTTTATATCTGTTATTGTATGTGTTAATGCATGTAAGTTGTTTTTGTTTTTGTTTTGTCTGTCTTCTGTTTTTTTTACAGAGGGTGTTTACAAGTATTTTTCATGTTGAAGAAGAGTTTTGCATGTGAATTTTTATGGGGGTGACAGTTTGGCTTATTTGTGTCTTTATATTCACTGTGCAGATTTTGCACACTAGCTGTTAAAGAAACACATCTGGAGAGGAATAGGGTGGCTATTGGGGAGGAGGAGGCCACAGTACAGGGTGGGCCATTTATATGGATACACTTTGATATGGCCATTTATATAGATACACCATTTTATGTGAATGGTGAAGTTAACAAACAACCACTGCTATTGGTCTGACACTAACCCACATTGTAAAGATCCCTCCAAGACTGTTGGAACAAAACATTGATGGTATGGTGTGGTATATGGGGTGTATCTATTGATAAGGTGTATCCATATAAATGGCCCACCCTGTAGTATCCTTTAGTTTTGCACTGTGACTGTTTTTATTCTCTTTTCCAGTATATTATGTAAGCATATATAATCCTTCTTTTTTGACTGGTCACTCTGTGCGTATTTCATGTGTAGTACTTTATATTTGTCATTGTATGTGTTAATGCATGTTAGTTGGTATCTCTTTTTCTGTGTTGTCTGTCTTCTGTTTTATTATAGATGGGGTTCAACAAGTATTTTTCATGGTGAAGAAGAGTTTGGCATGGGATTTGTTATCACATAACATGTATTTGCTCTGTCTTCTTGCAACTTTCTTGCACTTTTTGTCTGTTTTTTTATTCTTTTTACCAGTATAATAAGTATGCATATATGAATATTTTTTTTTTCTACAGGTCACTGTGCGCATTCCATGTGTAGTATTTTATATCTGTTATTGTATGTGTTTATGCATGTAAGTTGGTATCTCTTTTTTGTGTTGTCTCTTTTCTGTTTTCTTACAGATGGCAGTCGACAAGTATTTTTCATGTTGAAGAGGAGTTTGGATTCGGATTTGTTATAACATGTATTTGTTCTTTCTCCTTGCAACTTTCTTACTCTTTTTGTCTGACTTTTTTTCTCTTGTCCAGTATAATATGTATGCATATATAAACAATCTTTTTTTACAGGTCACTTTGTGTGCATTTTACGTGTAGTATTTTATATCTGTTATTGTATGTGTTAATGCATGTAAGTTGTTTTTTGCATGTGAATTTTTATGGTGGTGACAGTTGGGCGTATTTGTGTCTTTATATTCACTGTGCAGATTTTGCACACTAGCTGTGAAAGAAAAGAAATTAGGAGAGGAATAGGGTGGCTATTGGGGAGAAGGAGGCCACAGTACAGGCTGTGCCATTTATATGGATACACTTTAATATGGCTATTTTATATAGATACACCATTTTATGTGAATGGTGAAGTTAACAAACAACCACTGCTATTGATCTGACACTAACCCACATTGGATAGATCCCTCCAAGACTGTTGGAACAAAAACATTGATGGTATGGTGTAGTATATGGGGTGTATCCATAGATAAGGTGTATCCATATAAATGGCCCACCCTGTAGTATCCTTTAGTTTTGCACTGTGACTGTTTCTATTCTCTTTTCCAGTATAATATGTAAGCATATATAATCCTTTTTTAACTGGTCACTCTGTGCGTATTTCATGTGTAGTACTTTATATTTGTCATTGTATGTGTTAATGCATGTTAGTTGGTATCTCTTTTTCTTTGTTGTCTGTCTTTTGTTTTATTACAGATGGGGTTCAACGAGTATTTTTCATGGTGAAGAAGAGTGTGGCATGGGATTTTTTATCACAAAACATGTATTTGCTCTGTCTCCTTGCAACTTTCTTGCACTTTTTGTCTGTTTTTTTCTTTTTTCCAGTATAATATGTATGCATATATGAACAATTTTTTTACAGGTCACTGTGCGCATTTCATGTGTAGTATTTTATATCTGTTATTGTATGTGTTAATGCATGTAAGTTGGTATCTCTTTTTTTGTGTTGTCTCTCTTCTGTTTTCTTACAGATGGCGGTCGACAAACATTTTTCATGTTGAAGAGGAGTTTGGCATCGGATTTGTTATAACATCTGTTTGTTCTTTCTCCTTGCAACTTTCTTACTCTTTTTGTCTGACTTTTTGTCTCTTTTTCAGTATAATATGTATGCATATATAAACAATCTTTTTTTACAGGTCACTTTGTGTGCATTTCATGGGTAGTATTTTATATCTGTTATTGTATGTGTTAATGCATGTAAGTTGACATCTCTATTTTTGTGTTGTCTCTCTTCTATTTTCTTACAGATGGCGATCGACAAGTATTTTTCATGTAGAAGAGGAATTTGGCATCGGATTTGTTGTAACATCTATTTGTTCTTTCTCCTTGCAACTTTTTTACTCTTTTTGACTTTTTTTCTCTTGTCCAGTATAATATGTATGCATATATAAACAATCTTTTTTTACAGGTCACTTTGTGTGCATTTTACGTGTAGTATTTTATATCTGTTATTGTATGTGTTAATGCATGTAAGTTGTTTTTTTGTTTTCTCTGTCTTCTGTTTTTTTACAGAGGGATTTTACAAGTATTTTTCATGTTGAAGAAGAGTGTTGCATGTGAATTTTTATGGGGGTGACAGTTGGGCTTATTTGTGTCTTTATATTCACTGTGCAGATTTTGCACACTAGCTGTTAAAGGACTTCCGAGGCCAAAATCCGGGCCCAAAACATAAAAAAAGTTAGCTACCTTCATGGCTTTGTAAGGCACGGAGGACGCCGTCCGCGCCCTCCGTGCCGTTCCGCCTGGTCCCCTCTGGTGAATAGCCCCCCGAAAGGCTGCGACCCCACGGTCCGGGTCGGCATCTTCTGCCCCTATAAAGATGGCCGCCGGAGCTGGCCACGGCTGCGCAGTCCGCATAGCCGCTACTGCGGCTGCGCAGCTCTAGGGCTAACCCCCCGATCACGTAACAGGCAGCGTGGCTCGGAGGGTTGGCCCTAGAGCTGCGCAGCCGCAATAGCGGCTATGCGGACTGCGCAGCCGTGGCCAGCTCCGGCGGACATGTTTATAGGGGCAGAAGATGCCGACCCGGACCGTGGGGTCGCAGCCTTTCGGGGGGCTATTCACCAGAGGGGACCAGGCGGAACGGCACGGAGGGCGCGGACGGCGTCCTCCGTGCCTTACAAAGCCATGAAGGTAGCTAACTTTTTGTATGTTTTGGGCCCGGATTTTGGCCTCGGAAGTCCTTTAAAGAAAAGAAATCTGGAGAGGAATAGGGTGGCTATTGGGGAGGAGGAGGCCACAGTACAGGGTGGGCCATTTATGTGGATACACTTTAATATGGCCATTTATATAAATACACCGTTTTATGTGAATGGTGACGTTAACAAACAACCACCGCTATTGGTGTAACACTAACCCACATTGGATAGATCCCTCCAAGACTGTTGGAACAAAAAAATTGATGGTATGGTGTGGTATATGGGGTGTATCCATAGATAAGGTGTATCCATATAAATGGCCCACCCTGTAGTATCTTTTAGTTTTGCACTGTGACTGTTTTTATTCTCTTTTCCAGTACATTATGTAAGCATATATAATCCTACTTTTTTGACTGGTCACTCTGTGCATATTTCATGTGTAGTACTTTATATTTGTCATTGTATGTGTTAATACATGTTAGTTGGTATCTCTTTTTCTGTGTTGTCTGTCTTCTGTTTTATTACAGATGGGGTTCAACGAGTATTTTTCATGGTGAAGGAGAGTTTGGCATGGGATTTGTTATCACATAACATGTATTTGCTCTGTCTCCTTGCAACTTTCTTGCGCTTTTTGCTTGTTTTTTTTTCTTTTTTTCCAGTATAATAAGTATGCATATATGAACAATTTTTTTTTACAGGTCACTGTGCGCATTTCATGTGTAGTATTTTATATCTGTTATTGTATGTGTTAATGCATGTAAGTTGGTATCTCTTTTTTTGTGTTGTCTTTCTTCTGTTTTCTTACAGATGGTGATCGACATGTATTTTTCATGTTGAAGAGGCGTTTGGCATCGGATTTGTTATAACATGTATTTGTTCTTTCTCCTTGCAACTTTCTTACTCTTTTTGTCTGACTTTTTTTTTCTTTTCCAGTATAATATGTATGCATACATAAACAATCTTTTTTACAGGTCACTTTGTGTGCATTTCATGGGTAGTATTTTTTACCTGTTATTGTATGTGTTAATGCATGTAAGTTGTTTTTTTGTTTTGTTTTGTCTGTCTTCTGTTTTTTTACAGAGGGGGTTTACAAGTATTTTCATATTGAAGAAGAGTTTTGCATGTGAATTTTTATGGGGGTGACAGTTTGGCTTATTTGTGTCTTTATATTCACTGTGCAGATTTTGCACACGAGCTGTTAAAGAAAAGAAATCTGGAGAGGAATAGGGTGGCTATTGGGGAGGAGGAGGCCACAGTACAGGGTGGGCCATTTATATGAATACACTATGATATGGCCATTTATATAGATACACCATTTTATGTGAATGGTGAAGTTAACAAACAACCACTGCTATTGGTCTGACACTAACCCACATTGGATAGATCCCTCCAAGACTGTTGGAACAAAAAAATTGATGGTATGGTGTGGTATATGGGGTGTATCCATAGATAAGGTGTATCCATATAAATGGCCCACCCTGTAGTATCCTTTAGTTTTGCACTGTGACTGTTTTTATTCTCTTTTCCAGTATATTATGTAAGCATATATAATCCTTCTTTATTGACTGGTCACTCTGTGCGTACTTCATGTGTAGTACTTTATATTTGTCATTGTATGTGTTAATGCATGTTAGTTGGTATCTCTTTTTCTGTGTTGTCTGTCTTCTGTTTTATTACAGATGGGGTTCAACGAGTATTTTTCATGGTGAAGAAGAGTGTGGCATGGGATTTTTTTTATCACAAAACATGTATTTGCTCTGTCTCCTTGCAACTTTCTTGCACTTTTTGCCTGTTTTATTTTTCTTTTTTCCAGTATAATATGTATGCATATATGAACAATTTTTTTTACAGGTCACTGTGCGCAATTCATGTGTAGTATTTTATATCTGTTATTGTATGTGTTAATGCATGTAAGTTGGTATCTCTTTTTTTGTGTTGTCTCTCTCCTATTTTCTTACAGATGGCGGTCGACAAGCATTTTTCATGTTGAAGAGGAGTTTGGCATCGGATGTGTTGTAACATCTGTTTGTTCTTTCTCCTTGCAACTTTCTTACTCTGTTTGTCTGACTTTTTTTTCTTTTCCAGTATAATATGTATGCATACATAAACAATCTTTTTTACAGGTCACTTTGTGTGCATTTCATGGGTAATATTTTTTACCTGTTATTGTATGTGTTAATGCATGTAAGTTGTTTTTTTTTTTGTTTTGTCTGTCTTCTGTTTTTTTACAGATGGGGTTTACAAGTATTTTTCATGTTGAAGAAGAGTTTTGCATGTGAATTTTTATGGGGGTGACAGTTTGGCTTATTTGTGTCTTTATATTTACTGTGCAGATTTTGCACACGAGCTGTTAAAGAAAAGAAATCTGGAGAGGAATAGGGTGGCTATTGGGGAGGAGGAGGCCACAGTACAGGGTGGGCCATTTATATGAATACACTATGATATGGCCATTTATATAGATACACCATTTTATGTGAATGGTGAAGTTAACAAACAACCACTGCTATTGGTCTGACACTAACCCATATTGGATAGATCCCTCCAAGACTGTTGGAACAAAAAAATTGATGGTATGGTGTGGTATATGGGGTGTATCCATAGATAAGGTGTATCCATATAAATGGCCACCCTGTAGTATCCTTTAGTTTTGCACTGTGACTGTTTTTATTCTCTTTTCCAGTATATTATGTAAGCATATATAATCCTTCTTTATTGACTGGTCACTCTGTGCGTACTTCATGTGTAGTACTTTATATTTGTCATTGTATGTGTTAATGCATGTCAGTTGGTATCTCTTTTTCTGTGTTGTCTGTCTTCTGTTTTATTACAGATGGGGTTCAACGAGTATTTTTCATGGTGAAGAAGAGTGTGGCATGGGATTTTTTTTATCACAAAACATGTATTTGCTCTGTCTCCTTGCAACTTTCTTGCACTTTTTGCCTGTTTTTTTTTTCTTTTTTCCAGTATAATATGTATGCATATATGAACAATTTTTTTTTACAGGTCACTGTGCGCATTTCATGTGTAGTATTTTATATCTGTTATTGTATGTGTTAATGCATGTAAGTTGGTATCTCTTTTTTTGTGTTGTCTCTCTTCTGTTTTCTTACAGATGGCGGTCGACAAGCATTTTTCATGTTGAAAAGGAGTTTGGCATCGGATGTGTTGTAACATCTGTTTCTTCTTTCTCCTTGCAACTTTCTTACTCTGTTTGTCTGACTTTTTTTCTCTTTTTCAGTATAATATGTATGCCTATATAAACAATCTTTTTTTACAGGTCACTTTGTGTGCATTTCATGTGTAGTATTTTATATTTGTCATTGTATGTGTTAATGCATGTAAGTCGGTATCTCTTTTTTTGTGTTGTCTCTCTTCTGTTTTCTTACAGATGGCGATCGTCAAGTATTTTTCATGTTAAAGAAGAATTTGGCATCGGATTTGTTATAACATGTATTTGTTCTTTCTCCTTGCAACTTTTTTACTCTTTTTGTCTGACTTTTTTTCTCTTGTCCAGGTTAATATGTATGCATATATAAATTACCTTTTTTTACAGGTCACTTTGTGTGCATTTTGCGTGTAGTATTTTATATCTGTTATTGTATGTGTTAATGTATGTAAGTTTTTTTTTTTTTTTGGTCTGTCTTCTGTTTTTTTTATAGATAGGGTTTACAAGTATTTTTTAATGATGAAGAAGAGTTTTGCATGTGAATTTTTATGGTGGTGACAGTTGGGCGTATTTGTGTCTTTATATTCACTGTGCAGATTTTGCACACTAGCTGTGAAAGAAAAGAAGTCTGGAGAGGAATAGGGTGGCTATTGGGGAGGAGAAGGCCACAGTACAGGGTGGGCCATTTATATGGATACACTTTAATATGGCCATTTATATAGATACACCATTTTATGTGAATGGTGAAGTTAACAAACAACCACTGCTATTGGTCTGACACTAACCCACATTGGATAGATCCCTCCAAGACTGTTGGAACAAAAACATTGATGGTATGGTGTGGTATATGGGGTGTATGCATAGATAAGGTGTAGCCATATAAATGGCCCACCCTGTAGTATCCTTTAGTTTTGCACTGTGATTGTTTTTATTCTCTTTTCCAGTATATTATGTAAGCATATATAATCCTGTTTTAACTGGTCACTCTGTGCGTATTTCATGTGTAGTACTTTATATTTGTCATTGTATGTGTTAATGCATGTTAGTTGGTATCTCTTTTTCTGTGTTGTCTGTCTTCTGTTTTATTACAGATGTGGTTCAACGAGTATTTTTCATGGTGAAGAAGAGTTTGGCATGGGATTTGTTATCACATAACATGTTTTTGCTCTTTCTCCTTGCAACTTTCTTCCACTTTTTGTCTGTTTTTTTTTCTTTTTTCCAGTATAATAAGTATGCCTATATGAACAATTTTTTTTTTTACAGGTCACTGTGCGCATTTTATGTGTAGTATTTTATATCTGTTGTTGTATATGTTAATGCATGTAAGTTGGTATCTCTTTTTTTGTGTTGTCTCTCTTCTGTTCTCTTACAGATGGCGGTCGACAAGAATTTTTCATGTTGAAGAGGAGTTTGGCATCGGATTTGTTGTAACATCTGTTTGTTCTTTCTCCATGCAATTTTCTTACTCTTTTTGTCTGACTTTTTTTTCTCTTTTTCAGTATAATATGTATGCATATATAAACAATCTTTTTTTACAGGTCACTTTGTGTGCATTTCATGGGTAGTATTATATATCTGTTATTGTATGTGTTAATGCATGTATGTTGACATCTCTATTTTTGTGTTTTCTCTCTTCTGTTTTCCTACAGATGGTGGTCGACAAGTATTTTTCATGTTGAAGAGGAATTCGGCATCGGATTTGTTATAACATGTATTTGTTCTTTCTCCTTGCAACGTTTTTACTCTTTTTGTCTGACTTTTTTTCTCTTGTCCAGTATAATATGTATGCATATATAAACAATCTTTTTTTACAGGTCACTTTGTGTGCATTTTGCGTGTAGTATTTTATATCTGTTATTGTATGTGTTAATGCATGTAAGTAGTTTTTTTTGTTTTGTCTGTCTTCTGTTTTTTTTATAGATAAGGTTTACAAGTATTTTTCATGTTGAAGAAGAGTTTTGCATGTGAATTTTTATGGTGGTGACAGTTGGGCGTATTTGTGTCTTTATATTCACTGTGCAGATTTTGCACGCTGGCTGTGAAAGAAAAGAAATCTGGAGAGGAATAGGGTGGCTATTGGGGAGGAGGAGGCCACAGTACAGGGTGGGCCATTTATATGGATACACTTTAATATGGCCATTTATATAGATACACCATTTTATGTGAATGGTGAAGTTAACAAACAACCACTGCTATTGGTCTGACACTAACCCACATTGGATAGTTCCCTCCAAGACTGTTGGAACAAAAACATTGATGGTATGGTGTGGTATATGGGGTGTATCCATAGATAAGGTGTATCCATATAAATGGCCCACCCTGTAGTATCCTTTAGTTTTGCACTGTGACTGTTTTTATTCTCTTTTCCAGTATATTATGTAAGTATATATAATCCTTCTTTTTTGACTGGTCACTCTGTGCGTATTTCATGTGTAATACTTTATATTTGTCATTGTATGTGTTAATGCATGTTAGTTGGTATCTCTTTTTCTGTGTTGTCTCTCTTCTGTTTTTTTACAGATGGGGTTCAACGAGTATGTTTCATGGTGAAGAAGAGTTTGGCATGGGATTTGTTATCACATAACATGTATTTGCTCTTTCTCCTTGCAACTTTGTTGCACTTTTTGTCTGGTTTTTTTTCTTTTTTCCAGTATAATAAGTATGCATATATGAACATTTTTTTTTCTACAGGTCACTGTGCGCATTCCATGTGTAGTATTTTATATCTGTTATTGTATGTGTTTATGCATGTAAGTGGTATCTCTTTTTTGTGTTGTCTCTTTTCTGTTTTTTTACAGATGGCGGTCGACAAGTATTTTTCATGTTGAAGAGGAGTTTGGATTTGGATTTGTTATAACATCTATTTCTTCTTTCTCCTTACAACTTTCTTACTTTTTTTGTCTGACTTTTTTTCTCTTTTTCAGTATAATATGTATGCATATATAAACAATCTTTTTTTACAGGTCACTTTGTGTGCATTTCATGGGTAGTATTTTATATCTGTTATTGTATGTGTTAATGCATGTAAGTTGGTATCTCTTTTTTGTGTTGTCTCTTTTCTGTTTTCTTACAGATACTGATCGACAAGTATTTTTCATGTTGAAGAGGAATTTGGCATCGGGTTTGTTATAACATGTATTTGTTCTTTCTCCTTGCAACTTTCTTACTCTTTTTGTCTGACTTTTTTTCTCTTGTCCAGTATAATATGTATGCATATATAAACAATATTTTTTTTCAGGTCACTTTGTGTGCATTTCATGGGTAGTATTTTATATCTGTTATTGTATGTGTTAATGCATGTAAGCTGGTATCTTTTTTTTGTGTTGTCTCTCTTCTGTTTTCTTACAGATGGTGGTCGACAAGTATTTTTCATGTTGAAGAAGAGTTTGGCATCGGATTTGTTATAACATGTATTTGTTCTTTCTCCTTGCAACTTTCTTACTTTTTTTGAGACCTTAGGTAGTTCCCTGTTGTTGATGCTACGGATTTCACACCAAGCTTAGGAATTTTGCAGTCTTGTTATTGTTATTTTGTTAGACTAGTTCCGGGGTGTTGTTGCCAAGGATTTCACACCCAGGCTAGGATATTATTATTGTATCGATCTCCTGTGTACGACTCTGGCTAGCTCTCTGACTTTGAATCTGTTTTCTGATCCTGTATTTCTGCCCATCTGTCTACCTGTTGCTGTACCTCTGCCTGATTACCGATTACTCTCTTACCTCACGATTCTATACCGATACGTACCTTCCTGTTGCTGAACCTCTGCCTAATTACTGATTACTCTCTTGTCTCACGATTTTGTATTTACTTACCTCTCTGTTGCCGAACTTTGCCTGCCTGACCATTCTACTCACCAGTGGGCCCTCGCCACTGGTGAGGTACTAGTTTCACCAGCCCCTCTGGTGGAACCGTTCTGTTAAAGCTGTAGTACAGCGCCAATTACCTGCTCTTATAGGGTATCAGTCATTGTACTATTAATGTATCTCCTAAGCTACTGTTCAGTCTGGGTCACCCGCCCCACGGGTATTCTCATGCCTGCAGTGCTATCTGAATCACCCGCTCCCCGGGAGATTCAGCCTCTTCGTTATTGTACTCTCCAGCCTGCTGGAACTTGTACGCGAGTGCACGCTTAGTGTACTGATAGTACCTCACCAGCCCCTCTGGTGAGGTCTGGTCAAACTATTAAAGTTACTGTTGCACCCAAACACTTACACTTTGCTAGGTGTCCAGAGGTTAGTCATACTTGTATTATTGGTGATTCTGCAGATCACTAATAATCAGGTATACGTCTGTATTGTTGGTGATACTGCAGATCATCAATAATCAGATACTCTCTGTGTGCTGACACCAACCATTACACAACTTTCTCGCACTTCTTGTTAGTTTTGTATTCTCTTTTCCAGTATAATAAGTATGCATATATTAACATTTTTTTTACAGGTCACTGTGCATATTTCATGTGTAGTATTTTATATCTGTTATTGTATGTGTTAATGCATGTAAGTTAGTTTCGCTTTTTTTGTGTTGTCTCTCTTCTGTTTTCTTACAGATGGCGATGGACAAGTATTTTTCATGTTAAAGAAGAGTTTTGCATGGGAATTGTTATAACATGTATTTGTTCTTTCTCCTTGCAACTTTCTTACTCTTTTTGTCTGACTTTTTTTCTCTTATCCAGTATATTATGTATGCATATATAAACAATCTTTTTTTACAGCTCACTTTGTGTGCATTTCATGTGTGGTATTTTATATCTGTTATTGTATGTGTTAATCCATGTAAGTTGGTATTTTTTTTTTGTGTTGTCTCTCTTCTGTTTTCTTACAGATGGCGGTTGACAAGTATATTTTTTGGCAGGTCGATTTGTGCGCATTTCATATGTAATATTTTATATTTGTCATTGTAAGTGTTAATGCATGTAAGTTGGTGTCTCTTTTTCTGTATTCTCTGTCTTCTGTTTTCTTACAGATGAAGTCCGACAAGTATTTTTCATAGTAAAGAAGAGTTGGGCATGGGATATGTTATTACATAACATGTATTGGTTCTGTCTCTGTAACGATTGATGTCAGCGACAGCTATTCTGATTACTGGTGATCTGCAGTATCACCACTAATACAGATGCTATATCTGATTATATGGTGATCTGCAGAATCACCAAAAATGCTGATATAGCGCACCCCAAGGTACCTGATAAGTGTAGGGTGTTTGGTGGAACAGTAATACAAAGAGCACAGGTAATAGACCGGGATCTCCTGAGGAGCAGGAGAGTCTGACTGCATCACAAGAAATGATTCAGACACTACTGCAGCCGAGGAGCTACTAGCTGGGAGATCACGGTCTGCAAGAAGACAGAATCACCTGAGAGTGAAAGGTGATTCAGACAGTACTGCGGGCGAATATTCCCGAGGAACGGGAATAACAAGAACCCCTCAGCCTAGGCTAGACCTAGTGCTGAAGGTAGAGTAGTTAGACAGGCAGATTCGGCAACACACGGACAGACGCAGTACAAAAGCAAGAGGCAAGATCAGAGTGGAGTCACAGGCAGAGTTCGGCAACGAGATCACATAGGCAACGGCACAGAATCAGAAGACAGGAGAATAGTCAGGCAAGCAAGAGGTCATAACAAATAATACAGTTCAATAGTACTTTAAGCTATCAAGGAATCAGACTAGGGTCTGAGCGCTAACACATATAGCATTCGCAACAGCAGACAAAGATCAACTGACAGGCAGGGTCTATATGTGCCTGGAGCGCTCCAAAGTTCCACCCCATTCACTAACCAATCAGAAGGGCGACTAGAGTCAGCTGACCAGCAGGTCAGCTGACTGCCCTTCTTCCTGTACAAAGATCCTGTCGCCTTGCGCGCGCGTGACCCTCAGCTTCTGTGTGTCAGAGAGGCCATGCAAAAAGTTTGCCGGCTGGGTCGCGGGAACCGCCGCCATGCCGCCGGTCGCGGCGGCGGTGTCCCTGCTGCCCAGCGACACAGGTGCTGGGCCGTGAACTGCCTGCGCGGCGGAAACCGCCAGCCGAGATGCGGAGTCCGCCGCCCTGTCGCCCACTGCGGCGGCGGCACTTCTGCCTGCCCTCACAGTCTCCTTGCAATTTTCTTGCACTTTTTATCAGTTTTGTATTCTCTTTTTCAGTATAGTAGGTATGCATATATGATCTTTTTTTTGTTACTGGTCACTGTACGTATTTCATGTGTAGTATTTTATATATGTTATATATATGTGTCAATGCATATAAGTTGGTATCTTTTTTTTTGTTTTGTCTCTCTTCTGTTTTCTTGCAGATGGCGATCGACAAGTATTTTTCATGTTGAAGAGGAGTTTGGTATCGGATTTGTTATAACATGTATTTGTTCTTTCTTCTTGCAACTTTCTTACTCTTTTTGTCTGACTTTTTTTCTCTTGTCCAGTATAATATGTATGCATCTATAAACAATCTTTTTTTACATGTCACTTTGTGTGCATTTTACTTGTAGTATTTTATATCTGTTATTGTATGTGTTATTGCATGTAAGTTGTTTTTTCTGTTTTGTCTGTCTTCTGTTTTTTTACAGATGGGGTTTACAAGTATTTTTTATATTGAAGAAGAGTTTTGCATGTGAATCGTTATGGCGGTGACAGTTGGGCTTATTTGTGTCTTCATATTCACTGTGCATATTTTGCACACTAACTGTTAGAGAAAATAAATCTGGAGAGGAATAGGGTGGCTATTGGGGAGGAGGAGGCCACAGTACAGGGTGGGCCATTTATATGGATACACTTTAATATGGCCATTTACATAGATACACCGTTTTATGTGAATGGTGAAGTTAACAAACAACCACCGCTATTGGTCTGACACTAACCCACATTGGATAGATCCCTCCAAGACTGTTGGAACAAAAAAAATGATGGTATGGTGTGGTATATGGGGTGTATCCATAGATAAGGTGTATCCATATAAATGGCCCACCCTGTAGTATCCTTTAGTTTTGCACTGTGACTGTTTTTATTCTCTTTTCCAGTATAATATGTAAGCATATATAATCCTTCTTTTTTGACTGGTCACTCTGTGTTATATTTGGCATTGTATGTGTTAATGCATGTTAGTTGGTATCTCTTTTTCTGTGTTGTCTGTCTTCTGTTTTATTACAGATGGGGTTCAACGAGTATTTTTCATGGCGAAGAAGAGTTTGGCATAGGATTTGTCATGTATTTGCTCTGTCTCCTTGCAACTTTCTCGCACTTCTTGTTAGTTTTGTATTCTCTTTTCCAGTATAATAAGTATGCATATATTAACATTTTTTTTACAGGTCACTGTGCATATTTCATGTATAGTTTTTTATATCTATTATTGTATGTGTTAATACATGTAAGTTAGTATCTCTTTTTTTGTGTTGTCTCTCTTCTGTTTTCTTACAGATGGCGATGGGCAAGTATTTTTCATGTTAAAGAAGAGTTTTGCATGGGAATTGTTATAACGTGTATTTGTTCTTTCTCCTTGCAACTTTCTTACTCTTTTTGTCTGCCTTTTTTTCTCTTTTCCAGTATAATATGTATGCATATATAAACAATCTTTTTTTACAGGTCACTTTATGTGCATTTCATGTGTGGTATTTTATATCTGTTATTTTATGTGTTAATCCATGTAAGTTGGTATTTTTTTTGTGTTGTCTCTCTTCTGTTTTCTTACAGATGGCGGTTGACAAGTATATTTTTTGACAGGTCGCTTTGTGCGCATTTTTCTATGTAATATTTTATATTTGTCATTGTAAGTGTTAATGCATGTAAGTTGGTGTCTCTTTTTCTGTATTCTCTGTCTTCTGTTTTCTTACAGCTGAAGTCCGACAAGTATTTTTCATGGTAATGAAGAGTTGGGCATGGGATATGTTATTACATAACATGTATTTGTTCTGTCTCCTTGAAACTTTCTTGCACTTTTGGTCAGTTTTGCATTCTCTTTTCCAGTATAGTAGGTATGCATATATGAACATTTTTTTACAGTAATTTTGAGTGTGGAGTCGCACTTACTTGGCTTCCATCAATCTCAGATGGTCAGGTGTGCAGATCCAAAACACTATGGGACTCAAACTGTAGCAAATGAAGAGAAAGATCCGCACCACCTTCAGAAAAGCTTAGTCTATTGGGGAGGAGGAGGCCACACTACAGGGTGGGCCATTTATGTGGATACACTTTAATATGGCCATTTATATAGATACACCATTTTATGTGAATGGTGAAGTTAACAAACAACCACTGCTATTGGTCTGACACTAACCCACATTGGATAGATCCCTTCTATCCTTCAAGACTGTTGGAACAAAAAAATTGATGGTATGGTGTGGTATATGGGGTGTATTCATAGATAAGGTGTATCCATATAAATAGCCCACCCTGTAGTATTCTTTAGTTTTGCACTGTGACTGGTTTTCTTTTATTTTCCAGTATAATATATAAGCATATATAATCCTTCTTTTTTGACTGGTCACTCTGTGCGTATTTCATGTGTATTACTTTATATTTGTCATGGTATGTGTTAATGCGTTAGTTGGTATCTCTTTTTTTGTTTTGTCTATCTTCTGTTTTTTAACAGATGGAGTATTTTTCATGGTAAAGAAGAGTTTGGCATGGGATTTGTCATGTATTTGCTCTGTCTCCTTGCAACTTTCTTGCACTTCTTGTCAGTTTTGTATTCTCTTTTCCAGTATAATATGTATGCATATATAAACAATCTTTTTTTACAGGTAACTTTGTGTGCATTTCATGTGTGGTATTTTATATCTGTTATTGTATGTGTTAATCCATGTAAGTTTTTTTTTTTTTTTGTGTTGTCTCTCTTCTGTTTTCTTACAGATGGCATTTGACTAGTATGTTTTTTGACATGTCACTTTGTGTGCATTTCATATGTAATATTTTATATTTGTCATTGTAAGTGTTAATGCATGTAAGTTCGTGTCTCTTTTTCTGTATTCTCTGTCTTCTGTTTTCTTACAGATGAAGTCCGACAAGTATTTTTCATGGTAAAGAAGAGTTGGAAATGGGACATGTTATTACATAACTTGTATTTGTTCTGTCTCCTTGCAACTTTCTTCCACTTTTTGTCAGTTTTGTATTCTATTTTCCAGTTGTCAGGTACAGCAATGTTACCTCAGCGGTGTAGAAGACCTTGTCCACCGCTCCTTTCTCTGACGTCACCGCGGCGGCCTCTGCGTCCTCTCAGACATCTTGCGCAGCTCCAGGCTCTGGAAGGACAGGCCTCTCCTCTGCACATCAGATTAGGTCAGCACGCTCGCGGGCAGGGCGGCAGGACCTTTATAACTTGAGGAGGCAGGTCAGCTGATCTTGCGGTCAGCTGACACCGACCTGCCAATCACACGCTGCTGATTGGGTCAGCCCCGTGGCCGGGCAGTTTGAATTTGCTTTCTGTATTTAAGCTAAAAGATGTCATTTGCTCATTGTCTGTTGTTGCGAATACCTCACCGTAGTCAGATCCTTGTGTACTTTGATTGTTTGTTTTTTTTACAGGTCACTGTATGTATTTCATGTGTAGTATTTTATATATGTTATTGTATGTGTTAATGCATGTAAGTTGGTATCTCTTTTTTTGTTTTGTCTCTCTTCTGTTTTCTTACTGATGGCAGTCGACAAGTATTTTTCATGTTGAAGAAGAGTTTGGCATCGGGTTTGTTATAACATATATTTGTTCTTTCTCCTTGCAACTTTTTTTACTCTTTTTGCCTGACTTTTTTTTTCTCTTTTCCAGTTTAATATGTATGCATATATAAACAATCTTTTTTACAGATCACCTTGAATGCATTTTACGTGTAGTATTTTATATCTGTTATTGTATGTGTTAATGCATGTAAGTTGTTTTTGTTTTGTCTGTCGTCTGTGTTTTTACAGATGGGGTTTACAAGTATTTTTCATGTTGAAGAAGAGTTTTGCATGTGAATTGTTATGGCGGCGACAGTTGGGCGTATTTATGTCTTCACATTCACTGTGCAGATTTTGCACACTAGCTGTTAAAGAAAAGAAATCTGGAGAGGAATAGGGTGGCTATTGGGGAGGAGGAGGCCACAGTACAGGGTGGGCCATTTATATGGATACACTTTAATATGGCCATTTATATGGATTCACAATTTTATGTGACTGGTGAAGTTAACAAACAAACCCACCGCTATTGGTCTGACACTAACTCACATTGGATAGATCCCTCCAAGACTGTTTGAACAAAACAATTGATGGTATGGTGTGGTATATGGGGTGTATCCATAGATAAGGTGTATCCATATAAATGGCCTAGCCTGTAGAATCCTTTAGTTTTGCAATGTGTAATATTTTATTTCTTCCATTGTATGTGTAAATGCATGTACATTGTTTACTCTTTTTCTGTGTTGTCTTCTTTTCTCTTCTAGATGGAGCTCGAGAAGTATTTTTTTATGTTGATGAAGAGTTGGGCATGGGATTTGTTATAACATGTATTTGTTCATTCTTCTTGCAACTTTCTTACACTTTGTGACTGTTTTTATTCTCTTTTCCAGTATAATATGTAAGCATATATAATCCTTCTTTTTTGACTGGTCAGCACACTATCATAAGCTGTGCTTGGCCTCCAACTGTATCTGTTATTGATATCTGTGTGGGTTACAATTACACTGCATACAGGCCACAGTCAGTTGCTGGGCCTTGTAGTTCTACTATACTCTTCTAACTATTGCAAGCAAGCCAGCACACTGTCTATCATAAGCTGTGCTTAGCTTTCAACTGTATCTGTAATTGATATCTGTCTGTGTGGGTTACACACTGCATACAAGCCAGGCCACAGTCACTGCTGGGCCTTGCAGTTCTACCATCCTCTTCTATCTATTACAAGCCAGCACACTGTGTATCATAAGCAGTGCCTAGCTTGCAACTGTATTTGTGATTGAAAGTACTATATGATATCTCTCTGTGGGCTTGATTCACTAAACCGTGATAACTCAAATATCACACCTTATGAAAATAAATCACACCTTATTAAAGATATTACACCTTATCAACATTAACACGCCTTATCAGAGTAGCATAGCGGGCGCTAAAAACTTATACCTGCTAATTGGCAACTCCACTCGTCCTGCCCTGAGCCCTGCAGGTTCAAAGCGCTTGCTATGCTACTCTGATAAGGCGTGTTAACTTTAATAAGGTGTGATATATTTTCATAAGGTGTGGTATCTTTTCATAAGGTGTCATATTTGAGTTATCACAGTTTAGTGAATCAAGCCCTGTGTGTGAAAGTACACAGCTCAGTAATACACACACGCACACACAGCTGCTGTGTATTTGACACTTTGTGTGCCTCTTTGTGATTACACACACTGTTTACCACTATTGAATATTGTTAGTAGTACTGCATACCCCCAGTATGGAAAAAATGACAGGCAGAGGCAGAGGCAGGCCACCCCACAGGTCTTTTCAAGGTCGTGCTGTCGTGATTTTGTGCGGCCCTCGACCAATGCACAGTGGTCAGAGGGCATGAACCCTCAACCCCCAAAATTCTATTGACATAGTTGACTTCTTAACACAGAACTCCTCGTCTTTCTCAGCTTCCGGATGGAACCGTGACATATCTTCCCCCTCCTGCTCTAATTCGGGCCCGAACAACTACTTACCACTCAACCGGCAGCCACTACCACCACCACCACTGCTAGCAGCACAGCCGCTCCACATCAGATGCCGCAGGAGTTATTCACACATGTTTGTGGTGAATTTACTGATTCACAACCATTATTGTTACAAGATGAAGGCGCTAAGGATGTTACACCAACACCACCACATATGTCTGAGTTAGACGTCACTACACACATGGACATAAGGTGTGAGCATGATGATGAACTACCAGTGGTTGGTGCAGTTTTGGAAGTGTCTGATACAAGCGCAGCTATGGATGATGATGTGTGCATGGATGCCATGTGGGAGCCCGGAAGACGCGAAGAACAGGGGGACAGTTCAGAGGGGGAGCCAGAGTGGAGGAGGAGACGAGTTGATGTAAGCAGCAGGGGGAGCTCGTCACAAACAGCTCGTGGCAGTGTCCAATGGCATGTATTGTCACCTAAGGTCAGCCAGCCAACACACCCTTCAACGCCAGCTGCTGCCACCACCACCAAAATGCCGTCATCCCAGAGCTCACCAGTGTGGTCTTTTTTTGTCTCTCTGCCTGAGATTAAAGCGATGCCATCTGTAATCTCTGCCACCAAAACTGAGTCGTGGAAAAAGCAACACCCACGTAGGGACAAGTGCCTTACTAAGGCACTTAATCTCCCATCACAAACACCAGTGGGAAGAGCACATGAGGAAAAGCAGCACACAAAGGCAAAGCCACCCTCCACCTCCTCTTCCTCCTCCAGGTGCAGCATCTTCAGCCGCTTTTCCCTCTTCTGCCTTTCACAGTCACCCTCCTCCACTCCGTGGCTGTGCAGCGGACTTGGTGACACCGCCACGGCTTGTAGGCAGGCCTGCTGACACTTCCTCTTCTTCTCCTCCAACTCCTCCTCCTACATCCTGTTCGCTGTCGTCCTCCTCGTCGGCTGAATCCTACTCTACTGTTGCACTCTCCTCTCAAACTGTACAACCTCAGGTCCCAAGGGCCTATTCTGCATGCCAGATACGATGACGTCATGCCATCTTGGACATGGCTTGCCTCAAAGCCGAGAGTCACACCGGAGCAGCACTCCTGGCCGCTCTGAACAAACAGGGGGGTCAGTGGCAGACCCCGCACCAACTGGAGATCGGCAACGTGGTGTATGACAACGCAAGCAATCTCTTGTCGGCTTTGAGTTTGGGCAGGTTGACACATGTGCCCTGCATTGCACGTGTGCTGATTCTTATCATTTAACGATTTGTGTGCAAGTTCCCAGGCTTATAGGAGGTCCTGAAGCAGTCCAGGAAGGTGTGTGGGCATTTCAGGCATTCCTACATGGCCATGGCTCGCTTCTCTGATATTCAGCTGAGAAAGAACTTGCCAGTGAGAAGCTTGATTTGCGATAGCCCGACTCGCAGCAATTCATTGCTCCTCATGTTTGACCGCCTGCTACAACAGGAGAAAGCCGTCAACGAATATCTGTGCAACTACGGTGCTAGAGCAGGCTCTGGGGAGCTAGGGATTTTCTTGCCGAGGTACTGGACACTCATGTGTAATGCCTGCAGACTCATGCATCTGTTTGAGGAGTTGACAAACCTAGTGAGTCACAGTTAAGGCACCATCAGCGACCTGATCCCATACACTTTCTTCCTGAAGCGTGCCGTGCGTAGAGTGGTGGATCAAGCTGTAGAGGAGCGTGAACAGGAAGAGGAAGAGTTGTGAGCACCATCACCACCAGAACCAGATTTGTTGTCAACACCTGCGGCAGCACAGAGGAAGGGCGGATGAGGGGGAGGAGTCTGGGGCAGAGGAGCCAGAGGAGGAAGGTGGCTTTGAGGAGCAGACGGAAGAATAACCGCAGCAGGCGTCGCAGGGGGCTTGTGCTGCTCACCATTCGGGTACCCGTGATATTGTTCATGGCTGGGGGGAGGAGATGATGAGTAGGTCGGCATCCAATCTTGTGCAGATGGGGTCTTTCATGCTGTCCAGCCTCAAGGGGAATGGCCTGTACTGGGTGACATCGCTACTAGACCCTCAGTATAAGCACAAAGTGGCGGAGATGTTACCAAATTACCAGAAGGCTAAAAGGATGCAGCACTTGCACAACAATTTGGCATGTATGCTTTACAGTGCATTTATGGGCGATGTCATAGTACAATGGAAAAAAGGTGCCAGTAATCCTCCTCCTCCTCCCATGTCCACGCAGGCAAGGACAGGACGCTCTAGCGATCTGATGGTGATGTTGGACATGCAGACTTTTTTTAATCCAATGCCTTGCCTCAGCCCTTCCGGATCCACCCTCCACAAACCCCTTGACCGGCAGGTAGCCGACCACCTGGCCTTAAGTGCAGATATAAACACTCTGAGCAGCGATGAACCCCTGGACTACTGGGCGCACAGGCTTGACCTGTGGCCAGAGCTGTCACAATTTGCTTGCCCCGCCTCAAGCGTCCTGTTAGAAAGGACCTTCAGTGCAGCAGGAGGCATTGTCACTGACAAGAAAAATCGCCTAGGTAAAAAAAAGAGTTCAGTACCTCACCTTTATTAAAATAAATGAGGCATGGATCCCGGAGGGCTACTGCCTGCCCGAAGACTAAGTCAGTCCCCACACAGCATCTCTGCTTGCACGCCGCTGCTGCCTGCCCGAAGACTAAGTCAGTCCCCACACAGCATCTCAGCCTGCATGCTGTTGCTGCCTGCCGGAAGACTAAGTCAGTCCCCATACAGCATCTCTGCCTGCACGTCGCTACTGCATGCCCGAAGACTAAGTCAGTCCCCACACAGCATCTTGTTATATTTCACCTTTTTGCTTCGACACCAGCAACTTCTTAGAGTTGCACCTCACAGACTGTGAGATAACTTGACTCTCAACACAGCAAGCATTATTGGAGATAGACCGTTCTCAGTTGTCTTCAAAGTTCAAGTTGTTTATTCAGGAAACAGATATACAGATACAGTTCGTCACATCTTAGCCAAGCAGATTCTCATGTTGCGTTACAGCTTTGTGATTACCTTCCTGCTGAAAGTAATCAGGTCCTCTTATGTCTATCCTATGTTACATCATCATCATAGACTACCTATGTACAGCATACATCATATCAGAACAGAAATGGATTATATAAAGGTTTAAGCCAGCAGGGACAGGTAGCAAGACAGAAAGTGCTACTCCATACTCCGGCTGTGGGTTTTATATGAACCAGAAAGAGTTAAATGTGACCTCATCTGAGCCATCTATGATTGGTTCAGATCCCTTGTGATGTCAGGACACACACCTACTCCATTAATATTCCATGACCACTTTCACTTACATACAGGAATGTTCTGTTTTATAAATATGGCCTATGTTGATTGTTCCCGTAGTCCATTTGTCTGGGGCAGTGTAGGCCTAAGACCTTGGACTAGGAACATCTTCTCAGTATCTGCTTGTATCATCTGCTTCAAGCAGACACTGAGATGCTTCTGCCTGCATCTTTGAAACCTCTATTTAAAGGTATACTCTGCGAACAAGCCTTTTACCTAAAACTCAGTCCAGATAACTGAGGCCTACTTAAATTATAACACATCTCTGCCTGCAGGCCGCTTGACTGCCTTCTCCGCCACTACCAACAGGGTCCAGGACTCCAGGTGGATTCCTGAATTTTTAAGGCCACTGCTAGCAGCGGCCGCTACCAAAAATAATAATAATTTTTTCTGGTGTGTGTACATGCCTAATTTTCTGGCTGCACTGTGGCTGCAACAACAAAACAAAAGTCATGTACATGTGTCAAATCCCCTATGTGATCGTTACCTTGCCGCGGTAAAGGGGCTTGCGTATCACAATGAAAAAATGACCTATATGAAAGTGTGGGGGGCACACCCAAGATGGTTATAATTATTCCTGAGCAAAGCCAGAATGAATGCTCAGTCTGGGATTTTATCAGGGCGGATAACAAGTAGGCTGAGCAGTGAAGGATGAAGCAGAGAGCAGGGTAGGTGTTTTCTACTGATATATATGGCAAAATACATGAGGGTGCTTCGTCTCTGGTTCGCTTTAACAACTGAGGGGGTTTTACCCCTTGAGCACCACAGCAATTTTCACCTTTCAGCGCTCCTTCCATTAATTCACCTATAACTTTATCACTACTTGTCACAATTAAATGAACTATATCTTGCTTTATTCGCCACCAATTAAGCTTTCTTTGGGGGGGGGGGGGGGGTACATTATGCCAATAATTATTTTATTCTAAATGTTTTTTAACGGGAAAATAAGAAAAAAATTGGAAAAAAAATCATTATTTTTCAACTTTTGGCCATTATAGTTTTTAATTCATGTAATTTATTTGCCCATTTGTCCCGGATATTACACCGTTTAAATTATGTCCCTATCACAATGTCTGGCGCTAATATTTTATTTGGAAATAAAGGTGCATCTTTTTCAGTTTTGCGTCCATCACTATTTATAAGCCCATCATTTTAAAAATAACAGTAATATACCGTCTTAACAACCACTTAAGTCTATCTGGACGGATATATCCGTCCAGATAGACTGTGCAGCTCTTGCTGCCTGAGGCGTGCGATCACACACGCTCCCACCGCCTGCCGTTAGCCCCGCATCTGTAAATGGATATATAGTTCTCATTCACCGATCTAAGTCCCCCACAAAAAAACACGGTCTCTTATCAGAGACCACGGTCTTTCTGCAAAAAAAAAAGTTTCCCATCCTCTTTCTAGTTCCTGGAAGCGTTATCGTTCGCTTCCAGGACTTTTTGGACTGAAATAGTAAACTACACTCGCATACATTTTTTATTAAATAATTACATTATATTACATTTAAAATTAGCAGTTTACCTCCCACACCAAAAATTACCTAAATATATTTTTTAATAAAAAAAATAATAATAATAAAAAAAATTACAATTAAAAAAACAACAACATAAATAGTTACCTAAGGGTCTGAACTTTTTAAATATGCATGTCAAGAGAGTATATTATTATATTTTATTAAATTAAAAGCTTGTAAATAGTGATGGACGCAAATTGAAAAAATGCACCTTTATTTCTAAATAAAATATCGGCGCCATAAATTGTGGCAGGGACATCATTTAAATGGTGTAATAACCGGGACAAATGGGCAAATAAAACACATGAGTTTTAGTTACGTTAGCAGGTATTAATTTCAAACTATAATGGCCAAAAACTGAGAAATAATGAATTTTTTCCATTTCTTTCTTAACCTTCCTGTTAAAATGGATTTAGAAAAAAATAATTCTTAGCAAATTGTACCATCCAAAGAAAGCCTAATTAGTTGCGGAAAAAACAAGATATAGATCAATTAATTGTGATAAGTAGTTATAAAAATATTGGCAAATGAATGGGAGGTGAAAGTTGCTCGGATGCATAAGGTGATCAACACTGTAGGCTGAAGTGGTTATAAAAAGTTCAGTCCCTATAATAACTGCATGTGCATTTTTTTTATTGACAATTTTTTTTTTAATTGGAAAAAAATATGTATACAGTGGAATGCGAAAGATTGGGCAACCTTGTTAATTGTCATGATTTTCCTGTATAATTCGTTGGTTGCTACGATAAAAAATGTCAGTTAAATATATCATATAGGAGACACACACAGTGATATTTGAGAAGTGAAATGAAGTTTATTGGATTTACAGAAAGTGCGCAATAATTGTTTAAAAAAAATTAGGCAGGTGCATAAACTTGGGCACTGTTGTCATTTTATTGATTTCAAAACCTTTCAAACTAATTATTGGAATTCAAATTGGCTTGGTAAGCTCAGTGACCCCTTATCTACATACACAGGTGAATCCAATTATGAAAAAGAGCATTTAAGGTGGTCAATTGTAAGTTTCCCTCCTCCTTTAATTTTCTATGAAGAGTAGCAACATGGGGGTCTCTAAACAACTCTCAAATGACCTGAAGACAAAGATTGTAAACCATCATGGTTTAGGGGAAGGATACACAAAGCTGCCTCAGAGATTTCAGCTGTCTGTTTCCACAGAATTGGAAGACCACAGGCTCAGTTGAAGTTAAGGCTTGAAGTGGCAGACCAAGAAAAATCTCGGATAAACAGAAGCGACGAATGGTGAGAACAGTCAGAGTCAACCCACAGACCAGCACCAACGACCTACAACATCATCTTGGTGCAGATGGAGTGACTGTGCATCGTTCAACCATTTGGCACATGCGAGAGCGATGCAGAGGAAGCCTTTTCTCTGCATCTGCAAAAACAGAGTGACTTGAGGTATGCTAAAACACTATTGGACAAGCCAGCTTCATTTCGGAATAAGGTGCTGTGGACTGATTAAACTAAACTTAAGGTATTTAGGCATAACAAGGGGCGTTATGCAGGGAGGAAAAAGACCACAGCATTCCAAGAAAACCCCCTGCTACCTACAGTAAAATATGGTGGTGGTTCCATCATGCTGTGGTGCTGTGTGGCCAGTGCAGGGACTGGGAATCTTGTCAAAGTTGAGGGACGCATGGATTCCACTCAGCATCAGCAGATTCTGGAGACCAAAGTCCAGGAATCAGTGACAAAGCTGAAGCTGCAACGGGGCTGGATCTTTCAACAAGACAACAACCCTAAACACTGCTCAAAATCCACTAAGGCATTCATGCAGAGGAGCAAGTACAAAGTTCTGGAATGGCCATCTCAGCCCCGGACCTGAATATAATTGAAAATCTATGGTTTGAGTTAAAGAGAGCTGTCCATGCTTGAAAGCCATCAAACCTGAATGAACTAGAGATGTTTTGTAAAGAGGAATGGTCAAAAATACCTTAAACCAGAATCCAGACTCTCAGACTCACTCCTGGAACCTACAGGAAGCATTTAGAGGCTGTAATTTCTACAAAAGGAGGATCTACTAAATACTGATTTCATTTCTTTTTTGTGGTGCCCAAATGTATGCACCTGCCTAATTTTGTTGAAACTATTACGGGGGCAGGGCGGGTGCAAGCGCATGAGCGGCGGGTGCAAGCGCATGAGCGGTGGGTGCGTGTGGCGGGTGCGCACGCATGCGCAGTTTAAAATACAGACCTAGAGCGCGTTGGGTCTAGTTTTATATATATATATATATATATATATATATATATATATATATATATATATATATATATATATATATAGTTAATTTTAAATGTAATAAAATGCTTGTAATTAAAAAAAAATAAAAATGTGTGTTTATGTAATTTTACTATTTGGCCACAAGATGGCATCAGTCAATTATTTTTCAATGCGTCCTGTAAGCGCACTATGTACACTTCCAGGAAGTGTACTGTTTATGGGAAACTTTTTTTTTCACAATGATCGCCCAGCTTCTCATAGAAGCCACCGATCATTGCTTTGGGGACTTAGGCCCCGTTCACACTTGCGTTTTGCCATGCAAACGGATCGGATCAGGACCTGATCCGGATCTGAACCGTACGGTTCCGATTCGGATCCGATCCGGTCCGTTTGCATCAGGCATGCATCAGGCCTCCATCCGGATCCGTGGGTTAAAAATAGTAAAATTTCTAAAAAAAAATTGTTGGGGTCAGCAGAAGGTGCACCTGGTGCACCTGTAGAATCAGGTTCCTCCGCTGTAGGCCTCACCTCCACCTCCGACATACTGCCAAACAGCTCCAGCACGTCTGTCACTGCTGCTCCACTCCAGACATGCTTGGCCCATGTGTCCCCATCCGAAATGGCCGCTTGAATACGCATAGGAAGTGGGGTAGAACGTCAGGCGTTTGTAGCCAGTGTGTTCTGTGCCTTCCGTTTCCCATTGGTTTCTATTTCCGGATGCTGCAGTCAGGCTCCGGTCCGGCTCCGGTCCGGGTGCGTGGGCCGGAGATCCAGACCCAAAAAATAGCGCATGTTGGAAAACTGTCCGGAGTCCGGATCAGGTCCGGCTCCGTACTGTACGGAACGGACACGTGTGAACGTCCGCATAGCCTTTGCATTGCTATGCGGAACGTACGTTCCGTTTGTACAGTATCCGGTCCGGATCCGATCAGTGGATTCCGGACAGCGAACGCTAATGTGAACCGGGCCTTAGGTCGATGAATTCCCAATCAATGATCTCCTGGCGAGCGGATTGTGAAGTGAAGGAGTGCGGGAGCGCGCACACGATTGAGCAGGAGCAAGGAGAGCGGCGTTGGTACGTATATCTACGCCCCAGACACGGAAGTGAAGTTTAAAGTGGTGTAGATATACTGTACCCGAGCGGGGAAGTGGTTTATTAATTGTACATTATGCAATGCAACTTTAAAGTCATATCAGACTGTATGGTGTGACTTTACAGTCATCGTCACACTATACATTGCTGACTGCTGTAATATTGATTATTGTACTGTTGCTGTTTACTTGTCCCCATACTGTACTAGTGCTCTTTAACCACTTCCAGACCAGCAATCTCTGGCCCCTGAAGGACTAGAGACTTTTTGGTTCAAAAACAGGCCTCACCGATGCTACCACCGCCGCTCTCCTATCGCTGAAGCCCACTTGCTCCGCTGTTACTATGACAGCAGAGCTCTGTAAGTCGGCGAGGAGCCGCTTACATTGGCTCCTGATCCTGTGATTACTGTGGCGCGATCAGAAGTAGTGGTGGGAGCGTGCTGAGAGGTAATTGAAATCTACGCCCTGGCAAGGATAACAGGTCCCAAACAGAGCATATACAGTATATGTTGGCCTGAAAAAGAACATTGTGCTAAAATATGCATCAAGTAATATAGCAGCTTCTCTGCAAAATATTTATCATTATTAATAAATCATGGTTTTTTTGTCTTTTTTTTGCACTATAGGTTAACCACCCGGGCGTTCTATTTCCCCAGGATTTCCGTGCAAAAAGTGGTTCAATTAATTTCCAATAATTTTCAACCAATTTTTTTTTTTTGCAATCATTTTTTTTTATATTGAATTCAATACAGGTTATTGTATTGAATTCAATTTAAAAAAAAAAGTGTTTGCTGTGAGATTTTGATGATGCTGTGTGACACTGGTGCCATTAACGCCGATCGACGGGGGACATGTGATCGCCAAGGGAGAAGCAAAATCCGCCAAGGGACATGAAAGAAGGCACTGGGGAAGCTATCAGAGGTACGCGACGAGGGATCAGCATGCCAATGGTGAGTATAAAACCCAGATGTATTAGCCAGATGTGCAGCCAGGTATAGTTAGCCAGATGTGCAGCCAGGTGTAGTTAGCCAGATGTGCAGCCAGGTGTAGTTAGCCAGATGTGCAGCCAGGTGTAGTTAGCCAGATGTGCAGCCAGGTATAGTTAGCCAGATGTGCAGCCAGGTATAGTTAGTCAGATGTATTAGCCAGGAATAGTTATCCAGATGTTTTGCCAGGTATATAGGGAGCAAGATGTTTGCCAGGTGTATAGGAGACAGATGTGCAGCCAGGTGTATAGGAGACATATGTGCAGCCAGGTCTAGGGAGTCATATGTATAGGGAGCCAGGTTTGTGGGTGCCTCTGCCCCCCCCATTGCTGTGGCCGGGTGTCCCTTCTGTGGGGGGGCTCCCCTTCTGCGCTGGCTGGTAGTGGCCGGCGGGGATCCCCTCTGTGGGAGGGGGGGAATCCTCATACTGTGCATGCGGGTGGCCCTTCTGTGTGTGCGGGGGGCTGGTATCCCCTTCTATGGGGGCTAGCCGTGGTCGGTCGGGGACTGTTACGATACCAATGCACTGGTAACATAAAACATCACATGCAGTGCATAGGAATTGCAGGTTAGTCACTAATGTGGAAATACACCAAGACTCAGGCCAGGAATAGGGAAAAATAACAAGGTTTATTGCAACATAAATTAAGCACATAGCATTAAACGTACATTAGCTTCATGCACGGAAACCAGGCAAAAATAAGAAGATATGCAACTGCAAAAAGGAAACCATACACAGGACTAGTAATAGTCAGGGATATATATGCACTAAGTGCTCCTTGCATATAGTGAATATGCAAGGCAGCCTTAAGCATATATCACTAGTGTGCACACTAAACCCTGGAACCTGGTTAATATATATACACACAAACTATATACAATATATACATAAACAAGGCGGCTAAAGCAGATATCGACAGGCAATGGATAGTCATACAAGCAGAGTCAAACCAGGAAATCATACAGAGATATAATCGCTTAGGCAAAAGATTAGTCGAGGAAATAGCAAAAGGTCATACACGGCAGGTAACAAGACTGAATCAGGGAAGGCTAGAACTCGGGGATCAGGTCCAGGAAACAGGTTTGAAGAACTAGCACTGAACTGGTCTGCTGAAGCTGGTTAAATGGTGTGCTGGGAGGTCAGGTGACAATGTCCATGTGATCCCAGACCTGCCTTTATTAGCAGTCTGTAACAGAAATGTTTCTGGAAATAGAGACCTCTGCTGGTGGACAGAGAGCAGTTCAGGCTGCACAATCCCTGAAGAGATTGGTGACATCTGCTGGTGAGACATAGGAAGTCCATCCATAGAGTTCATGATGTTACCAGCAGATGCAGATCGTGACATTACCCCCCCCTCAAGGAGCGGCCTCTGGACGCTCCACATGAACTCACACCCACCTGGATCCCAGGAAACACTTGGCAAAAAGGCAGGTAGTAATTTGGTCAGAACACTGTGCAGTAATAGATAAGGAAGGAACTCAAATGTTACCGGGCTAAATACATTTAAGATCACCAAGCAAGAAAGCAAATTGGAGACCTTTCGGAAATGCAGGAAACCAGAAACCAACTGGAGAAGCAATAGGCAGAACACACGTAAGAATCCTGGATCCATAGTAGAGTAGCACAGTAAGCTGGATACCAACAGGAAGAACAAAACACCCTCAAGAAGAGTAGCAGATGGGAGGGCATCGGCAGGAGCAGCAGACGGGAGGGCATCGGCAGAAGCAGCAGACGGGAGGGCATCGGCAGCAACTGCGGACTTGGAGGCAACAGGAGCAGGAACTGCAGACTTGGAGGCAACAGGAGCAGGAACTGCAGACTTGGAGGCAACAGGAGCAGGAACTGCAGACTTGGAGGCAACAGGAGCAGGAACTGCAGACTTGGAGGCAACAGGAGCAGGAACTGCAGACTTGGAGGCAACAGGAGCAGGAACTGCAGACTTGGAGGCAACAGGAGCAGGAACTGCAGACTTGGAGGCAACAGGAGCAGGAACTGCAGACTTGGAGGCAACAGGAGCAGGAACTGCAGACTTGGAGGCAACACGAGCAGGAACTGCAGACTTGGAGGCAACACGAGCAGGAACTGCAGACTTGGAGGCAACACGAGCAGGAACTGCAGACTTGGAGGCAACACGAGCAGGAACTGCAGACTTGGAGGCAACAGGAGCAGGAACTGCAGACTTGGAGGCAACAGGAGCAGGAACTGCAGACTTGGAGGCAACACGAGCAGGAACTGCAGACTTGGAGGCAACACGAGCAGGAACTGCAGACTTGGAGGCAACACGAGCAGGAACTGCAGACTTGGAGGCAACACGAGCAGGAACTGCAGACTTGGAGGCAACAGGAGCAGGAACTGCAGACTTGGAGGCAACAGGAGCAGGAACTGCAGACTTGGAGGCAACAGGAGCAGAAACTGCAGACTTGGAGGCAACAGGAGCAGAAACTGCAGACTTGGAGGCAACAGGAGCAGAAACTGCAGACTTGGAGGCAACAGGAGCAGAAACTGCAGACTTGGAGGCAACAGGAGCAGGAACAGCAGACTTGGAGGCAACAGGAGCAGGAACAGCAGACTTGGAGGCAACAGGAGCAGGAACAGCAGACTCTAGGTCATCAGGAGCAGGAACCGCAGACTCTAGGTCATCAGGAGCAGGAACAGCAGACTGGACACTATCAGGATGGATAAACTGAAAGTCATTTACCAGTAGGGCAGGCAAAGCAGCAGACTGGATAATCTCAGGCAAAAGTTTGTAAGGCTGGGCACTAGTTAATGAATGCAGAGTCTCCGGAGGATCAGAAATTTTTGAGAATAAACCATCAGCCAGAATGTGTGTGCACTGTGCCTCAGCAGTAAACTGTGGGGACTGACTTTCAGCAGAGCATCGGGAGAACTGGGTCTCGGCAGGTGTAAATGAGTACAGGGCCTCAGTGGAAGCCTGTGAAAACAGAGCATCAACAGGGGTCTTTGGTGTCTGGATTTCAGTGGATGACTGTGGGAACTGCATAACAGTGGAAATCAGTGGAAACTCAATGTCGGACACCTGTGCGAAATGAATGTTAGCGAGAGTCTGGGCTCTAGCAGAAGTCAGAGGGCAATGAACATCAGCAGGGATTTGAGAAAGCTGGACCTTTGGCTGAGCGACTGGCTGGACCACTGGCTGCATAGCTGGCAAGACCTTCAGCAGAGCAATCAGCTGAACCTTAGATCGGGCAGCTGACAGACCTAATGGTCGAGCATCCGGCTGGGCCTTCGGCTGAGCTGTAGTGTGCGGTTCTGCTGAAACGGCAGACTGAGACTCTGCTGGAACAACTGGCATGAGATCCACTGGTACGTCTGGAGAGTCCACCGCCGAACTGGCTGGCAGGGGTTCTGCCGAGCTGTCCGACTGGGCCACTGCCAAACTGATCAACATGGACACAGCCAAGCCGACCGACAGAGACACAGCAAAACCGTCTGACAGAGGGGTCAGCAAGCTGACAGGCAAGGGTGCTTCTGAGCCTACAGACAGGGACCTGGCTGAGGTGGCTGGCACAGGCATGGCAGAGGTGGCTGGCACAGGCATGGCAGAGGTGGCTGGCACAGGCATGGCAGAGGTGGCTGGCACAGGCATGGCAGAGGTGGCAGGCACAGGCATGGCAGAGGTGGCAGGCACAGGCATGGCAGAGGTGGCAGGCACAGGCATGGCAGAGGTGGCAGGCACAGGCATGGCAGAGGTGGCAGGCACAGGCATGGCAGAGGTGGCAGGCACAGGCATGGCAGAGGTGGCAGGCACAGGCATGGCAGAGGTGGCTGGCACAGGCATGGCAGAGGTGGCTGGCACAGGCATGGCAGAGGTGATGGATGCAGCTGCAACGGCAGGCTGGAATACAGATGGCACCTGTTTCTGCAAAGAAACGGTTTGTGAGTCTGCAGAAGCTGTCAACATAGCTGTTGTAGTCCTTCCGGAGGTAACTGGAAGGATGGAAGATGTAGGAAAATATTTGCGTCTTGCCTTTGTCTTCTGAACTAGTCTGGAGGCAGGCGTACATTTGTAAGAGTCTATGTATGCGGTTGCTGGATGCTGGAATGACCAGGGTGTGGATCTAATAGCTGTCTGCAAAGGAACAGGTTTCTTTTGAATCACAGGTGAAGACAAATTAAAGTCTCTGGAGCGGGTTTTAGCTGCTGTAGGTGGTGAGTTCTGGTCAGAGGTAGGTACGGAGTTAATAGAGGAAGGATAAACATGGGAATAGGAAGACAGAATCTTTTGCCAAGCGATTATTAAAGCAGAGGCAGGTTCATGCTTACAAAGTTTATGATCAACCATAGATTGAACTGCACGCATGCATGCCAACACATACAGATCCCCCTTTTCTAAGTAAAATTCAAGAAAACGATCCCTGTCTTTCTTAAGATAAGCAAACATATGATCAATTTGTTCAGGCTGAAATACTGGGTCAAAGTTAATAAACTTGGTACTGGAACTGACAAGGTTACCATTGGTTACTGAGTGCTGCATAAACTGACTGTTAGAAACATCGGCAAAAGGAAAATTGGCATGCAAAATCTTTTCCCATGCATCAATCAATGGGGCCACAAAGTCACGTGTACAAACATTCATATTTATCAGAGCTGTTGCAGAATTAATGCAGGCAGACAAAAACTTTGCATCTTTTGTTGCATAGTAATCAGAAAATGATTCCCAGTCATACCTTAATTCATCATTTAAAGCCTCAATTTCCCACTTTCCGAATGGGGGATCCCAATCACTCTTGGTGGGGGTAGATAAATTACTCTGAGTAGCAGGAACTGAATTTGTTTGAGTTGGTTTGGTCTGGTTTGTTATTGTGGAGAATTTGTTGTGAAAAACTGGTAAGGTTCTGGTTTGAGTCCAGGTGGTAGAAGGATCTCTTACTGTAACAAGGGTTTGCAGAATCTGCAATAAAGATTGCACCTCAGTTTCTGCTATATTGCCCTGTTGCATAAAAGATTCAACATGCATAATTATTTGCATTAACTCTTCATGGGAATATGCTGACAATTTCTTATAACAGTCATATTTGTCTCTCTCTGCAAGCAGGGAATAATACTTATTATGCTGGATGGTCCAGTCAACTTCCATAGCTGAAGCAAATGCAAATTCAGTATTAATGGAAGCAGCAGGATTATGATTGAATTTAATTGGCTTAGTCTGCTTAATTACTGGCGGGGATCTGGCTTGATTCCAAGAGGTAGCTGGATCTTTAATGGGGTCTGATAAGTTAACTCTTACAGGTACTGGCGGTTGAGAGCAGGAGGAAAAATTAACTGAACTTGGTTGGGCTTCAGAACAACATTCCTGTAATACAGACAAGAAATCCTCTAACTCATAAGGAAATATTTTTTCTCTGATGTAGGATTAAACCTGTAAAATTAACTGTTTTAAATCATCATAGGAGTCATCAGCAAACATATGATAACAGAGTTTCCTTTTATTTCTCGCTAAAGCAGCGAATTCAAGAAGTTGCTTAGTATTCATTTCAATCATGATTGCAACAATGGAGTTTTGGTATTTCCCAGTGACAGTGTATGGCTAGTTCTTCTGTTACGATACCAATGCACTGGTAACATAAAACATCACATGCAGTGCATAGGAATTGCAGGTTAGTCACTAATGTGGAAATACACCAAGACTCAGGCCAGGAATAGGGAAAAATAACAAGGTTTATTGCAACATAAATTAAGCACATAGCATTAAACGTACATTAGCTTCATGCACGGAAACCAGGCAAAAATAAGAAGATATGCAACTGCAAAAAGGAAACCATACACAGGACTAGTAATAGTCAGGGATATATATGCACTAAGTGCTCCTTGCATATAGTGAATATGCAAGGCAGCCTTAAGCATATATCACTAGTGTGCACACTAAACCCTGGAACCTGGTTAATATATATACACACAAACTATATACAATATATACATAAACAAGGCGGCTAAAGCAGATATCGACAGGCAATGGATAGTCATACAAGCAGAGTCAAACCAGGAAATCATACAGAGATATAATCGCTTAGGCAAAAGATTAGTCGAGGAAATAGCAAAAGGTCATACACGGCAGGTAACAAGACTTAATCAGGGAAGGCTAGAACTCGGGGATCAGGTCCAGGAAACAGGTTTGAAGAACTAGCACTGAACTGGTCTGCTGAAGCTGGTTAAATGGTGTGCTGGGAGGTCAGGTGACAATGTCCATGTGATCCCAGACCTGCCTTCATTAGCAGTCTGTAACAGAAATGTTTCTGGAAATAGAGACCTCTGCTGGTGGGCAGAGAGCAGTTCAGGCTGCACAATCCCTGAAGAGATTGGTGACATCTGCTGGTGAGACATAGGAAGTCCATCCATAGAGTTCATGATGTTACCAGCAGATGCAGATCGTGACAGGGACACCCCCTTCTGTGGTGGGGGGAGGTGGGTGTCCCCATCTATGAGGGCTGTAGGTGGCCTCTCCCTCCTCTTCCCCCCATCCCTCCCTCCCGATCCCCCATGCCCCCCATCCCGTGTCCCTCCCCTGTCAGAAGCCCTGATCTACTCACCTGAGGGCTTTCTCCTGCGGCGGAAGCGGCGCGCCTCCTCCTCCTCCATCGCGAAGTCTCGTGTTCTCTGTAATTACAGTACGTGGCTTGGTGACGTCACCAAGCCGCTTACTGTAATTACACAGACCGGGACTTCGGCGATGGAGGAGGAGGGTGTCCATCGCGGCCGGCGCAGGAGAAAGCCCTCAGGTGAGTAAAGCAGGGCTTCTGACAGGGGGGAGACATGGGATGGGGGGGACACGGGGGACAGAGAGGGAGGGATGGGGGAAGAGGAGGGAGAGGCCACCCACAGCTCGCATAGAAGGGGACCCCCCCCCCCCCCCCCGCACAGAAGGGGGTGTCCCCGGCCGGCCAAGACCAGCCCCATAGAAGGGGATACCCGCCCCCCCCCCCCCGCACACACAAAAGGGTCACCCGCACGCACAGTACGGGGATCCCCCCCCCCCCCCGGCCCCCCGCACAGAGAGGATCCCGGCACCAGCCACCTGCCGGCACAGAAGGGGAATCCCTGCACAGCCCCCCACATTCTCTGCCCCGCCGGCTGCACAGGGATTCTCAGGGTGGCTGGATGCTAGTTCTGTATGCTGTGGGTAGCACAGATCGCTACCCACAGCGTGCTGACAGGCATCCAGCCATCCTGGGGAATCCCTCTGATGAGGGAAAAGTGCAGCAGGTGGGGCAGAGAAACAAGAAATCTCCCTGGCGGTATTGACAAGCTCGGCTCGTCAATACCGCTTTCAGCAAGTTTTTTTCCTGGACGATAATAGCACTTCTGTAGGCCTGAGTTCAGGACTTGTGCTGCCTGAAGGACATTGCCAGGGGGGGGGGGGATAAATTCGGGGGCGCCTCTAGCCATTTTGTCACTCCAGGTGAGAAAACCTGTGGTATGTTTCACCAGAAAATAATCATAATGTGGCAATGTTTCACCAGAAAATAATCATAATGTGGCAATGTTTCACCATAAAACAATCGTAATGCAGCAATCTTTCACCAGAAAATAATCATAAAGCAGCAATGCGTCACTAGAAAATAATCATAATGTGGCAATCTTTCACCAGAAAATAATCATAATGTGGCAATGTTTCACCATAAAACAATCGTAATGCAGCAATCTTTCACCAGAAAATAATCATAAAGCAGCAATGCTTCACTAGAAAATAATCATAATGTGGCAATCTTTCACCAGAAGATAATCGTAATGCAGCAATGTTACATCCTAAAATAATCGGAATGCGGCAATCTTTCACCAGAAAATAATTGTAACGCAGCAATGTTTCACCATAAAATGTAGCAATGTTTCACCATAAAATAGATGTAATTTGGCAATCTTTCACTCAAAAAAAACAGTTAGTACCTGCTAACGCTGTTTTGAACAATCCTTCAGGGCAAGGTGAGACGCAGCTCCACCCAACGCAGGAACAAGCAGCACTTCCCCTATAAAATAATCACATGGTTAGTCCACCCTCAGTGCTTTTAGCCCAATTACCCGACAAGTAAATATCCGCTAACCCACATATGTGCTACTATCCGACATAGACAATAAATACCCGGGTGGGATCGTTGCCCTGAAGGATTGTTCAAAACAGCGTTAGCAGGTACTAACTCTGTTTTTTTCCCACAATCCTTCAGGGCAAGGTGAGACGATTAACAAGTAATACAACCTCAGGGTGGGACCACCGCTTGGAGACTCTTTCTTCCAAATGCTTGGTCATGAGCCGAAATTGCATCTATTCGGTAATGGCGAATAAAAGTCGAAAAGCTTGACCACGTAGCCACCTTGCAGATTTGTTCTGGAGAAGCCCCTGCATTATTAGCCCAAGATGCCGCCACTGCTCTTGTTGAATGGGCCTTAAATGAGGCTGGTGCATCTAACTGCATTGCCCTGTATGCTTCACTAATAGCTAACTTTATCTAATTAGCAATAGAAGATTTTAAGGCTCTCTGACCCACTGTCTTTCCAGAAAATAACATAAACAAAGAGTCTGTCTTTCTAATTTCAGACGTCTTTTTTAAATACTCCAAAACACATCTTCTAACATCTTAGGTGTGAAAAATTCTCTCTTTTTCACAACTCGGGTTAACACAAAAAGTAGGAAGTACGATTTCTTGCGATCTATGAAATTTTTACATAACCTTTGGACAAAATTTCAGGTCTGTTTGCAATACAATTCTATCTTGAAAATCCTGAAAATATGGACTTTTCACCGACAATGCTTGAATCTCACTAATTCTTCTAGCCGAGGTGATTGCTACTAACAACACTGTTTTCAAAGTAAGCAATTTAAAGCGGACCTGAACTCAGAATTTGAAAACAGGGCATAGCAAACCATGTAAAAAAACTGTAGGCAAAAACAGTGCAATTACTGTACAAAAATATGTAAAAAAGACTCTATAATTACAATAAATCGATAAACCCCACCCCCTGTAACATAGCTGTCGGCAATGCTCGGCAAGCTCAGCTGCAAAGGTCTCTGGGAGACCTCCTTCTGCTGTCTGAAAATCCGCCTACCAAGACACTGCGTCATCAGGAGGCGCCTCCAGTGCCGATAAACATGACAGCCTCAGCACAGACAGCTGAGGGAGGTGAGAGCAGGCAGAACAGTGGAGAGAAGGGAACAAGGGATATCGGACACTGGAGGAAGCAAGAGAGGTACAGCCAGCTGGGGAGGAGAGATGAGTCAGCAGCGAGGGGCCAGCGATGTCATCACTTCAGCGGAACAGCAGCACTACACAGTAGCCTGGGGAGGCATGTGCCCCCCCTCACAGCAAGAAGCCTCTCAGGACGCAGAACACACAACTATATAGTCACAGTGAGCACACAGCACCACGCTCTGCTGTGTGAATGGGTGTGCTGCCCTCCCCCCTCTCTCCCCTAGCAGAGTGCAGTCCATCTGAAAAGGGTCTCTGACACATTTCCCCAGCCAACATTCTCCACAGTTCACCGATCAGCAGCCAGCAGGAGAGGGGGAACTGCTGTAACATCTGCTGAGTGAGAAGATCAGGACCTCTGAACTAATGCGCCTCATCTGTGTCCTGGACGTCTAATCGCTACACGATATGCTGATCATAATAACTGATTAGTAGTGCAAGGGCAGTCAGTTGTGGAGTCTGGCATATGGATGAGAATAATAGCTTTATGCTTTACAATGACATGACTGTCCTCAAAGGAGCTCACAATCTAATCCTACCATAATCCTAGTGTAATGTCCTGCCATATTATTATGTATTTATATAGCACTGACATCTCCTGCAGCACATCACAGAGTACATAGTCATGTCACTGACTGTCCACAGAGGAGCTCACAATCTAATCCTACCATAGTCATAGTCTAATGTCCTACCATATTATTATTATGTATTTATATAGCACTGACATCTTCTGCAGCACATTAGAGTACATAGCCATGTCACTGACTGTCCTCAGAGGAGCTCACAATCTAATCCTACCATAGTCATAGTCTAATGTCCTACCATATTATTATGTATTTATATAGCACTGACATCTTCTGCAGCACATTACAGAGTACATAGCAATGTCAATGACTGTCCTCAGAGGAGCTCACAATCTAATCCTACCATAGTCATAGTCTAATGTCCTACCATATTATTATTATGTATTTATATAGCACTGACATCTCCTGCAGCACATTACAGAGTACATAGTCATGTCACTGACTGTCCTCAGAGGAGCTCACAATCTAATCCTGCCATAGTCATAGTCTGTGGGAAGCTTCACTCAAGTCTTCTTGCTGGCCAGTTCTCCAAACAGCTGTGACCTCTGTAGCCGCAGCAAGTTCTCTACTTCACGAAATATAGACCATGCTGTGTCTACACAGGTCACATTGGTTTGAGAGACTGAAGAAAAGGAGCCTCTGGTAATGGGTGCAGCAGGGGTGCAGAGCTGGGAACTCAGATGCACAGAGATCTCACCACCCGAGCCCCTGAGAGATAGAAGAATCCAGCAGGGGAGGAGCCTCTGGTAATGGGTGCAGCAGATGGGCAGAGCTGGGATGATCCTCATACACACTAAGAGGTTTGGCACTTCACAGTGTAAAAAAGACTGAACAGGTTTTTTCTAAAAAAAAAATCATAAATATGTTTCACTGTTAATGCTTCACTCTTTATAAAACTGACCAAATGTCCACTAAAAAAATATGACAGGCACTCATATGCTTCACTGATATTACTTCACTCTTGCCAATTTCAGGAAAAATGTTTTTTTGCCAAAAAGCAACCATTTTAGATACACAATCGCCCCTTCTCGTTATCAGTTTACATACACACTAAGGCTCCCTGCACACTGCAAATCCGCTTTCCGATTCCATTTCAGATTCCGATTTTCAATTCCGATTTTCCCTGAATACATTCAACAGAATAAACGGATCAAAAAACGCAGCATGCAGTACAGATTAAAAATCGGAATCGGATGTAAAAACTGATTAAAAATCGGAATCGCATGCAGTGTGCAGGGAGCCTAAGAGAGGTTTGGCGCTTCACAGTGTAAAAAGGACTGAACAAGTTTTTCCCCCAAAAAAACATGAATATATATATGCTTCACTGTTAATGCTTCACTCTATATAAAACTAAACAAATGTCCACTAAAAACATATAACTGTCCTTTTTACACTGTGAAGCGCCAAACCTCTCTTAGTGTGTATGTGAACTGATAACTAAAGGGGGCATTTGTGTATCTAAAAGGGTTGCTTTTCAGCAAAAAACGATTTTCCTGAAATTAGTAATTGAAGTAATATCAGTGAAGCATATGCGTGCCGGTCATATTTTTTTAGTGGACATTTGGTCAGTTTTATAAAGAGTGAAGCATTGACAGTGAAGCATATATATTTATGATTTTTTGGGGGAAAAACCTGTTCAGTCTTTTTTATACTGTGAAGTGCCAAACCTCTCTTAATGTGTATGAGAGCTCGGATGATCCCCAACCTGAATCACGAGTGATTCAAATGGGGCTTAATTAGTCCATGCGCTATGTACTGGTAGGAGAGGGGGGGGGGGGCTTGCAGGGGGTGGTGAAATAAGAGGGGATTCCATCTGTCAAGCTACCTACAGGGGACGACAAGGGCGGCTGGATGATGTAAGAGAGGATTCCCCCTGCGTGACACCTACGAGGAGGAGAAGGAGGGTTGGGGGTGTTTGACATAGGAGCGGATTCCCTCTGCAACGTGACACCCCCCTACCTCTGCCGGACAGGATACGAAAGAGGAGAGCTGCATGACTACAGGACATGATATGGGATTTGGCACAAAACGAATGGGAAGAGCTACAGGATGACAACACAAGATCTCACACTGCAGGAGGCATAGTTAGAGAAAAAAATAATACTTTATCAAGGTGTGTGCCAGTACAGTGCAGGGCAGCAGCAGAAGCCACAGCTGTCAGTTTCCTGTAACAGGGCGACTGATGATGACCTCATGACATTGGGCTGTAAATCTCATTCTGTGGGCGTGAATGGGCATGTCTAACTCCATCTGTAACACCGCCCACAGAATCAGATACTGCACCTCCCATGGAGTGAGAGCTGCAAAATGGAGGGATAGAGCTCTAAGATGGAGCCTGCCATTCTCTTTTATTCATAGTTGTATTGCACAAATATATCTACTTTTATATTGCTCTTCACAAGTGTTTTGTGTCTAATCATTAATTTCAAAGGGATAAGGAGGCTCAATTTAGTGACTTTTTTTCAGTTCAGTTTCAGAAAAACCTAATAATTAACGATGAAGAAGATAACAGCCAACCTGAAAAAGCAGATAGCGTTGCAATCTGTACCTTCAATGTACTGACAGAAATACTCTTATCCCAACCATCTTGAAGGAATTCCAAGATCGCTGGGACCGACAAAGAATTAAACTTAGAACTTTTCAGCCAAGAATGTAATGTTCTCCAATACTTAAGATATATTTTCCTTGTAACCTCTTTGCGACTACTGATCAAAGTAGACGCTACCTTGTCTGATACTCCCAATCACCTTGGCCAGAAAGGAGCAATCACTATTAACCGTTTTCGACAACCTCTCCACTTGCTGAGTACCGCTGGTATTAGATTCAATGGAGGGAACGCATACAGGAGTGGAAATTCCCAGCTCTGATTGAACGCATCCACTGCTAAGCAGTGATCCCTCGGGTTCAGAGAAAAAAACTTCTGCACCTGAGTATTTTCCTCCGTGGTCAACAGGTCCACATCTGGAAGTTCCCATTTCTTTACTATTTGTGCAAATACTTCCTTGTTGAGAGACCATTCTGAGGAGACCACTTGATTTCGACTCAGTTTGTCTGCTTCCACATTCAAAGTACCCTTGAGGTGTACTGCTTTCAAGGACAATATGTTCTTTTCTGCCCAAGAAAAAATCTGTTCTGCCTCCTCTTGTAACAACTGGGATCTCGTACCTCCCTGCTTGTTTATAAATGCCACCGCTGTCACGTTGTCCGATTGGACCAATACATGACAACGTGCTATCTCGTCCTGAATCTGTGTTAGAGCTAATTTCACTGCTCTTAATTCTCTCCAATTTGACGACTTTTGGGATTCCCACTTGGTCCATTTCCCCTGTAATGCTCTGTGATCCATATGAGCTCCCCATCCCCACGAACTTGCGTCCGTGGTCAGAATTTTCTCTACTGGTTCTTTCCAAGGCCTGCCTTTCTTCAGATTGGATTCCTCCAACCACCAATTCAGAGATAACACAACCATTTGCGGAATCGTAATTTTGAAATCTAATGTCTGGGGACGACCATCCCAATTCTCCAACAGACATTTCTGCAGAGCTCTGATATGTGCCAAAGCCCAGGGTACTGCCACAATTGTTGATGACATTAGACCCAATATACGGGAAATTTCCCGTAGAGACACCTTTGGATCTTTTATTAAGGACTGAACTGCCAGTCCCAATTTCATTATTTTTTCTGGAGGTAGAAAAATCATTAGTTTCGTTGAATCTATAATCATTCCCAAAAACAACGCCTCCTGTTCTGGCACCAACATGGACTTTTCCATATTTATAATCCATCCCAGAGACTTTAGATGATCTGACACGATTTCTAAATGACCTCTTAGTTCCTGCACTGAACTTCCTAAGATCAGTAAGTAGTCCAGATAAGGAATAATCTGAATAGATCTTTGTCTCAACGGAACCAATGCCTCTCTTAGAACCTTTGTGAAGATTCTTGGGGCAGAGGTGATCCCAAATGGGAGGCAAACAAATTGGTAATGTGCTACAATTCCGTTTACCTTTATCGCAAATCTCAGAAATTTTTGAGACTGTGTGTGAATTGGCACATGCCAATATGCGTCTCTGAGATCTAGAGATGCCATGTAGGACCCTGGAAACAAAAGATCCCTTATCAAAAAAATAGACTCCATTCTGAATCTTTTCTTTTTCATAAAGGGGTTTAGATTTTTCAAATTTAGAATCAACCTGTATTTGCCCAAACGTTTTTTTTTTTTTACGACAAACCCTGTTGAGTAAAACCCCTGATTTGTTCCGCTTTTGGAACCCTTCAAATCACTTTCTGACTTAACATGTTTTCTAGAATTTTGAGAATCTCTGGACGGAGACATGGGTCTCTTGGAGTTTTTGTTATTATAAATTTCGACGGAGGAGGAATAGCAAATTCTATTTGATAACCGAACTTTATCAGTTGTCAGATAAATGGACTCTGACATCAGAGACCAATTTGGAGCAAAGAATTTTAATCTTCCTCCCACCGCCAGGAATGAGTCATTGTGATTTGGACTGTGTCTCAGGGATTTTAGACTTAAATCCCCCTCTAGCTGACTTATCAACCGTCCACCTCTTCCCCCTTTTTTGATCCTTAAAAGATTCCTTTTGACCATTGCCTGGCCTCCGAAAAAAAACTCTTTTTAAGAGCTGGTTTTTGTTTTTTCGGAAAAACCTTATTTTTGTTAGCTGTCCTTTCCAGTGCTGAATCCAGCTCTGGTCCAAACAACAGATCACCTGTAAACGGCACTCCACAAAGTCTGTTCTTTGAAGTAAGATTTCCGTCCCATGTTTTTAACCATAAGGCTCTACGGCCTACATTCACTAAGGCCATTGTCCTTGCCGTGAATCTAACAATTTCAGCCGAGGCGTCTGCCAAATAGGCTGCTGCCTTCGTCAGTATCGTAATAGAATGTAATAATTGTTCCATAGGAGCTCCCGCTAAGATACTGGCCTTTAACTGATTTATCCAGAGTTCCAGTGTCCTAGATACACACATGGATGCCACAGCCGGTCTAAAGGTGGCTGCACTAGCTTCCCAGGACCTTTTTAAATAAGCATCAATTTTCTTATTGATTGGATCTTTTAGATCCCCCAAGTCCTCAAAAGCTAAATCTCCTTGTTTAGTTACCTGAGAAAAGGGAGTATCCAGTTTTGGGCACTTATCCCAAAGAACTGTATCTTCTGCTGAAAAGGGAAACCTTCTCTTAAAGAGAACCCGAGGTGTGTTTAAAGGATGTTATCTGCATACAGAAGCTGGATCTGCCTATACAGCCCAGCCTCTGTTGCTATCCCAAACCCCACTAAGGTCCCCCTGCACTCTGCAATCCCTCATAAATCACAGCTGTGCTGTGAGGCTGTGTTTACATCTGTAGTGTCAGTCTCAGCTGCTCCCCCGCCTCCTGCATAGCTCTGGTCCCTGCCCCTGTCCCTTCCCTCCAATCAGCAGGGAGGGAAGGGATGCAGGCGGGGACTGGAGCTCTGCAGGAGGCGGGGAGAGCAGCAGACTGACACTGTAGAGATAAACACAGCCAGCTCTGACAAGCTGTTTGTCAGCAGCGTGGCTGTGATTTATGAGGGATTGCAGAGTGCAGGGGGACCTTAGGGGGGTTTGGGATAGCAACAGAGGCTGGGCTGTATAGGCAGATCCAGTCTCTGTATGCAGATAATATTCTTCAAACCCACCTCGGGTTCTCCTTAACAGCTTTTGACAATAATAATCTTTTCTCGGGATCATTCCATTCTTTCACAATAGATTGATTAATCGTTTTGTGAACCGAAAACACCAGACCCTCTTTTTCCTCCATACCTTTGTACAACTGATCATGCAGTGACAAAGTGGAGGCGACCTCTTTATTTAACTCTAAAGTTTCACTAATCGCTGCAATTAGCGTTTCAGTATCTTCAATGCGGAATTTAAATCTCGAAGATGTTTCCGCTTCAAGTTCTCTGGAATCAGATTCCTCTGAACTATTGTGACCTTCTATCTGAACCTGACTATCTTTATCTGGTAAAGTAGGCACAGAAACCTTTCTAGCAGAAGATGAACCAGCCTCTGTTAATAAAGGAGGATTTAAATGAGGCCAGAGATACATTGATTTCTTCTCTGAAAGCCTGCAAAGTATCCTGAATAGAGGAACTCGGCTGTTCCCCCATCACATTTTCCATACATAACTGACATGAAGTTTTTGTATACGGCAAAGGGATCTTTATGTTACAAACAGGGCATCTCTTATATGTAGGATGCTTAGGTCTTTCGGAAGATTCAGTAGTCTTTGCCTGTAACATAAACACATTTTCTATGCAACAAGAGAACACCCTGTGTAAAAGTAACATAGCTTTAAACACAATCTGTATACTTCACATACACACCAGTAAAAAGCATTTTTTGCACCAGAAAGAGATCAATCACATTTGTCTCACCTTCTGGGCGGCTGAGGTGTTGTCCGTTTTGTCTGCTGTAGACATAGTACTGCCCAACAAAAAACGCTGTCTCCTGTGCAGCCACTATCACAGCCCACGCTTCCCCCTAAAGACTTCCTGCCCATGACGTAAGAGGCAGGTGGGGACCGAAGGATCATGGAGATGGTAGCATAAAGAGCGTCTTCTGGCATACCTGCCGGAAGTTATGCAACCTGGAAGAAGAATGAGACTCAGAGGTCGCATGGATTCCGCATGGAGACCACTCCCGGCTGCACGCTCGCCTTTCTTCCATCAGCCGCCTCCGACAACGGACAGACCAGGGGATAATGCACCCTGCACACTTGCCTTCCACCAACCTGGAACGGAAAGGTAGGCTACCCGCATAATTTCCAGCATGGGGTAGAATGGCCAGACTGCCTCGGTACCACAGTCTCGGCCACCCTAAGGAATTCAACCTGCAGCCCAGCACACAGATCCAACTCCCAGGGGAGATGCTGACCTGCCTGGATGCAGGAACAAACAGCACTGTGGGTGGACTAACCATGTGATTATTATATAGGGGAAGTGCTGCTTGTTCCTGAGTTGGGTGGAGCTGCGTCTCACCTTGCCCTGAAGGATTGTGGGAAAAATAATCGTAACGCAGCAATGTTTCACCAAAAAATAATCGTAATGTAGCAATGTTTCACTAGAAAATAATCGTAATGTGGACAGTGTTTCACCAGAAACTAATCATAATGCGGCAATGTTTCACTAGAAAATAAATATAATGTGGGCAGCGTTTCACCATAAAATAATCGTAATGCAGCAATCTTTCACCAGAAAATAATTTGTAACGCAGCAATATTTCACCTTAAAATATACCTAATGCGGCAATCTTGCACCAGAAAATAATCATAACACAGCAATGTTTCACCAGAAAATAATCGCAATGTGGTAATGTTTCACTAGAAAATAATCATAATGTGGGCAGCATTTCACTTTCATGGGGCCATAAGATGTAGGCAATCTTGAGCAATGCCACATACCCCTACCCTATCAATATGAGTTATTTGGGCAATTTAATATCTCATACAATGCATACTATACATGGAAAGATTTGAGGTGATCCCTGGTGGTTGAGCTTCCAACCACCAATATTCTGCAATGAGAGAGACCAGGGGCCCATAGGTGCAGTATTGTTAGGGTATATAGCGGAGGGTAGAGTAGTATTTTATACTCACAAGGGTGGGTTGCACTCTTGCAACCACTGGCAGACTACAGGAAATTAACCGTTCCTGCTCGGTATCACTGATGTGCAGGTGCTGGTCGGTTGCTCTCTGTGAGTTATTGTGACACATGGGCCCATATGCAATTCACTTTTCCTCCTGAGTTTTCTCCTAGGAGAGAATGTTTCATCTTGTAACAAGTCTGAATGGAAGAACAAGGTTTGACCACAGTTTGCAGTAACAGATACTGGAACCAGAGAATGAGGTGCAAAAAATAATGATTTATTGAAAATGCACATAAATCAACATAAATGCAAAGATCATGCAAAGCCATGTACAGCATGCAAAATACACAATAGCACAGGAAAGCAAGGAAAGCAATGGTAATTAATATCACCCATGCAAACCCACGCACAGCACGCAATATACACAATAACCCAGGAAAGCAGTGGTAATAAACACCTGACCATCTAACTAAATATTTACAGTATATCTATATATATCTATATATATCTATATATATCTATATATATATATATATATATATATATATATATATATATACAGTATATATATATATATATATATATATATATATATGTGTGTATATATACACACACACACACATTCGCTGTACAACAGGGATCAGGCGGCATAACAGAGTCAGCAGGTGAGCAAGATCAGCAACAGGTAATCAGAGAAACACAGTACCAGGGATAAGCAAAAGCAGGGGAGCCTCTAGGCATAGGCAGTACAGGCCATTGCCTGGAGTGACATTGGTCCTGGGGGCGCCATGTTGCTGGATTAAGACACGCCCCTTGGATGAAGGGTGGGAGGAGACGCCACAGGTTTTCTCGCCTGAAGTGACAAAATGGCTAGAGGCGCCCCTGAGCAAAAGCAAGGTCTAGACAGAATAGCAGGTTCAGCAACAGGAAGGCATACACATAATACAGGCCAAGGAATCAGGAACCAGGACGTACAGCAACTCAGACCTGGGAGTACAATGCTCTGGCAACTAACAGGAGAACCAGGAAAACCTTAAATACTCCAGGAAGGAGACAAGCTGCCTGCTCTGCATAAGGGCTGCTCACAGTCCACAGAGCCCTCTGCTGGTAGAAAGCAGAACTCCATGACTGCTGTAAGTCCATCAATCTCCCTGCTGGTGGCATAGTGCAAAAAGTCCAGGCAGTCCAAAACACCACCACCAGCAGGCAAGAAAAGGCCAGCACCAGGTTCCTTACATTGCCCCCCCCCCCCCCTTGAGGAGCTGCCTCAGGACCCTCCAACACGACTTTAGAAAAAAAAACCACCAGGGTTCCAGGAAATAATTTCAACCAACAGATGTACAGCATTTTTGGAACAATAGACCACTTTGAAACTTGTACTTCATGAAACTGGCAGGCATTGGGCTGGACAGAAAACTGGCAGACATCAAGCTGGATAACATCAGGCTGAGCAAGAGGCTGAACACGATCAGGCTGAGCAGGAGATGGGACACCATCAGGCTGAGCAGGAAAAGGGACACCATCAGGCTGAGCAGGAGACGGGACACCATCAGGCTGAGCAGGAGATGGGACGCCATCAGGCTGAGCAGGAGACGGGACACCATCAGGCTGAGCAGGAGACGGGACACCATCAGGCTGAGCAGGAGACGGGACACCATCAGGCTGAGCAGGAAAAGGGACACCATCAGGCTAAACAGGAAACGGGACACCATCAGGCTGAGCAGGAAACGGGACACCATCAGGCTGAGCAGGAGACGGGACACCATCAGGCTGAGCAGGAGACGGGACACCATCAGGCTGAGCAGGAGACGGGACACCATCAGGCTGAGCAGGAGACGGGACACCATCAGGCTGAGCAGGAAACGGGACACCATCAGGCTGAGTAGGAGACGGGACACCATCAGGCTGAGCAGGAGACTTGGCACCATCAGGCTGAGCAGGAGACTTGGCACCATCAGGCTGAGCAGGAGACTTGGCACCATCAGGCTGAGCAGGAGACTTGGCACCATCAGGCTGAGCAGGAGACTTGGCACCATCAGGCTGAGCAGGAGATTGAAACAGCTGGACAGCGACAGTAGTCTGTGACTGCTGGGCAGAGGCAGAAGTCTGTGACGGCTGGGCAGCGGCAGAAGTCTGTGACGGCTGGGCAGCGGCAGAAGTCTGTGACGGCTGGGCAGCGGCAGAAGTCTGTGACGGCTGGGCAGAGGCCGAAGTCTGTGACGGCTGGGCAGCGGCAGAAGTCTGTGACGGCTGGGCAGCGGCAGAAGTCTGTGACGGCTGGGCAGCGGCAGAAGTCTGTGACGGCTGGGCAGCGGCAGAAGTCTGTGACGGCTGGGCAGCGGCAGAAGTCTGTGATGGCTGGGCAGCGGCAGAAGTCTGTGATGGCTGGGCAGCGGCAGAAGACTCTGACACTGGCTGGAACTGGAGCTTAACATCAGGAGGCTGGACAGTCAGGATGGCAGGAGGTAGAAAGGCATCAGGTAAAACTCCAGGTTGGACAACAGACTGGAGGTCAGTAAACTGGTTAGCATCAGGCAATGCAATAGACAGGTTGGCATCAGGCAAGGCAACAGACGGGTTGGCATCAGGCAAGGAAACAGACAGGTTGGCATCAGGCAAGGCAACAGACGGGTTGGCATCAGGCAAGGCAACAGATGGGTTGGCATCAGGCAAGGCAACAGACAGGTTGGCATCAGGCAAGGCAACAGACAGGTTGGCATCAGGCAAGGCAACAGACAGGTTGGCATCAGGCATGGCAATAAAGTGGTTGGTATTAGGTACGGCAGCAAGCAAAACAGCAGACTGGTTAACATTAGGCAGGGCAACAGGCTGGACCTTAGGCAAAACACATAGCTGGGCCACTGGCAAAGCACCTAGCTGGACCATAGACAGAGCACCTGGAAGGAACCCTGATATGGCTGGAGCAAAACCCGAGCGGGTTGGAGCAAAGCACGAGCGGGCTGGAGCAAAGCCTGAGCGGGCTGGAGCAAAGCCTGAGCGGGCTGGAGCAAAGCCTGAGCGGGCTAGAGCAAAGTCTCTGTTGCCTGAACCAAAGTCACTGTGGCCTGAAGCAAAGTCTCTGTGGGCTGAAGCAAAGTCTCTGTGGGCTGAAGCAAAGTCTCTGTGGGCTGAAAAGTAATAGCATAGGACTGTATAGAAGGCAAGATGGATGGAAACAGCATCAGAGATGAGGCAGGTGGAGGCTGCACAGGAGATGAGACGGATGGAGGCTGCACAGGAGATGAGACGGATGGAGGTTGCACAGGAGATGAGGCGGATGGAGGCTGCACAGGAGATGAGGCGGATGGAGGCTGCACAGGAGATGAAGTGGATGGAGGCTGCACCAGACAGGAGTCGGCTGAAGGCTGCACCAGACAGGAGTCGGCTGGAGGCTGCACCAGACAGGAGTCGGCTGGAGGCTGCACCAGACAGGAGTCGGCTGCACCAGACAGGAGTCGGCTGGAGGCTGCACCAGACAGGAGTAGGCTGGAGGCTGCACCAGACAGGAGTCGGCTGCACCAGACAGGAGTCAGCTGGAGGCTGCACCAGACAGGAGTAGGCTGGAGGCTGCACCAGACAGGAGTCGGCAGGAGGCGCTCAGTGTTGATGATACTGGCAGATGCTGTTTACTCCTATCTGTTATTGCCCGATGAAGCGGGTTTGTATCATGCGAAACGCGTTGCACTTTATCTGGAGTATCCAATAAAATTGTTTTGACTGAAAATTCACAGTCGTGTGTTCTGCTTGGAGGAGGAGGTACCTCCTCTATTACCAAGATGGGTTTTTAAGTTCTTTTAGTGTTTTTTTTTTTATCTTGTTGGCGCCTCTGTTATCCTATTGTGGATTGTGAGTTCTCAACTAGATGAGGAGCCTTCAAAGGGTTAACAGAAGGTTTACATAAGGGCAAGATCTCAGAATAGGCAGCAATTAAGGCTGCAGCTGGTTCATGCTTGCAAGACTTTTTATGCATTAAGTTTTCAACGGCATTTTTACATCCTGACACAAATTCCATAGATTGTGTGCAATAGAATTCAAAAAAATGTCTTTTTATCTTCTTTCAAATATCTGTAATAAATGCTGATTTGCTCAGGAGTAAAATCCATATGAATTGGGTTTTCAACAGAGTAAGCTAAGGCTGTGGAACTTGCAGAGATAATCCCCTTCCATGCAGATAGCACAAGAGAGGCTTTCCCATATCTGCATAATCCGATTGATCAGACATTGGAGGGATTCTATGCAAGTTTGCACAATCGCTTTATCTTTGTTTGAATAGTAATCCATGGATCCTGCTTGATCACTCTCAAACAAATTAACCAAGACTGCTACTTTTTTGTTATTAAATGGAGGCAGATAGCAGTCTCTTGAACCAGAGAATGCAAGATCATACAACAGTTTGACTATGCATTCAACATCGGGTGCATCAAAAAAATCAATTTTTAACATGACTATACACTTGACTAATTAACTTTAGCAATTCCTCTCTGGAAAATTCTGCAAAGTTCTCATAGCAATCATTCCCCGCCTCCTCTGCTAATAAACCGCCAAGGAGGTTAAGTATGTGATAACTCCAAATCATAACAGCAGAAAAAGTTTTGAATGCAGGATTAGCATCTTTATCACTTAATACACTCAGACCAGTTGCTGTTGAAATTAGATTTTTATGGTGACGATACCGCTTTAACAAATTTGAAAATATCACCTAGGAGAAAACTTTTGAGAAAAGGGGAATTGCATATGGGCCCTGGTGTTCAATACTCGACCCCAAGGGGGGTGCATCATTAAAACATTTATCTACCCATGTGGTTTGTTCTTTTATGGAGGTAAGATTTATCTACTGCTATACACTATAATTTAGAGATTAGAATATATCTTTGGGTGCCTCCTACAGTTCTTCCTATACATGTAAAGAGTGCTGCACACTGGAGTCGGAGTCAAGGGGCTTGATTCAGAAAAGGGTGCTAAGTGTTAGCACGCCAGTGTCAGTGAAAAGCCACTTTGCATGTGCTAACATGCTTTGCACGTGCTAAGTAGTTAGCACATGCAAACTACTTAGCACCGTAGTTAGCACATGTAAACTACTTAGCACCGTAGTTAGCACATGTAAACTACTTAGCACCGTAGTTAGCACATGTAAACTACTTAGCACCCTAGTTTTAAAAAAAAAAATCACGCCAATTTCCTATACCTCCTATGGTCAGCACTTCCTCCAATTAAGCCAAAGAACGCTTTAATCACCTCCACCATAGAAGTTTGGGAGAGAGCAATGAAACTCTTAGGGGGGACAGGGGACACAAAAGTAGCAGTTCCCTTCGCCTCTTTACGATCAGCCATCCCAAACCTCAATATTTCTAAGTGGACAGAAGCAGGGATACAAACTCTAGATGATATTATAGATGTCAAACCCAAATCCTTCTCCGGCCTTAAAGAGAAATTCAATCTATCTGATAGAGAAAGGTTCGTACATCTGCAAATATCCCATCCACTATCAAAAAACTAGTACTCACCACCCCTAATTAATAAAAAAATTTGGGACTTCATCGCTTCCTCGAAATACAGAAAAGGAGGAATATAAATGCCTCCCCTTCTCCCATTAGAAAGTATACTAAGATTTGGGAGTACGACCTCCAAACTTCGCTACTGATAGCCACCATTCTAAAAGCCCTAGAAACCCAAAAACGCTACTCCAAATGTATAACACATGTGGAGACAACGAAAAAAATACTCTATAAATGGTACCTCACCCCACGCATACTATCTAAAATGTCTCCTAACAACTCCCCTTACTGCTGGAGACAATGCTCAACTACAGGCACACTTTTTCATATACTATGGTCCTGCTACAAGATAACCTCATTTTGGGACAAAGTATCCAAACTTATCTCTAGGATAGTAGGCTCACACACCATACTCACACTCCAATTGGCACTTTTCCTCATTGGATTGGATCAATTTTCAAAGGACCTGAGACTAGTAATATCACACATCATCTCAGCAGCCAAGCAACTGATGCTTACTAACTGGCTTCACACTCATACCCCATCTATAACCCAAGTGATCCAACTAACTGAATATAATCTAAAAATGGAATACCTACTGAAATCCAGAAATGGCCAAAACTTGATGAGAGATAAATTGTCCTTTGACTGGCCAATATTAGCGCCCGACTGAACCGATAACTTTGCCACACTTGTAGTTCTGACAGACCAGACTCATAAATGCTTAATGGAGATAGCATCTAAAAACCCCTTACTAAGCTCAAAACTCCAGGAATCCTCCAGATTCACCCCCCCCCCCCCATCCACCTGGCCCGACCATCCATAACACTTCATGTCTCAGTCATGGAGAGAGCAGATTGAGACCTCTGAAGATGCATTATTTTAAAAAGGAACAAAAGTTCTACCAATAAGAAAATTTGATAAACAGTTACGGTTAAGAGAACCTTGAGAGAAATACCCTAGTGCCTGGGAGTAGCAGTAAATAGGCATGTTAATGTAGGTATCCTGAAGCTGTCTAGAGTTTAAAAATTTTGCACTAAGATTGAATTTACAACCACTAATATGCAATTCTTTATGTATGCTTCAAAAGGTTTTGCTTATCGAAGTAAGCATATGCATATGCTTATGTACAACGTATAGATAGAAGTTAAGATGATATAGATGTTAGATTTTGTCGGAGGCCTAAGTTCTAGACCTCATGTTACACTGTAAGACGTACTGTATTCAATGCAACGAAAATCCATGTATCTGAAAGTTTAATAAAAAAATTTAAACAAAAAAAAAATCAGTGTTTATTCAACAAAGAAAAGGAACATATGACAGAATATGCAGTGTAGCAGTGCGCCTCCTAACTTTTCCAACAGTAGCTTCAGCATCAGTTATCACTGTGGAAGATGAGAGGTATTGTTAACAATAATATAATGATCGTCACATAATATATAGAGCTCAGATTGAATTTAAATTTCCAAATATTCTATCTTTTACAAGATCATAATTAGCAAGACCAGGGGTATCTAACCATGGAGCTTAGCACCCTAATTAGCATGGTACTAAGTAGTAGTTTGCATGTCCTAACTACGGTGCTAAGTAGTTTGCATGTGCTAACTACGGTGCTAAGTTTGCATGTGCTAACTACGGTGCTAAGTAGTTTGTATGTGCTAACTACTTAGCACCCTAGTTAGCACGCCCAAAGCCTTTAGGCGTGCTAACTGGGTTAGCACCGTTTACTGAATCGAGCCCAAGGAGTCAGAGCAATGTTGGGTACCTGGAGTCAGAGGTTTCATAAACTGTGGAGTTGTATGATTTTTGTACCGACTCCACAGCCCTGATTGATTGATAGATAGATAGATATTTTGACTTAAAGTTACTTTTATTCAACTAGCAAGTCATTTTTTGACGGTAAATTACATAGGTGTCTCCCAAAAGATAATAAGACGATGTACACGAGGTATTATTGTGGGGAAAAAAATGTCAGCTTTTATTTACATTTGAGAAAAAAGTGTCCAGTCCAAAATTATTCATGCCCTTCACAAACTGTCACAGTCTGTGGGAAAATCCAGAGTTCTATACTATCCCAAATAGTTCAAGCTGTTCTAAAGCACCCTGATTACCGTGAATATTTGGCAACAGCTATTTTAATCAACTCAACAGGTGAAAAACAGCAGCTCTCTGCAGTTGGTTTGTGGACAGTCATGGCTAAGACAAAAGAGCTCAGTGAGGACCTGCGGCTGCGCATTGTGGCTGCTCACAAGTCACAAAATGACTACAAGGTAATTTCTAAATGTTTTTACGTTCCAGTGGCTACAGTGCAAAGTATTTTTTAAAAATACAAGATGTTCCGCACTGTGGAAAATCTCAGAGGATGTGGTCAGAAGCCAAAAGTGACACCTGTGATGGCCAGGAGGATAGTGAGAGAGGTGAAAAAGATTCAATGATCACCACCAAGGCCATCCTGTTGAATCTGGGCTCTGCTGGTGGCAATGTGTCAAGGCAGACAATACAACGGACCCTGCACACTGCTGGGTTCCACGGATGCAGACCAAGGAGGTTGCCACTTCTCCAGATAAGGCACACAAAAGCTTGCTTGGCCTTTGCAAATGCTCATATGGAGTAAGGAGAAGACTTCTGGTTTTCTGTGTTATGGTCAGATGAAACAAAATTTGAATTTTTTAAGCACAATGATGTTTCCTTCATTTGGAGTAAAACAAAGGGAAAGCCTTCAACACAAAGTACACCATCATCACTGTCAAACATGGTGATGGGAACCTAATACTTTGAGGGTGTATTTCAGCCAATGGACCAGGGAACCTAATCACAGTAAACGGCCCCATGAAAAAAGAGCAATACACGAGGATTCTCAATGACAACATCAGGCAGTCTGCAGAGAAACTTGGTCTTGGGCACTAGTGGACATTTCAGCATGACAATGACCCAAAACATACAGCAAAAGTGGTGAAGAAATGGTTAGCAGACAACAACATTAACGTTTTGGAGTGGCCCAGCCAGAGTTATGACTTGAATCCAATTAATAATCTGTGGAGGAAGCTAAAGATCAGGGTGATAGCAAGAAGACCCTCCAACCTGAAATATTTTGAGCTCATTGCTAAAGATCAATGGCTAAAAATACCTGTGGAGACATGCAAAAAGCTGGTCTGAAATAATAGGAAGTGTTTGATTTCTGTAGTAGCCAATAAAGGATTTTCTGTTGATTATTGAGAAGGGTATGAATAATTTTGGACTGGACACTTTTTTTTTTATAAATAAAAGCTAAAAAAATGTTTATTTTCCACAATAATGCCTCTTGTACATTGTCTTATTATCTTTTGGGAGACCTCTATGTCATTTCCCGTCAAAAAAATGACTTGCTGTTCGAATAAAAGTAACTCTAAGTCAAAATTTGCCAGGGGTATGAATTATTATGAGCAGCGCTGTACACAGTGGGATGCGAAAGTTTAGGCAACCCTGTTATTTGTCATGATTTTCCTGTATAAATCGTTGGTTGGTACGATAAAAATGTCAGTTAAATATATCATATAGGAGACGCACACAGTGATATTTGAGAAGTAAAATTAAGCTTATTGGTTTTACAGAAAATGTGCAATAATTGTTTGAATAAAATGCTATTCCTAATTTTATTCAAACAATTATTGTGCACTTTCTGTAAATCCAATAAACTTAATTTCACTTCTCAAATATCACTGTGTGTGTCTCCTATATGATATATTTAACTGACATTTTTATAGTAACAACCAACGATCTATACAGGAAAATCACGACGATTAACAAAGTTGCCTAAACTTTCGCATCCCACTGTATGTGTATATAGCAAGAAGTTTTGAATCAGGATGATACCATTTATTGGCTAACTTAGAGATGGATAAACAGTGAGCTTTCGACTTATAAAAAGCCTTCGTCGGACTGGTTCCTGTGTGTGTATATATATTTATTTATTTTATGACAATGAGCAGTGCAAGTATAATTAGAGCCAAAATTACTACGAATCGTAAGCGTACTTTTGATTACGATCATAATCAAAATAAGAAAATTAAGACAAAATTAGCCTTAGTCCAGGGCCGGATTTGGACTTCCCAGTGCCCTAGGCCCGGTACCACCAACCGCCCCCCCCCACACACACACACACACCCTCAGGGTGCATACACACATCAGACCATAGTCTTTGGAAAATGAAGGATCACAGACCAATTTTACCCCCTTCCATGTAGTATGAGGGCCATACCTACAAAGTCTATTCTATTGAGCTGAACTCCCCATCAGATAGAAATCTTTGCAAGATGCTGCACACAAAGATGCTGTACACATGCAACAGATCAGTATCTGCAAAAGATCTGTTCCTGCAAAAGATCAGTTTCTGCAAAATGCATTCTTAGTCTATGATATCTGCAGATCCTCATACTCACCTTGTTTAACAAACATTCATCTGCAGATCAGATCCACCAGGATGGATCTTCAGATCTGCAGATGATTGTCTGATCTGCAGATAATTGTCTGTTAAACAAGGTGTGTATGAGGATCTGCAGATATCATAGACTATGAATGCATTTTGCAGGAACAGATCTTTTGCAGATATTGATCTTTTGAACGTGTTCAGCATCTTGCAAAGATTTTTATCTGATGGGGAGTTCAGCTCCATAGAATAGACTGTGTAGGTATGGCTCTCATACTCCATGGAAGGGGGTAAAATGGGTCTATGATCTTTCATTTTCCAAAGACTGTGGTCTGATGTATGTATGAGCCTTTAGGAAAATGAAAGATCACAGACCAATTTTACCCCCTTCCATGTAGTATGAGAGCCATACCTACACAGTCTATTCTATGGAGCTGAACTCCCCATCAGACAGAAATCTTTGCAAGATGCTGCACACAAAGATGCTGTACACATTCAAAAGATCAGTATCTGCAAAAGATCTGTTCCTGCAAAATGCATTCATAGGTCTCAATTCACGGAGCATTATCAAACGTTTATCAAACACTTTATCAAACGTTTGATAATTTGCCTCATGGGTAAAATCTCATTTTAAATTCACTAAGGTGTTATATATTTATCGAATGTTTTACCGATAAAACGTTCAACAAATATATAACATCTTAATGAATTCAAAATGAGATTTTACCCTTGAGGTAAATTATCAAACGTTTGATAAAGTGTTTGATAAACGTTTGATAATGCTCCGTGAATTGAGGCCATAGTCTATGATATCTGCAGATCATCATACACACCTTGTTTAACAGACATTCATCTGCAGATCCGATCCACCAGGATGGATTTTCAGATCTGCAGATGATTGTCTGATCTGCAGATGAATGTCAGTTAAACAAGGTGTGTATGATGATCTGCAGATCTCGTAGACTATGAATGCAATTTGCAGGAACGGATCTGTGGCAGGAACAGATCTTTTGCAGATACTGATCTTTTGTGTCTGTACAGCATCTGTGTGTGCAGAATCTTGCAAAGATTTCTGTCTGATGGGGAGTTCAGCTCCATAGAAAAGACTGTAGGTATGGCTCTCATACTACATGAAAGGTGGTAAGATTGGACTGTGATCTTTCTTTTTCCAAAGACTATAGTCTGATATGTGCATGAGCCTTAACGATCACTTGTTTGCAGGATACCTATGAATGTTTTCTCTCTGAAAAATGATGAATGATTGTTTTTCCTTTTAGAGCAGTGAGTCCCTAATGCCTGGTACGCACCAGATAGATGGGTTGAATCGATTTTCCGATCACTTATACAAAGTCGATTAGAAAAATGATCAGAAATCAGATTAGACCTGTCAGAAATAATCAATTTGAACCCATCTATCTGATGGCAAATTGCATGGTGTGTACCAGGCATGAAGTAGCAGAGCGGCATTCATCTCCCTCTCTGCTCTTCTGTAATCACAGATCTGTTGCATTTATTTTATAGTATTTATTGTACTGATTCTTTCACAGGTGTTTTTTTACTGTTTGCCAACACGGTACAAATATATATTTTTTTTAATTTTTAGTGTATGTTATTACTTTTAGTATACAAAACAGAATGTAACAATACAAAAGTATACAACAGTACATTTGTAATTATAATTATAGAGAAGTTGTCTATCTCATACTAGACTACTGCTGCCTTTAAAATGAGCCAGCAAGGGGTTAAGATTTAGCTTAGAAGGGGCTGCCATAAATCTCTCTAAGGAAAAAAAACCCTTATCTGTTTAAGATTTACAATCCAGGGGGAGAGAGGAGAAGGAATGGCTCAAGTCATTAACAGAATCTGACCAGCAATACATTGTTTAGCCCAGCTTGAGTTGTAAAGTGGAAATAATTCTGTTAAAATGTTTACTTTTACTGGATCAGAAATTGTCTACATTGTGATCCATGTTTCTCTCACCCCTGGCAATAAACTGAAGCGTGTATGTTCAGTAGATAGCACTGTCTCATCGCACACCACTAAGTAAGGAAAATACACGGAGCTCTGGAATTCTGACTGTGTGTGTGCAGCAAAGCCGGGGCGCTTTGGAGCAGGAGAAATGATTTATTTTGACATGCAGCCTCTTATCTCTCTCAGGTCCTGCCGCCCTTTTATCCTTCTGATTTTTTTCCGCCCTAGGCCGTGACCTTTTTGGCCTTTGCAGAAATCCGGCCCTGCCTTAGTCAAAATCAGACATTACAAGCATCCCTATGCACAATATTGCTTTGCAGTAAATACTATTGCACAAGATCGTTTTAGTGTCAAGATCTCTGCAAACTGTGGTAATTCCCTGGTTTCCTGTCTAGTAAGCATTACATTTTACCTGTCACCCTACCCGATAGTGTCCGTCACTGTGTCCGCTGTACTTACAGAGCCGGGTGCCACTTGACTACCGACATACTGTATACCGCATGTGTGACGTAACACACGCAGCCCACGTGCTGTATCGGCGGCAGCCACGTGGGGCACCAATGCGAAAGTACAGTAGACAGGTAAAGTATTTTAATGTGCGAGCAGCGGCGGGCATGTAAAACATTTGTGGGGACAAGGCTGAGGGCTGCATCACAAGGCCGATTCCCAAAATATTTCATGCAGAAATCGGGCCTGCATTGTATGGACAGGCAACTGCTCTCTTTCTGATCAGAGAGATATCTGTCTCTTGGTAAATCAACTGCCAAATTGCTTGGTACATGGCCACCATTAGGGCAATTCACACTTGCACAGTGCGGCTGTTGTACTGCAGCCCACTAATAGGGCAATGTTCAGTTTATGAGGCATTTCATACCGATGCGGAAATGACGTTGCAGCATCCACGACGCAAGGGCAAACCTGTTACCATGCGGCTCTGCAGCGATGTGTGGTGGACCTGAGGTCATGCAAGTCTACAGTGACTCCATTTTTAAAATGCCTGCCTCAAGTTTTACGCGTCGCTGTCATGCTCACCTTCCTGCTGCTCGGCGCCTAGCGGCTCATGTCAGCCGCCAGCTGTCTTGTTTACTTCCTGGTTTTCAAACGAGGAGCCGCCTATTTAAGCCAGTCCCTCACTGTAACTAGTGCTGACAGTTCATTTTCAGCTCTGGTTAACATTAGTTTGTGCTTCCTTGCTGTTCCTGATTGATTACCTGTGTTTGACCCGGCTTGTTTGCTGACCATCCTCCGATCTCCATTGCTCTGACCCTTGGCTTGTTGTACCGACCATTATTGCTATCTGCCTGCTCTGACCCTTGGCTTTTTATACCAACAACGATTGCTATCCGCCTGCCCTGACTCTTGGCTTGGTTCACCAACCATGATTGTACGCCATCTGCTCTGAAGCTTGGTTCATTCTAATCCACTGTGCGCTATCTCCTACCTGCAGTGTCAATTGTTCCTCAAACCACTGTTAGGGAAATCTGGGGCGTAACCTGGTGGGTACTTGGCAGCAAAGTCCATCGGCCCTTGCGGGTTGCTCTGGTCAAAATCCGTGGTCACTTAGACTCTGCACCTTGGAAAGCCCTCACCTCAGTGGGGAGGTCAACAGTTTAGATCCTGCAAAGATAACAGTCGTGCATGCATGGAAGCCTATTTTAGCAATACGCTTCCGTGCACGTGATAGCTTCGGTCACAGGAAGTGAGCGTCACTTCCTGTTTGGCCGGCTGCCAGACGGGGATAACTACAAACTAACCACAGTAATCCTCAAAGGCCTGTTTTTGGTGGTGTAGCCACTAGGCCAATACGAAGTGTGAAATCAGCCTTATTTAACAGTTATAGTGAGGTCAAAGGATGATACAAGAGTATACATTCAGTTTTCTTTACATGACAGCAGGTGGGATAGTAAGTAGCACCTGTGAAACTCCCAAGTGACTGAGTCAGTCGTTAGCCTGTGACTCAGGGAAGGGGAATCAAGAAAGCATGTATTGTGGCTGGAGAGCTCATAAATGAGTGTGCTCAAGAATGTAGTTCAGGAGGGGAAGCTAAATACTTAGACAAAGGAAGACCTGAATTCACAATGACTTACTCCACTATGATAACATATCCTCACCCCATATTGTGTAGTAGATACAGATACATTAAGAGACCCCTGTGCTTGTTAGCAGCTTGCTGACATGTGAAAAAGGAGCCTGCAGTTTTTAGCAGTGACCCTTTGAGAGCAGCAAGGGGTTATTTTTGTCAGGCTGGAGCAGTGAGAATAAGGCTCTGGTGAGTAGTCCCGTCTCTGTATATTATTCAAAATGCTTTTGTAGATGTAAAAAGAATTAATAATGTATAAACCAGTTAAAATCTGTAAACCCTGCCATCCTGTGTTGATATAATAAGAACAGGACACATGCTCACTGCTCAGATCAGTTCTCACCATGATAATTTTTACATTTGAGCTTGCTGCATTTGTAGGCATTGTTCTGGTAGTCTGTTGAACTGAATGCAAAGCTGATAATGTCTACTAGTTCAATATGAATAGAAGAAAATCTATCTCTGGGTGGGGTTGTATTTTCATCGGACAGGAAGTGCATCATCTCCAACATATACAACTGCAAACAAAACCAAATCGAATAGTGATCAGTTAGAGCCCCCAACAGGGGTTTGTTGATGTCCCTCATGCCTTATCCCTAATGACTTGCAAATTCATATTAAAAGACAAAAGGGCCAGTGCACACTTCAATGTGTTTTTCCTATCCAGAAAAAAAACTGACAGCAGTAAAGCAAAGAGTGGATTTTCAATATCAATTTTAAGTAGCTTCTGTGAAAAATGCCTGTGTTTTCCCACATACAGACATACATGGTATGTAAAAAATGAATGCAGAAAAGTGCGCACAGAAAACTGACAGACAACTGTGCTACCAGCCAAAGGCTTTTTAGCAGAGCAATTTGCCCAAATGATGATGTTGTCATGGAAGAAAAGTTAATTACGTATGTACCTGTACACTTCATTCCTTCCCTGCTAGAAAGCAGCTTCCCCTGTTTGGACACTGGACAGAGATCACACAGATAACATTAGTCATTCCAGCCCCCAGACTGTGTCTGACAGCTAATCTTAAGGGGCCCATACACTTATACTATTTCCCGTCGATATACAGCAGATTCGATCACTGTGATCGAATCTGCTGTGAAATCGTTGCGCAAACGCCAACCGAACGATCAATTTCCGTCCGAAATCGATTGTTCCCGTTGATAGCGGCGTTCGAATGTCCGACGGCCAACGCTAGCGGCAATACATTACCTGATCCGGCCGGCGCATATCCCCTCTGTCCCCGCTGCTCCTTCTCCGCTGGGCTCTGGCAGGCTTCACTTCTTCCTGTCCCGAAATTGATTCACAATCTGTTTGCAGTAAAGGCAACCATACGATCCCTCTCTGATCAGATTCGATCAGAGAGGGATCTATCTGTTGGTCGATCTGATTGCAAATCGACCAGTGTATTAAAGAGAGGTGGGAGGGAGAGAAACATTGTCTGTATGTCTTATATATGTTACAGAGCGCATTCCTGCAGACTTTGTTTTTAACAGACCATAAAGAGTTACTTAAAGACCACATGAACAGGGGCAATAAATCTTTATTGGGGCTGGCGGGGCCCTGACCTTTTACTAGATCAAAAACAACTGCTTCAGATGCCTGGTGGATAATCCAGCTCTGAGTTTTTCAGACCAGCACCCGACCCACAGCCCCGCTACCCGCACCGGACCCCGATTTCTGGTGAATCTGGTACCCGCAGCCCTGCTACCCGCACCGGACCCCGCTTTCTGGTGAATCTGGTACCCGCAGCCCTGCGACTCGCACCGGACCCCACTTTCTGGTGAATCTGGTACCCGCACCCGCAGGTCACACCGGACCCCGCTTTCTGGTGAATCTGGTACCCACACCCGCAGGCCGCACCAGACCCCGCTTTCTGGTAAATCTGGTACCCGCACCTGCAAGCCGCACCGGACCCCGCTTTCTGGTGAATCTGGTACCCGCACCTGCAAGCCGCACTGGACCCTGCTTTCTGGTGGATCTGATACCCGCACCCGCAGGCCGCACCAGACCACGCTTTCTGGTAAATCTGGTACCCACACCTGCAAGCCATACCGGACCCTGCTTTCTGGTGAATCTGGTACCCGCACCTGCACCGGACCCTGCTTTCTGGTGAATCTGGTACCCGCACTCGCAGGCCGCACCGGACCCCGCTTTCTGGTGAATCTGGTACCCAGACCCGGTACCCGCACCTGATAAAAATAAAAACGAAAACCCCACAGGTACCTGACCCGATGCAGGCCTCTCATTCTTTGTTCAGGTCCACTTTTAGGCATGAGTAGTGGGGAAAATCACCCCATTGGGGACATACAAACAGGTTGTAACTCTTTTCCATGGTATTAAAAACTATTATTTTAGTCATTTTCTGGAGGTTGACTTTTAAGTTAATTTCCAGAGAAAAAAAATGTTCTCCCATACACATTATTAGAAGTAACAAAAGATACTTCATATTTATCCATATCTTCTTCTAAACTGGAGGCTACTGACACATCTGTACAGCGTTGACCCTGCACTGTCGCCCAAAGGGTCGAGTCACAATCCCAGCCTGGCAACTAATCTCGTATCTGGACTTGGAAAAATACCCCACAGCGAACTCATACTAATCGGAATTGTTTTAAGGACTTGAGTTTATTGCTTTGTGTGTAAGGTGGTGCAGCCTGATATAAAACTTAATATTAAAGCGGTTTAAATCTCTGACAAAATTTTCAACAAAAATGTGTTTTCCTACTTTTTATAACCCATACAATTATCATATTTGCTTTTGTGCACAAGTATTATTATTCATTTAGAAATTATAACTTCCCAAAGTTCAGTTAATTTATTTTTAAAGCTGCTGGTGCATTTTATTCATAACTGTTGTAATTCTTTTGTGAATGCAGCCACCAGTGATTTCTGACCTGTGTTTCACCCCAGGACTCATCAGCTGAAGTCCTGCACAGCCAGGAATGTTTACATAAATGTATCAAGTAAAGAATGTTTACACAAGATAAACTTAACAGCAGTTCGGATGCGGGTTCTCCCTGCAGAAGAAAGAGTCAGCCCTGTGATATAACCCTTTGAATGCTGTTTTACTAAAAAAAACAAAAAGCATTGTGTTAGTATATTATATGCTGTAAATAATCTTTTAGAGCAAAGAAGAAATTCTGGGTTATATTCCGCTTTAAGTTATAAATGATTTAGCCAGTGTTGGCCCATTGTAAAATTCAGGGCTGTGGAGTCGGAGCAATTTTGGGCACCTGGAGTCGGTGGTTTCATTAACTTGAGGAGTTGGATGATTTTTGTACCAACTCCATAGCCTTGGTAAGTATTAGATTAAGAAGTCGGAGCAATTTTGGGTACCTGGAGTCGGTGGTTTCATAAACTGAGAAGTCGGAGTCAGATGATTTTTGTACCGACCCCACAGCCCTGGTAAAATCTTTCTTCCCCCGATTCACTTTCTGAAATGTATTATGGGTGGCGGCATCTCTAATCCTATCAGTTGCAGCCAAGTGGAATGTTTTGTTTGGCCTTGTGCACACCAAGAGCTCTACTCAGTGCTTTTTAAAATGCTAGCGCTCTGAAAAGCGCTTGGCTAATGTATTTGTATGAGATGGATCACACCAAAGCGATGTGATTTTTTCCCAATCACAAGACCTGCGGCATTTTGGAGGCAATTCAGCCCAAATATTATTAGGTATAGGAAGGTGGAAAATCGCTCTAAAAAAACGCTATACAGAGCGTTTTCTTTTTGTTCTACAAAAGCTCTTCACTTTCAGCTCTACTGTACAAAAAAAATAAAAATGCTACTACAAAAATCGCTGGGCATACCTAGAAAATCGCTCTGAAAAATCACTTCAAAAAGCTCTGATCGTTTGTGATTACAATAGCAATTGCACTGGCCCTTTCTGAGATTTCCGAAACCAGTGAAAAGAATGCATGGTCTCCCAGAACGAGCCCTGTTAAAACAGCGCAGATTTGGGCGCAGCCGGCACCACCATAGGCCGTAATAGGAAATACGCCTATAGTTGCGCTCAGTGAGTGATTTGGACGGAGCTCAAATTACTTTTCAAACACTGTAATTCGGCTGCCAGTAATAGCTGGCAGACGAATAACGTCTTTCCCCACTATCCATGGCGTCCTGGGGGGAATACTAATTAACGCCACCAAGACATATATATCGGCTATATTCTGTGCCCAAATCTCTCCACGGCTATTTAATAAATATGTGTAATGATCCGCTCAGCTGGCTGCACAGGCAGACAACTGTTTGACCATTCCTTAAGTCTGTGGGATGCAGGTCTCTGGATAAGAGACCTGTCTTTGCTTTCCAAGCTTCAGATCTGCTCTGCTGAGGAATTTGCATATACTGATTATGCAAATTGCCTAGTCGCCTCCCTTGAAGGCTTGCAGCATAAATACCATGTGATCCCACAATCCTTTGCTGGTCATCCTTCATGGTTTGTTACTGATGAACTCTCCTAGAGTATCAGCACTGTTTGTTTGCTAAAGTTATCTTAGACTAATTCTTGGGACTGCACTAGGCAGCTCCTCTAGTGCAAGTCAGGTTGCTTTATCTGTTTTGTCTGTGTTGCCTCTTGCCGTGATTGTCCTGTCGCCAGCGGTGGTCAACAGGAAATCATTCTGTCTGTTTGGGGGTGCTAACCAGAGCAGCGGTTGCTACTGGTAGCCCCTTCTGTTCATCTGTTTGGATCGCATTAGCCTCTAGCGGTAGCGGCTGTGGATCCTTCTGATCTGTATTCTTGGAGGGTAAGCTGGAGCAGCGGTTGCTACTGGCTACCTCATCTGTCTGTCCTGTTTGGATCGCACTAGCCTCTAGCGGTAGCGACTGTGGATCCTGCTAGCCTGTTTCTGTACTTGGTTCACACTCGCTCTGGCGGAAAGAGCAGTGGATCTTTCCTGCCCCTGAACCCGGATCGCACTCGCTCTGGCGGAAGAGCGGTGGATCTTATCTGTCCTATTCCTGTTTTCCGTTCGTCTGTCTGTCTTGTTCTGTGTTTACGCCTGCTGGTGCCTGGTGTGAGGTAACCGATTAGCAAGCGTCTACGCAACCTGTGTTGATCGCTTGCTTTCGCAAGTGTTCATTCTGTCTGTCTCAGTCTAGTTGTGTTTGTTTGTATTACTTGTGGTTAGTTAGGGTGGCGTGCTTGTCTCTGTTGCGCTTATCGTGCGGAGACCGTGCCGTAAACGCGTTCGCTGTTGCGAATGAGTGCGGTGTTCGCGTTTAGCTAGCGTTTGTTATTTTCCTTATCTCTCATGGGGCTTGATTCACAAAACGGTGCTAACTGTTAGCACGCCTGTGAAAACCCCCTTAGCACGTCTAAACAAGCTTTTCGCGCATAAAACTTTACGCGCGCAAAACTTTATGCGCGTAAAACTTTACGCGCGTACTGCACAGAGCACAGGGCGCTCCGCGCGAAGTGCCCATTAAAGCCTATGGGAAATAGCGCGCGTAAAACTTTGCGCGCGTAAAACTTTGCGCGCACAAAGTTAGCGCGTGATCTAATTGAGAAATCCGGTGCTAACCTACTTAGCACCCTGGTTAGCGCGTCTAAAGACTTTAGACGTGCTAAGTAGGTTAGCACCGCTTTGTGAATCAAGCCCATTGTTGTTTGCTGTGCCTTTGCTACTCTTGTGCTCTGTCTTGCTCACTCTTGTGTCACTTCTGGCAATTGCCTCTCTCGCGATTGCATTCCTACTTTGTTTCTGCTGTTGTGTGTTCACCGTCGCGCGTTGGCGACTAGATTGGTGCACACACATACATCCTGTCGCTGTGCTCTCTCTCTTTAAGGGCTATCTTGCCCTGCATTGCTTCCCCTCGTACAATCTGGCATCTGTGGCTGTGCAGCGGATCTGTTCCTCTGCACTCCACAGCTCCATCTGCCGGTAGGAATTCCCCTCTACAGGTGCATCGCACCTTTTGCTGGGTTCTCTCAGATTATACGCTTGTGGAGGATTTCCGCAGTGTCAGCGCGCATCCTGTGCGCTGACCACGGAAAGAATTCCACAATCGTTAAAATATGCTCCCAGAATGCACTGGGAGGAGAATTCCGCATATCTAAACACCCTAGGCTAAATATCACTGGGAGGGCAGGGCTACATACCAATGTACAGCAGTGTATAGATATAGGAAGTGTTTCTGATGTTGAAACCAGGAAAATTAAGGTAAAAAGGGGTATCCTGAATAATGTACTGTATTCTACTATATGTCACTACTGCGACTCTTTTAGGACTGGTGGCCACTAAAGATATCAAATCACTAAGAGCAATTTTGCAACTAAAAACCGAGCAACTTTCAGAAATAGGATTTTGACCATTGCATTTCCTGAATGAAATCGCTTTGAAAATGCAGGCACTGCAATTGTGATTTCGGACAATTACTCCTGTGGAATCGTTACCATAGGCTTTCATTAGTCTAGCGCTTTTGGAATCGCAATTAATTCCTAGAAAGCACAAATGGGTCCCAGGCCTTAGGTTGCTTGTGTGCAGCAGAACTCATGGAGAAGCAGACAGTAAGTTTGATCATGCGACAAATATGAAAGAAACTTCTTGCTTTGTAAATATACATCATGTTGACTAGAATTGCATGCACCTGCCAATAGGGCTGTGGAGCTGGAGTTTAGCAGTCGTGGGCAATTTTGGGTACCTGGATTCAGTGGTTTCATAAACTGAGGAGTCGGAGTCGGGAGTCTGAGTTTGGTGATTTTTGTACCAAATCCACTGCCCTGGTAAGTATTGGACTAAGGAGTCAGAGTCGGAGCAATTTTAAGTACCTGGAGTCGGAGTTGGAGGTTTCATAAACTGATTGGAGGGAAGTGACGCGGGCGGGTAGCGCCGATACGGAGGAGGCGGAGGGCGCGCGCTAACAGACAGGCATAGGTAAACATTGTGCTGGCGACACGCTGTGTGTCGCTAGCACTGCGGGGGGTATAGCGGCGCGCAGGGGGGTCCTGGAGGCACACCATGGGGCAACGGAGGCTGGTGTTAGTGTGCACAACTAGCCTCTGTGCCCCACTAACATAATTAAATCCCACCTCGGGTTCTCTTCAAACATTTTATTTCACACTCACTGCATTCTTGAAAAAAAACAAAGCTATCCATGGTAGAAGCTTTTATTGTTGCTGGTGTACCTCAGGTTTTGTACCACAGTTGAAATTGAGGGCTAGGAGAAAACTGTGGGAGTGGAAATGTCTGAGGACTGGGGCCCACTAGAATTGGTGCATTGCAATTAAAAGCACCTTTGTAGCGTTTTCTGGAGTGTTTTCTGCCGCTTTTGAATTTAGTGCTAACAATTTGTATAGCAATTGCATTGTTTATTACTACTAGCACCAGGGAACAGAGAGTGGTTTTGGGTAGTAAAAGCGCTGCAAAATCCATTTGTACAGCAATTAAAAAGCGATCCTATACTTTGTATTGGATTGCAAACGCTCGATGTTGATTTGGGGAAATTGCATTAGCTACTTGTAACGATGGGTGTCAGCACGCAGAGAGAATCTGATTATTGGCGATCTGCAGTATCACCAAGAATGCAGATATATATCCGATTATTGATGATCTGCAGTATCACCGATAATCCGATATATTGCTAACCTCTGGACACCAGCAAAAGAACACAATCAAGACAGTAATATATCACGGAAGTGTGGAAATATCCACCACACGGCAATTCCTCAGAGGTGTGGTTACCTCTGAATGGGAACCCCGTGAGTGAGATCCTCTAACCAGGCAGAGTGAGGAATCTCGACCCCTAGCAGTAATCATCTGCTTGGGGCAGGCGTCTCGGAGAAGCAAGCATCAGATATAACCCTCCAGTGGGAGACTTTCCACTGAAGGGAGAAAGGTCAGACAGGCAAGGGTTCAGCAACAGAGATGATGGCAGCAGTACAGGAACGGAAGGCAGAAGAGTAATCGGTAATCAGGCAGAGGTCGGCAACAAGAATCAGATAGGCAAAGGTACAATAAAGAAGAGAGAGAGAGTAGTCAAGGATAGCCGAAGTCAAAACACAGATACAATATCAAAATACAATCCTAACTAAGGTGTGAAATCCTTAGTATCAACACCAGGGCACTGAGCTAAGGTCTGAGCGCTAACACAACAGTGTATTCACGACAGCAGACAAGGAGCAAGTGAAGTTCAGCTCCTTATATGCTGAGAGTCACTGAGCAAATCCGCCCAGAGGCCTAACCAATCAGGACACCTCCTGAGGTCAGCTGACTGGAGAGTCAGCTGACCCTCCTACGTAGGACGTAAAAATCCTGCCTCCTTGCGCGCACGCGCGAGACCCTTTGCCTCTGAACGTTGGAGAGGCCAGACCCTGAATCCGCGCCCGAACGCGGACTGAAGTCCGCATGCCGCAATAGAGGACCCGCCGCCATGACGCCAGATGCGGCGGCGTCCCCATGAGCCTGCGCCGGCAGCTCCGTATGAGCGGCAGAGTCTGCCGGCTGAGAAACGGAGACCGCCGCCATGCTGCCCTGCATGGCGGCGTTGTCTCCGCTATCCTTCACACTTCTGTGGGATCGCCTCCACTGACTTTCATTAAAGTGTACCTGTAACGAAAAAGATTTAGATACCACAGTAGGGGGAAGCCTCTGTATAATCCACAGGTTTTCACCATCCCACTACACCTTGCTGTTCCAGCTCTGGCACCCCAGAAGCTTCCAGACAAGGGCTTGTTGACAGAGAATGGCCGCATTGTGGAGGCGCAGATGTCTTGCACAAGCGCAGTAGCATAGAGCCAATCAGTCTCGGCATTTTCCGACGAGCGCCTGAACAGCTGTGCTAATGTACAGGCACAAGCTTTCTGGCATAGTACAGCCTCGCTCATTCACCTATGCTACGGCAATTTTCCCAGCGAGAAGCGATGATCTGGAGGAGGATGTTGGAAGCTACTGGAGGATCCAGATACTTCTTCCCTACCGAGGTAAATACCGTATACTCCGGCGTATAAGACAACCCCAACTTTTCCAGTTAAAAGATACTTTTTGGGATATATTTTCCCTATAAGACTACCCCTCTTGACTCTTGGACATTTGTATACTTTACTGTATGTACTGGTGCTATACTGTATAAACAGGTACAGATACTGGTGCTGTACTGTATGTGGTACCCAGTAAACGACAACCAACCAATCATGGCAAGCGATGTACCTTACCAGTGATTGTTTGGTTGCTGTATACAAAGCCTTCTTGGATTGGTCAGCTATCCCTGTCTGCAAGACTATCAGAGTGTTAGCGCAAACATGCCTCTTTCACCCATCTAGCCTGCCCTTGTATTCTATTACCTTCTTCTCTGCCTCTCAGATCTCGCACATGCTCGCCTGCACCGCTTCACTGCAGTCCTCAGGAGTGAGATCTGAGAAGCAGAGAAGGAGGTGCGGTAATAGGATACAAGGGCAGGCCAGAAGGGTGAAAGAGGCGTGTTTTTATGGGCACAGCGCCACTCTCTCACTTTTTTCTATACCCTGGGCATCCCGGACACCCCCAGCTTGCTCCGCCCTTCACTTACACCTTCCCAGTGAGGTGCCCCCTCACCTCGTCATCGGGACCAAGTTAAGTCACTTCTTTCCAGGAATCCTGGTGAGTGGATTTTCTTCTACCATACTTGTACAGCCCTTGCTGTTATCATATGGTCACCGCATACGGTGGGGATGCGGCCACGGACATTTTTGAGCTCCACCCACAGTATGCGACAACCGCAGATTCTCCAGTCCGGCTCGGAAGTTTCAGCACCTGCCAAATAAGACGACAACCGGCATATAAGACGACCACTGACTTTTGAGTATATTTGGCTGGGTTAAAAAGTAATCTTATACGCCAGAATGTACAGTATTTAACTTTCCCTTTGCGAAACTAACAGGTTTCCTTTAACCTCTCGCTTTTGGAATAGCTGAAATCACTCTGGTGGAGCCCAGTCCTTATGCCTGGTACACACCATACAATTTCCCATCAGATAGACTGTTCAAATCAATTATTTCTGACACGTCCGATCTGATTTCCGATCATCTTTCTATTCAATTTTATATAGAAGTGATTGGAAAATTGATCAGAAAAACAATCGGTAATCAGATCGGACCTGTCAGAAATAATAATCGATTCGACCCTTCTTTGTGATGGGAAATTGCATGGTGTCTACCAGTTATAAATAAAATGGTTCACTACCTGAATCCCTTTTTATCTCCATTAGTAAGTGACTGAAAATTCCCAGGTAGGGACACAGACCACACTAAAAGGTGCCCATACATCAGACAATGTATTGGCAGATCACAAAGAGACAGATCTCTCTGTGATTGAATCTGATCGGAGATCTCTTGCCTGCCATACACCACAGCCCGATTCCCAATCAATTTCATGATGAAATCGATCAGAAATTGGCCTTGTGACCAGGGCTGTGGAGTCGGTACAAAAATCCACGACTCATCAAGTTAGGATTCCACCGTCTCCGACTCCTCTAATTTGCATATTACAATCTTGTTGATTAAAAATACGTAACATGAAATGCATCTCTTACCTGACAACGCTTAGGAATTTTACAAGACAACTGAAGTTAGAGGGATATGGAAGCTGCCATATTTATTTCTTTTTAAACAATACCAGTTACCTGGATATCCGGCGGATCTTCTGCCTCTAATACTTTTAGTCATAGACTAAAACTAGTCCTTGGTAACAGTACTTGTAGAACAGGGCTGCCCAATAGGTCGATCGCGATCTACCGGTAGATCGCGACCGCCTGATTGGTAGATCGCGGCCTCCTGGCCGCATCCCATTGACTTTTGTGGCCAGCAGCTGTAGAACGCGGCCACTTGGCCGCGTCCTATCAGATTCTGCTGCTGGCCGCTGTGTCCAATCAGAAGAGGAGAGAGGCGCGGCTGAGAGGCTAAGGGCGGCAGTGTCATGGCTGGGGGCGGCGCTGGAGGCAACACTTCCGCCTCCTCTCACGCTGCCCGCCGGAGCGCTCCCTCAGCCGCCTGGTGATGTGATCTCCGCCGTGAAGTTGGCTGCGCGCACGAGGTGTCATGGCTGCCCGCATCGCTGCTGCACATGGCCTGTATGGGGAGATGACAAGCCCGCAGACTCCACAGTTGAAGGGAGGTAAGTGTGCCCGCCCTATACCTAGCTAACCTGTACTGAGGGGACCTATGCCTAGCTGACCTGTACTGAGGGGACCTACGCCTAGCTAACCTGTACTGAGGGGACCTATGCCTAGCTTACCTGTACTGAGGGGACCTATGCCTAGCTAACCTGTACTGAGGGACCTATGCCTAGCTAACCTGTACTGATGGGACCTATACCTAGCTAACCTGTACTGATGGGACCTATACCTAGCTAACCTGTACTGAGGGGACCTATGCCTAGCTGACCTGTACTGAGGGGACCTATGCCTAGCTGACCTGTACTGAGGGGACCTATGCCTAGCTAACCTGTACTGAGGGGACCTATGCCTAGCTAACCTGTACTGAGGGGACCTATGCCTAGCTGACCTGTACTGAGGGGACCTATGCTTAGCTGACCTGTACTGAGGGGACCTATGCCTAGCTAACCTGTACTGAGGGGACCTATGCCTAGCTAACCTGTACTGAGGGGACCTATGCCTAGCTAACCTGTACTGAGGGGACCTATGCCTAGCTAACCTGTACTGAAGGGACCTATGCCTAGCTAACCTGTACTGAAGGGACCTATGCCTAGCTAACCTGTACTGAAGGGACCTATGCCTAGCTAACCTGTACTGATGGGACCTATACCTAGCTAACCTGTACTGATGGGACCTATGCCTAGCTAACCTGTACTGAGGGGACCTATGCCTAACTACCTTTCGGGGGGGTGGGGTTGGGTGCATTTAAAACGTTGGTAGATCTCCTGGCCTCTGCGAATTTTAAAGTAGCTCGCGAGCCGAAAAAGTGTGGGCACTCCTGTTGTAGAAGGTACAGACAGGAACAAAGAGCATCTATCAGGCCCTAGGCAATGTAACTGTAGGTACATGTAAGAGTAATATGTAGGTACTCTGCAGGGGAATAAGGGGATTCTTCCTCTATTACACATTCTTCATGCACAATCTGAACCAGGTTTATGGGTGATAGACAGCACCTCTGTGTTCAGTGTGCACAACATTCTCAGTGGATTCCCTGCAGCTCTGTGGAGAGTGCATATGTATAGTACTAGTATGTAACAAAGTAAACCTGAGACAGATGAAATCAAAATTTTATACATACCTGGGGCTTCCTCCAGCCCCCTTCAGGCTAATCAGTCCCTCGCTGTCCTCTTTCACCACCTGGATCTTCTGCTATAGGTCCAGGTACTTGAGCCAGTCGGGCGTAGAGCGCATACACACTCCGCCGCTGGAAGCGTACTACACCTGCGCAGCTGTTGGAGCGGCACACGGCTGGACTGCGCTGACTGGCTGAATTACCGGGACTCATAGCAGAAGATCCAGGTGACGAAGGAGGACAGCGAAGGGTGGCTGGAGTAAGCCCCAGGAATGTATAAGACTTTTATTTTCATCAATCTCAGGTTCCCTTTAATCTGTAGTCATCAAACCAAATTTTAACAACATATCAAATTATTTGATTTCATGAGCAAAGGGAGTGCATAAATTTGCATAAACCAGCATCAACACAGAATTATTTCCATTTCATTGACATCTCTATTAGCGACACAGCTACACATCAGGCTTTATTCTTACAGCATAGAGGAGTTTAAATAAGAGATTCCTGTGCACACAACATATATATATACAGTCACAATCAGATATGTATATCTGACTTTAAAAATACAGGGACTGCTTTATTGAAGCAGCACAAGTAACTATTTTTTGATTGGTTTATTTCATTTTTGTGGACTAAGCAGAGCTATTACTGTATCTATAAATTATTTATGATGACTATTATCTGAGAAATAGAACATTTTATCATATTTTCTATTTTAATTACAGTTTAAATTCATTAGGAGTCGGTGCATTTTTTCCCGACTCCAGGTACCCAAAAATTGCTCCGACACCACAGCCCTGCTAAATGTGGCCCCCTTCCCCTATACTTTACCTATCTGCATACACGTCACTCCGACAACTACATGGATTGCCGCGGAGCCCACGGCGGACATGGACAGAAAACAATATAGTGAACTGGGTGTCACATTTAGCATGGGGGGGGGGGGGGGGGGGGGGGGGGTGTCAATGCCAGAGGGGTGTGTGTGTTTTCATCACTCGTCCCCATATCACTTGCCATAACCGCTGCGCACCCAGTCAACCACGATGGCCCAACATCTTGCAGCACGTTTGATCAACATACTCGGCACAAATATGGTTGCATCGTTGATCGGGCATGCTCTTAGTGGCACCGATTTTCATTTGAATCAACTATTAAAGCGAATGGTCGATCGGCCACCAAGACACAAGATGTATGGGTACCTTAAAAATCGGTCAGATTTTATCTCTTCTCTGCTGTAGGAAAACAAAAGTTTGCTTTCTTAAAACAGAAAGTATTTTCAATAAATTCTCTGCTCTAGATACACTTATGTAAAAAAATTGCCTTGACCTCAGATCAGAATACTAATCTATGTTGAAGATTACTCCACAATTTTCTCCTCCACAAGTTCATTTTACACCACCTTCCAAAATGTTCTATTGCTCCGGGTATTGTGGCTTCTTGTCCTTGGTATCTGCTACAGTAACCTGCCTAGTTTCAGTGATGTACATATACTTCGCCATTCCTCTCTCTCTGGGAGGCGGTGCTAGGAGGGTCTGATACGGAGCTGCAGCCCAGAACACGCCTGGAAAAGTTGAACTGAGTTGTGAGACAGAAAGTTACACACGGGACTCCCACGGGCGCTACAGCCAGACGCAGGTTTCACAGGGGCGCCAGTAGGGGGCGCTAAAGTGAAGGCGGCACTTGGCAGCCACTATTCGGGTCGCCCTGTACTCCCCTGTCCAGCGGGTCATGTGACGGCCGCAAAGCGTCGTCCGGCGCGACAGCGTGACACGCAAAGGGTGCGACAGGCGCGGCGTACGGGCGGCGAGAGGAGTGTGTGTGAGAGAGAGAGGGGTCTGGCCGAGGAGTGCGGGGACAGGCTGAAGAGGCGGCGCTGCCATTCCCTGCTTTCCTGTCTCCCCGCTTCCTGTCGGTGTGCCAGGGGGGAGAAGGGTGGCGGCCTGTGTGCTCGGAGCCTCCCTCCCTCCACTCCCCCAGGTGCAGAGAGCAGCCGGAGCCGCCATGGCGTCCAACACGGAGAGGGAGATCATTCTCACAGACTACCAGGTAATGGGGGCAGGGTGGGAGTCGGAATGACTACGCTTCGGTCCACTAGCCGGGTCTGTCCAGTCTCTTCTCACACGTCCCGCACTGCTTATAGCTGGTCTTCCAGGCTGCCCTGCTGTCTGCTGGTCTTCCAGGCTGCCCTGCTGTCTGCTGGTCTTCCAGGCTGCCCTGCTGTCTGCTGGTCTTCCAGGCTGCCCTGCTGTCTGCTGGTCTTCCAGGCTGCCCTGCTGTCTGCTGGTCTTCCAGGCTGCCCTGCTGTCTGCTGGTCTTCCAGGCTGCCCTGCAGATAGCTGAGCTTTCACCCTGCACTAGTGACTGCTGGTCTTCCGGGCTGCACTGCAGATAGTTGAGCTTCCAGCCTACTCTAGTGACTGCTGGTCTTCCAGGCTGCACTGCAGATAGCTGAGCTACCAGTATGCACTAGTGACTGCTGGTCTTCCGGGCTGCACTGCAGCTGCAGATAGCTGAGCTTCCAGCCTACTCTGGTGACTGCTGGTCTTCCGGGCTGCACTGCAGATAGCTGAGCTTCCAGCCTACTCTGGTGACTGCTGGTCTTCCGAGCTGCACTGTAGATAGCTGAGCTTCCAACCTACTCTGGTGACTGCTGGTCATCTGGGCTGCACTGCTGATAGTAGAGCTTCCAACCTTCCCTGCAGATAGCTGAGCTTCCGGGCTGCGCTGGCGCCTGCCGAGCTTCCGGGCTGCGCTGGCGCCTGCCGAGCTTCCGGGCTGCGCTACTACTGCTCCCCTGTTTACATATGATACATTCTCAGTGGAGATGTTTTCCCACAATGATATTCATGAGGAAGTGCCGCAGTTGTGTTTTAAAGGGACACTTAAGTCAAACAAAAAATTGAGTTTTACTCACCTAGGGCTTCCAATAGCCCCTTGCAGCTGTCCGGTACCCTCGCCGTCTCCCTCCGATCCTCCTGGCCCCGCCGGCAGCCACTTCCTGTTTCGGTGACAGGAGCTGACAGGCTGGGGATGCGAGTGATTCTTCGCGTTCCCAGACACATTAGCACCCTCTATGCTGCTATATGGTATATGATATATGCTATAGCAGCATAGATGGCGCTATTGTGGCCAAGAACGCGAAGAATCACTCGCGTTTCCAGCCTGTCAGCTCCTGTCACCGAAACAGGAAGTGGCTGCCAGCGGGGCCAGGGGGATCGGAGGGAGACGGCGAGGGCACTGGACAGCTGCAGGGGGCTATTGGAAGCCCCAGGTGAGTAAAACTTGACTTAAGTGTCCCTTTAAAGAAGGTTTTAAACAAATTACATTTTGTATACATTAAAGCCATAGTCTTTGCTTGTGGGTGTTTTTTTTTGTGTGTGTGCATTTGTTTTTTTTTTTACCTAAAACAGTTTGTAATGTGCCCAGTTTCTGCATTGCACGAAAAACGTTTTTGCATTATCCATGTTTGATTGGCTGGATTTGCCATGGTGGCTTCCTGTGCTTATGTAAGATACTGCCTGACTGGACTAAATAGAAATTGATCAGTTGTCCAAACTGTACCCCATAGTCTCTCAACACTCACAAGAAGCAGTAGGGAGAGGGAACCAACCAGTCTTGTCCTGTGAACATAGTGATGTCTGCCCACCTCCTCCATTTGCTCTGCAGAACAGAGCAGAGGGAGGAGGTGGACTGAGTTAGATTATAGTGTTTTGCTGAGAAGGCCCTTCCACTTTTCTGGTAGCTCTGTACATGTACTCAGTTTTGCAGAGCTATATTGGTTATGAAAAGTGTGTGCAGAATGGCATAACTTTGTATTTACATTTTACTAGCAATGACAAATTCTGGAGGGTACACTAAGGAGGGCCAATTTCCACTAGGAGCCGCGGCCATTTCCCATTCTGCCACGGCTCCTGTTCTGCTGCGAAGCCGCAGCCCGATTCGGCTCTGTGCTGTATAAATCTGCAGTTTACCATCCAAATTCACTCCGCAGTGTGTTCTAGATGGCAACTCACCTGTTAGATACTGAGCGTTTCCCTGCCCCATTCGGGCAAACGCTGCAGATCCGACTGGATTTGGGTACAGTGGAAACAGGCTCTTAAAGGGAACCTCAGGTTAGAGGAATATAGAGTTGCCATCTTCATTTTCTAATAACAATGCCAGTTGCCTGACCTCCGTGCCGATGCTCAGCCTCTAATACCTTTTGACCTCATTCACACTGAAGCATTTTGCCAGTGTTACAGCAATGTATTTTAAAGTGGACCTGAACTCTTGCACAGGACACAAGGTAAACATAACAGAAACGCACCCGGTATGTATTTGAAGAGCCTGTGTAATTCCCCCTCATTTGTGTCTAATCACAAGTTGTAATTTGATCTCTCCCCTGTGTCACATGACTGCCTATAGCAGATAAGCCCATTTGAAAGTACAGGCTGTAAACAATTTGTCTGCTTCCATGCATCAGGAAGAAGAAACTAAAAATGTATTTTAGGATTTGTATGAGCTGTAACAAAGAAATGTTTTTTTTTTTTTTTTTTTTTTAAAGGTAATCATGCTGTTGTGTTGTCTTTTAGAGCAGAGAGGATTTCTGAGTTCAGGTCCACATTAAACTATTCATACTGCTGCATTGTGATCTGGATAACATTGAAATGTGCTACATGTAGCATTTTTTTTTTTTTGGGGGGGGGGGGGGTCAGTTGCAAAACAATTGCTAAAAAATTGCAGCACAAAATCGCAAAGCTTTCCTATTGCTAGTGTTAACTGGCCCAGAATGAGCACGTAGATCAGATGCTTTGATTCTGGTCTGATTGCGCGGGCTGCATACTTGTTGCAGGTGCATGGCTCAAAAACAACTATAGTTAAAAGCTCAGCATGGCAACCAGGTTACTAACATTGTTTATAAGGGAATGAAGATGGCAGTCTCTTTAATCTTCTCACTCCAGGCTTTTTTTAAACAATGATTCCTTTAAAAATCCTAGTGATCTACATGAATGAAAGAATAACCCTTTCTGCATATCTACCAGTACAGTGGATGCTTGAATGAGGCCAGAGCTGTGTTCTTGGAATGGCTTATTTTAATTATGCATAATGTTAGCACTAAGACCCTATATCTGTCAGTGGATGCATCTGTGGGAATATTCCACATGTATATAATGTATAAGTCCTACTAGCACAGGTAACTACAGGTTGGTGTGTACGGAGAACCACTGCAGTGTGCTGCCAGCACAAGTCCATACCATGGGCCAAATCTATGCAGATTACCAAATTGCAATAAATGATCCTATCAGGGAAGAGACCTTCATGCCTTATGATGTTTTATTTTTCCCACTTAAGGCGACCATACACTGGTCGATTTGCCATCAGATTCGGCCAACAGATAGATCCCTCTCCGATCGAATCTGATCAGAGAGGGATCGTATGGCTGCCTTACTGCAAACAGATTGTGAACCGATTTCAGCCTGAAACCGTTCACAATCTGTGGTGGTGGTGCTGCCGCCGCTCCCCCCCCCCCCCCCCCCGCATACATTACCTGCTCCACCGGCGCGACTCCCCAGGTCTCTGCTGTCTTCTTCTCCGCTCTGGTCTGGTCTCCGGCATGCTTCACTTCTTCCTACCCGGCAGGAAGTTTAAACAGTAGTGAAGACAGCAGAGACCAGGGGACTCGCGCCGGCCGGAACAGGTAATGTATACCCGCTGTATTGCGTCGGTCGTCGGGCATTCAAACGCCGACATCGACGCACTCCCGACCCGCCAGCGTTTGAGAAAAATCTTGCGCACGGATGGATCGACGGGAACGATTGATTTCGGATGGAAATCGATCTTTCTGTCAGCGGTGTGCGCGGCGATTTCACAGCCGATTCGATCACTGTGATTGAATCGGCCGTATATCGGCGGGAAAATCGTTAGGTGTATGGGCTCCTTTAGGCTTTGTGCACATTATAAAGTGAAAGCACTGACCGATTTATTGAGCTTTTTTTTTAAAGCGCTTTTCCCTGCGCTTTGCGCTTAAACGCTTTTGTAAGCGCTTTTGCTCAGCAATTTTTTTTTAACTTCCTGGCGTCAGTCAGGAAGTGAACTCTTGTACCCGGAAATTAATAATTACAATGTATTTATTCATTAACTACTTCAAGACCGCCCCACGCCAATGGGCGTGGCTGCGGCTGCAGCCCCAGGACCGCCTAACGCCAATTGCCGTCAAGTCCTGGGGCTGCAGTTTGCAGGAGATCCTGCGCGCATCTGCTGCTTGGGGGCGGAGCTGACTGTTAGACGAAAACCGCCGTCTTTTTGCTGAGTACAGCCCTGCGATCGGAAGCAGCACTGTACTGGGGACAGCCGTGTCACACCTGGCACACAAGAGAGCGATCGGCTCTCATTCCATCTTTTTTTTTTTTTTTTTTTTTTTTTTTCCCATGTTCACACAGAATCTCAGAATTTATTCTATTCATAGCAGCAGGCAGGTTTGTAAGTTGGGGACAACCTGTTTACATATTTAACAAAAAGACTGATAATGCTTACTTGTATTTGAAATACATGTAATTAAATTGCATGTTAGCGCAAACCTGAACTCAGAACTTCCATCTCAGCTCTAGAAGTTAAGCGCCAACATAATAACCTTTAGGGCCCGTTTCCACTTGTGCAGTGCGAATTAGTCACGGAAAATGCAAAACTAATTCGCATGCGGATGCGAATTTTACCGCGAATTCGAGGGCGTTTCCGTATAGGTTAGTAAGTATGCAAATTTAACCATGTCAGTGCCTATGTGCTTTTACATTGATTTTATGCGAAAACGGCCGCAAATTCGCGGTAAAATTCGCATACAAAAACGCATGCGAATTTCCTATTAAATATTAGCGCTGCGTAATATGTTGGCGCTTTATAAATACAATAAATAAAATAAATTGTATGTGAATCGTATGCGAATTCTGCGGGGTCTACTGTGCAGATTTTTTCTGCCCAGAAAAACGCTCAGAAATCCTGACAAGTGGAAACAGGCCCATCCACTTGTGTTGTCTATGCGAATCTGCATGCAGGAAACGCATGCAGATTCGCTCTAGTGGAAACGGGCCCTAAAGAAAAGCATTTCTTTGTTACAGCTTATACAAATCCTGCAATAAATCTGCAGTTTGTCTACTTTCACACTGTTCAAACCTATTCAAAACTAAAATACAGTTTGTTTTTCTTGAGTTGGGGTTTCAAGACATCCTTCGTAACACCCAGAGCTCAGCAGGTAGCGCTCTAATGTTCATCAACCTCTCACCGGTTCCATTGAGTTGTGTATATTTTGAGCAGGTACTCTGTCCTGACTCCTGAAGTATTTTTTCTTCCAGACATTTCTTTGCGTTTTTTTAGCATCTGCAGTGCTTTTACTTAGCTTGGTTAAATATACTATTTGTAGTGTTGTTTTGGTCAATTTCCTCCCACATGCTTTAGCCTAGAAAGTGATTAGGTAGTGACACAACGCATATGTGTTTGCCACATGAGGATGTCTGCATATGTGATTCTGGAATCTTGGGTATCCCAGCCTTCTGTCTGGGTGAAACCCCTACTTCTTGTTGTACGAGTTCATATCACTAGCACTTGAAAAGCTCTTGCAGTGGGAACCAGCCCTTACTCACTCTAACTCAATAGATCTATCCGCTTTTGTCAAAATTCTATCTCCAGAGGAAGTGAACGTTGTTCATGAAGCACGACGAGAGGAAATAGTGGATGCTCTGCGCTGGCGGTTTATTAATCCTGTGAATGTAATCCTTTAAATACCACTATATGTCATTACCCACAGTTGGCACAGATGTATTTTCATGCCTTTGTAAAACTTCAGGGTAATTTAGCCATATGTGATGCATTAGGTATTGCATTATGTATTTATTATTGTCATTGGATTGTATTGGCCATATGGGCACCAATGTGTTAAGTTATGAATCTGTGGTTGTTTTTAAACTATACCCCAAAAATGTAAAATTTTAAAGATGCACAAAGGTTGTTGAGATTTAAATTTTGTTGCAAATAATCCATGTTTGCCATTAAAGCCCTGTCTTTTAAAGGTGGCCATACACTAGGCCTGAACGATTTTAGGAAAAAATTGAATTGAGCGATTTCTGTCCGAAATTGCGATTTCGATTCACGATTTTCTTCAAATCAAGCTTTGTGCCCCGTCTGTGCCTGTTTGTTGCCCCTCTGTCCCTCCTGTCTCTCTTCCAACACGAGTCCAGCGATGCCCGTCTAACCACTTTGCCTCCTGCAGGCTCTAATGCACGAAATACTTCCTGTATGTCATGTGACATACAGAAGCCTGGAGCTTTGCCAAGCACAAGAGTTGGGAGGACGGACAGCGTTGGACTCGTGCGGATGTCCTATGCTGCGGGCCGCAAGCGCCGGGACTTTTGGGTAAGTTTGAAGCCGCTTCTTCAAACTTCCCCATGTGGAAATGACGTGATCTCGATAATTGCCGCTTTGACGATTCCAAAATTGTGATCTTGGTGATCACGATTTCGGTTTAAATTCGATTTATCTTTTAGGCCTACCATACACTACTTGATTTGGCGTCCGATTGACCACCCGATTTGATAACTATTATCGAATCAGATGATCTGTGCCACCAAGAGCGTTCTCAATTGATTATGCAACCAATTTCAATGTTCCACACGCACCACATGCTATAATGCGGCTAAGTTTATAGTGCAAATGGAGGAGCAGGGTCCCGAAGATGGATGGGCACTGCGCGGTGGGCAATGTAGGATGGGGGGGCACATTTATACACTAGGGGGACAGCGGCAGATTTGGCTGATTCCCGAGAGATTTCATACTGAAATTGGTGTATGCTTACGGTTTATGGGAAGCCAACAGATCTTTCTAATCAGATTTCAATCAGAGAGAGATCTGTCTCTTGGTCAAATCTGCCCATCATTGCTAGATCTATGGGAACCGTAAGCCTCCCTGTTTATCCAAATTGTTTGATTAGTATTGACAAAAAGAAGTGCAGTACTGGATCAGGATGCCATCTGGGTTGTATCTGCTACTGTTGATGAATGTTATAGTGAGTTGGTAGGAATGTGTAATGATAAAGGAGAATATGAAGCCAGGTTTGCTGCACTGCAAGAAGGGAAATCCTGGCCACCTACAGTATAAGAATGGCTCTACCCCATTCTATTTATAATACAGATAGGGTGCCAGTCTGTGTACCTTACTGCAGCCTGTATTCCAGCGTGGTCCCTAGTCAAATCTGATTCGAATCAGACTGCACAATTTGTGTCAGTGCAGCACAAAACTCTGTCAACTGACCAACTGCTAACTGGGTTTGCCTTCATAACTAGACATTATGGATTAATTTAAAGCGAAAAGCCTTTTGGCATGCTCTTTTATAATGATTAAATCCATCCATAATGTAACAGATCACTTGTGTCCTCTTTGAGTTGGATGACTGTAGGCGTGCCCAGTCTCTGCACAGCCTCTGCACGGCCTCTTGACGCTGGTAGGATTGGTATACAGTCTGCCTGATTACATTTTCCAGGTCGAAAGCTTTTCTTCCAAGTTAAAGATCAGTACAGACTCTGTTTGGGAACAATTGTTGCTGGTCTATCTGTAGGAATATTTGCTGTACTGCATGGTGCTCAGCTACTTCCAAGCAAGGATCTGGGATCATCCAGAGGCTACTCCCTACTTGTGTAAGTATCCGAGTCTCACCCCTCCCCTCCGATCACAGGTTTGCTTTAAAGCGGACCTGAACTCTTGCACAAGAGAAAGGGAAATCCACCATGTGGGTGTTTATTATAGAGAAGGGCCTGTCTAATTCTTCCTTATCTGCAATTAGATGGGCCAGTGTAATTTGAGTTGTCGTCTCTCTTTGCTGAATTCTGAGCTAATATGTAAACACAGGAGGTTAACCCTTTCTGTGGTCCCAGCAAACCAGGAAGTAACCACACTGCTGCATCTCTGTGGAAGTTCTGTAAGGCCTCTTTCACACCAAGATGTTGCGTTTTTGGGGACGTTAAGGTCGCATAACGTGCCCCTAACGCAACGCATGGTGGTGTTTAAGTTGGACGTCAGATTGAGCCGCGATATGCGGCTCTTGGTGCGCCGTTTTCTTTCTATACTGGGAAGTCTGGATCTTTTCAATGATTCGAATCGGATCATTCAAAAGATCCGGATCTTTGAACCGAATCTTTGAATCATTTTACTAGGGAAGCAGGGGTTCAGCAGAGTGAGAGGTGCAGGAGAATGAGGGCACATTGAGGGTGCTAATGGGGAAGGGAGAGATGCAGCAGGAAGATTGTGCTTGTGCGTAGAAGCTGCAGTTCCTGTTTCTTCCAACATCCACTGTGAACCGAATCGTTCATTGTGATGATCCGGATGATTCGACTCACAAAAAAGATCCAGATCCATTCATGATCTGGACAACACTACAGTGCAGTGAATATTAGCCATGTGGCTAGACACAATAGCGGACTCTCCCCTCCTCCTCTCCTGACATACATTACTGAGCATGTGCAAGCAGTCTAACACAGCCACATAAGAGTATAACGCACAGCATGCTGCACTTTCATTTAACGTCCAGCGTTATACTCGTATGCAACGGGGGCACTGTGAACAGCCCATTGATTTTTCATTGCTGTTGGGCTGCGTTACAGGCTGCTGTAACGTGGGACTTTAACATCCCACTGTGAAAGCAGGCTAAGTTGTAATGCATAAATGTTTTTCTCTAAAGGTTGTTATGCTGTTGCCTAACTTAGAGCAGAGAGGAAGTTCTGAGTTCAGTTCCACTTTATGATGCATCTGAAGCAGGTCCAAACAAACTGGTGGTGCATTATCACAGCACATATAGCACTCGAGTTAGTAGAAATACATTTGTAAGTGCATTAACAGGCAAAATACTTTTTTTTGTTGATTATGGCCCAATATGCCTAGCTGATCTATTCGATTAAAAAAACGATCGGATAGGGAACGACTCCTACCATATATGGTAAGCTCTTCCTCCCACTGCTCCTGTATCACCCAAGTCTCACAGATTTTCCTTTCCAGTCAGATTTTTGAAAACAAACAGCAGAAAATCGATATAAAGGTAACTGATCAGATACGTTTGAGCAGTAGATTGAGAGATTCAATCAAACTGATCGACTGTTTCAGAAATCTCTAAAAGTGGCCATACACTGGTAGATTTGCAGCAGATTCGACCATCAAATAGATTTCTGTGAGATGCCTGTCAGGTCGAATTTGACAGGAATCTTGTGTGTGCCACACACCAGGAACAGATTCCCAATAGATTTCAGAATTAAATCTATTGAAAATCGATCTAATGCAATACTGCACCATTAGTTCTAATGCAACTCTATGGGCCATCGATCTGCTGCCAGCAGCAAATCAACCTAGATTTTCCATCCTGTCAGATCAAATCGATCGAAATTGATCGATCGGCCAATTCTATAGAATTGGTCGATCTCTGAAATCGACCAGTGTATGGGCCCCTTTTAAAATGGGTGTGTATGGCCAGTTTAAATTGTTTGTTTACTTTTACAGTTATTCAGATTACAAAACCAAGGGTAGTCTAGAGAGACCAGATATCCCTATTCAGATGGTAATTCTGTAACTGAACTGGCAGATAAGAACAGGCATAGAGGTAAATCCTGTTGTTTTCTTCATTGAGCCTACTGTCATACATACATCAGTTGATGTCAGGCATTGCAGTGTATAGCTTTTTGAGCTTTCAGTTCTTGTATTTAAAGGCCCATACTCACACCTGACTCAGGTGGCTGACTAGCGATTGGCTCAGCTGATAGTTAGGCATGCGTATTGCAACCAACAAGTGATCCTCGCGGCAGATCAACTAATGCCCCCCCCCCACGTCCGCATCCCTTATGCTGGGTACACACGGTACGATTTTCCGTGCGATTTTCCGACCCGGTCTTTTTTTAAGCTCTATTCTACGCGCAATTCTCTTATCTTCGCTCGTTTTTCTTATCTTTTTCCATTCACCTCTATGAGAAATCGAGCACAGAATCGATCCTGAGTAATATCGGACATGATGGATTTTATCAATCTGTTGCATCTATCGCATGTACCCAGCAACATAAATCAAGAGGTGTTTACACACCTTTAAGGGAACCTGAAGATAGGAGAACCTGAGAAGGATATGGGGGCTGCATATTGATTTCCTTTTAAACCATACCAGTTGCCTGGCTGCCCTGCGGTTCATGTGCTTTCTAATTCTTTTAGCCATAGACCCTGAACAAGCATGCAGATCAGCTGTTTCTGACAATTTTAGCTGCATGCTTTTCAGGGGTGGGATTCAGACACTACCTCAGCCAAAGAGATCTGCTGGACACCAGGCAACTGGTTTACCAAACAGAACAAAATGGCACCGGGAAATAGGCTGTAATGGGAATTACGGCTATAGCGGTGTTCAGATAGTAAATTAGACGCTGTCAAAATATTGAGCCCAAATTACTTAAAAAACATTCGGCCGCCAGCAATAGCTGGAAGCCAAATGACATCTTTCCATGACGGCCTAGAAGGGGAATAGTAATTAATACCGCCGGGACTTTGTTTGTATACACTTTTTTTTGTTTTGTTCTTTGCCTGTTTGCAAATTCAGAGGCAGATTATTGATTTCAGTAGGTTTTGTTTCCCTTTCCGAATAGAGAAATCGGACAAAAGCTGGTAGATATTGATAAATCATGACCTTGTAGTTTGTGTTTATGTGTACAATCAATATAACTGAAAGAATATTCATTGAATATTGGAGACTGGGGGATATCTGTGTTAAATATTTACCTGATGCAAGGTAATTCATCCAGGCAGCTGATTGCGCTGCCCCACAAACAAGAGCGCAAAGCTTCATGGGGTGGTTCTTTGGCCGGCTAGATGACATTTGGAAACGTAGAAAAAGAACTGCCCTATATGCACCACACTAGACAAAATATAGAAGTAAGTATTGAGTCCTCTTTATTTATACATCAAAATATAAAAACAAGGATCCTGGGGTCCACAAGAATAAGAATAGTCCTATACAATAATGTTCCGAAAGGAGGGACAATAAGTAAACAGGTGGGGTGACCTCTCTATGCCAAAAATAAACAATGTACATATGAATGACAATATGTTGCAAACAACGTGAATGGGCTTATAAAAATTGCATATTTGGTACTAAGAAAATTGTGTGTGTATATACAGTGGCTTGCAAAAGTATTCGGCCCCCTTGAAGTTTTCCACATTTTGTCAAATTACTGCCACAAACATGAATCCATTTTATTGGAATTCCACGTGAAAGACCAATACAAAGTGGCGTACACGTGAGAAGTGGAACGAAAATCGCACAGCATTCAAAACATTTTTTACAAATCAATAACTGCAAAGTGGGTTGTGCATAATTATTCAGCCCCCTGAGTCAATACTTTGTAGAACCACCTTTTTCTGCAATTACAACTACCAGTCTTTTAGGGTATGTCTCTACCAGCTTTGCACATCTAGAGACTGAAATCCTGGCCCATTCTTCTTTGCAAAACAGTTCCAGCTCAGATTAGATGGACAGAGTTTGTGAACAGCAGTTCTCAGATCTTGCCACAGATTCTCGATTTGGATTTAGATCTGGACTTTGGCTGGGCCATTCTAACACATGGATATGTTTTGTTTTAAACCATTCCATTGTTGCCCTGGCTTTATGTTTAGGGTCGTTGTCCTGCTGGAAGGTGAACCTCCACCCCAGTCTCAAGTCTTTTGCAGACTCCAAGAGATTTTCTTCCAAGATTGCCCTGTTTTTGGCTCCATCTATCTTCCCATCAACTCTGACCAGCTTCCCTGTCCCTGCTAAAGAGAAGCACCCCCAGAGCATGATGCTGCCACCACCATATTTGACAGTGGGGATGGTGTGTTCAGAGTGATTTGCAGTGTTAGTTTTCTGCCACACATAGCGTTTTGCATTTTGGCCCAAAAGTTCCATTTTGGTCTTATCTGACCAGAGAGCCTTCTTCCACATGTTTGCTGTGTCCCCCACATGGCTTGTGGCAAACTGCGAACAGGACTTCTTATGCTTTTCTGTTAATGGCTTTTTTCTTGCCACTCTTCCATAAAGGCCAACTTTGGGCAGTGCACGACTAATAGTTGTCCTATGGACAGATTCCCCCACCTGAGCTGTAGATCTCTGCAGCTCGTCCAGAGTAACCATGGGCCTCTTGATTGAATTTCTGATCAGCGCTCTCCTTGTTTGGCCTGTGAGTTTAGGTGGATGGCCTTGTCTTGGTAGGTGTACAGTTGTGCCATACTCCTTCCATTTCTGAATGATCGCTTGAACAGTGCTCCGTGGGATGTTCAAGGCTTTGGAAATCTTTTTGTAGCCTAAGCTTGCTTTAAATCTCTCAATAACCTTATCCCTGATCTGTCTGGTGTGTTCTTTGGACTTCACGGTGTTGTTGCTCCCAATATTCTCTTAGACAACCTCTGAGACGTCACAGAGCAGCTGTATTTGTACTGACATTAGATTACACACAGGCGCACTCTATTTAGTCATTAGCACTCATCAGGCAATGTCTATGGGCAACTGACTGCACCAAAAGGGGCTGAACAATTACACACACACCCCACTTTGCAGTTATTTATTTGTAAAAAATGTTTGGAATCATGTATGATTTGCATTCCACTTCTCACGTGTACACCACTTTGTATTGGTCTCTCATGTGAAATTCCAATAAAATTAATTCATGTTTGTGGCAGTAATGTGACAAAATGTGGAAAACTTCAAGGGGGCCGAATACTTTTGCAAGCCACTGCGTACATATGCGTGTGTGTGCGTAATATGTTGGCGCTTTACACACACTCACACACACTCCCCTTTGTATAAACCCATTCACGTTGTTTGCAACATATTGTGCCCCATTACCCAAACATTTTTTTTGGCATGCTGTAACTTACAAATTGTCATTCTTATGTACATTGTCGTTTCTATTTTTGGTATAGAGCGGTCACCCCACTTGTTTACTTATCATTATTGTCCCTCCATTCGGAACATTATTGTATATGACTTGTTGTTCTTGTGGACCCCAGTTCCTTGTTTTTATCTTTTGATTTATAAATAAAGATGACTCAATACTTCTATATTTTGTCTAGTGTGGTGCATATAGGGCAGTCCTTTTTCTATTTTTTTCAGTGTCATTATACTCTTGTCTTCTGTACGCCTAGCGTTATGATTACTCTTCTTACTATGTGGAGCTAGTTCCAACTTTTTGCTTGGAAACACCTCAATAACCATCGTCACTTCTGGCACTATATAATATTTTGAATTAAATTGATCCAAACCCAAGACTACAAGGTTGTAGTTCTTTTGACTTCCACTTTAAGGCTTCTTGCACACTACATGCGATATATCTATCTATCATATATTTTTTTTATATATATCTATCCAAATTTTTTTTTTATTATTCTGATTAAAAAAAACATTGCAGCATTCAGTACTTTTTTTAATCAGTCAAATCGGATCGTATAAAAAAATCGCAATTGCATGTATTGTGCAATTCAAACTCAGATTTTCTGCCAATGATTAGTTTTACATAGATTATTATTAATAATATTTGTATAGCCCTTACCTCTTCCACAGCACTTTAGAGTACAGTATATAGTTTGTCCCTGAGAGTGGCTTACAATCTAATTTCTATAATAGTCAAATGGTAGGACACAGTAGTACTCGGAGGAAACCCACACAGACATGGGGAGAACATGCAAACACCTTTGTCGTCCGCTGCTTGCTGTTCCTCCGCCTTTCCATAGCAACGGTTGTGTCCCTAGCCTGTAGGTGCATCTTTACAGAGATGGCAATGCACGGTCACCCAAAGGATCGTGTAGCGATCCCTGCCGCCGTGTATGAGGCGTAACCCTATTAAAGGATGAATAACCCTAAAGCCTAGTACACACTTTCTATTATGATTGGCCAATCACTGATCAATTTTGCCACCTACATGTAGTTACAGGCAACAGATATTGAATACTAGGAGCAAATTTTGTAGGTAAGCCCTCATATTACGTTCAATTGGTGAGTGATTGGCCAATCAGAATTGAAAATGTGAACCAGGCCTAATTGATGCACGCATTTCGCTTTGTTTGCTGCTCCTAATTGCAGACGATGATTGCCATAATTTTGACAGCTGGCATGTCCCTTATATAATAGCCAGGCTCTGGCACCCAAATCAACCCCCCCCCATGGCCTAAATAACCATTGCAACCCGATGAACTCGACAGTACCAAAACAAAGTGTTTCACTAGGCTAAACATGGACCATGCTTGCAAGTGTGAGGCTAGGTTCACAGTGGGATGTCACAGTGGAACGAAAGTAACACCGGTTACCGCACTGCATTGTTAACCTTATGCGATGTTCACAGTACGGCAATAGTCGCTGCTGCAGTGCGTTACCTCTAAACGCACACGTTAACAGATACTTTTCATTACCTGTATACTCCACTGTATCTACAGCAGTGTTCTCCCCAGAAATTTCTTCCAGCCTGGTAGCATAAAAAAGTAGCTGGGTAGGGTGAGATGAGAGAATGCAGGGCCAGTGCTTCTCTGCACAACACTGCTTACAGCAGAGGAGAAGGTGAGCCGATGACAGCCAGGTGCTCATCAAAACTAGCCGGGTGAAACACCCGGCTAAAAGAGCTTGGGGAGAACACTGTACAGTATGTTATGGTAATGCAGCATTAATCTGCATTACCACTTTTTTTTTTTTTTTTTTTGCATTGTGTTGTAATGCAGCATCCCACTGTGAACTTAACCTGAATGTTTTTATAGAATTCCTTTTCAAAATAGTCCTGTCATGCTTTCTGCTTCTAGCTGAAGACTTGCATGTGTCACTAGCTGATAACCTTCTGAGAGTCACTATCCCATTCGGCTGACACACTGCTAACTACTCTACATGCACAAGGGAGTGCGGGTGTTTATAGTCTCCTTCTGAACTCTGAGGGTGTCAGCTTTGTTTCATCCGTGCCTATGAATAACCTATCCAGGCCTGGTGATGGGAAAAGGGAATAGTCCAGGGGGATATGACAGAATATGTAGACTATTTTACTATTTTGCTATTATATGAAGATTCAACCTACAGTTTGCTACATTCAATGCTTATAAAATACTGTATAAGAAACCTTTACTTCTAAGTGATTGTAATAACTTTTTACATGGCGAATACGGTTATAACACTACAGTAGCAATGGCTGAAAGTTTTATAAGAACATACAGCTTATTTTTAGCTGTTCTTTCCTAGTGGCTTCTCTGTTTTGTAACTTTGGATAAATGCTTCCTTGTAGCTTATGATGACATCATAAGACGTTGGAAATTGTGAGGGAAAATATGTGTGTCGGTTTGTCGTCAGGTGGCAGAGTGTCAGTGGAAGCTGATCCTGTGTGATTTCTGTTTTCTTAGTTACTCTGTGTACCTGATATCTGGATAGGTGTGTGTTTCTAAACACTGATCTAAACAGCAGAAAGTCTTTTAACGTGTACAGTGTACTTTCTGTGCCGATCCTTTATTAGACTTTGTGTTTTCTTTCTATTTCTTTCTGTGTTGTAGTACATGATGATCTATTCTTAAAAGGAAGCCATTCGTCACACTAAATGCAATTAAAGGATGAGATTAAAATGGATTGTGTTTTACATGACACCTGTATATACAAAATACCTTCTATGTTGTGCCTGATATATTTACTGTACTTTTTAGATCACCAATTAAATCTGTTTTCTGGTTAGTTGAAGTGGTAGAAGTATATTTATTACTGCACTTAATTGAAGTAACATGACCATTTAGCACAGATTCTGCTGACCATGAGTTCAGTTCATACCATATAAGTCCTTTCTTTAGACAACAGAGGAGCTGCTTAGTACAGCCTAGCAGATTGATGACACAAAGACTCCTCTGTGTAATATTGCTTCATTTTGATTGAATGTCATTTGGCATTGACATATTTGGGGCAGTTCTGTTCAGATAATGGTTAGAGTGTGGCCTTCTATCTTCCCTGGCAATCTTCTGTTTAATATGAAAGGGTTTTTTTCATATGTATAATGGCACTCTTGGTGTGAACAGCTTTGTCATATACACTGTTCTTTCTTTTCTGTCCCTGAAAATGTGAGGGCTATGAGATGCAAATACCGGTATTGCAAGCAAGGTCGTTCACATTGTTACACGCAGATGGCCATGCGATCGGTACGAAACACGTCCAACCGCACGCCATCTGCGTTTCCATGTGTTGCGTGGCTGATCTCATTCACTTGTAGTTAACTGGTCAGCCGCGCATTTTGCTAAAAAAAAAAAAAAAAAAAAAAAAAAAAAAAAAAAAAAAAAAAAAAAAAAATGCGTGCAGCATGCGTTTGTGCACTGCACTGGAGCGCATGCAGTGTGAACATCAGACCGTGCAGTCTATGCACTTCTGATGTTAGTGTATGGCTGCCTCCTGCACACGTTGCCAAAATACGGACGACAGCATGTGTAATGTGAACGGGGCCTAAATGCGATCTTTTGATGCAATTTGAACGAAACTAATCTGAAGGTAATTATCGACTTGTTCACAATTGCTGAATGAGTCTTAGTTCAAATTCGATCATAAAATCCAACTTTCAGATCGATTTTATCCTATTAAAGGAAACCAGAGATGAGTTAAGTTTTTTATACATACCTGGGGCTTACATCCAGACCTCCAGCCCCATCCGCACGGATTGCTCCCACGCTGCCATCCTCAGCCTTCTCCAGCTCCGGTACCGGATCCCGTAAATTTGGCGAGTCGCGGCCAGTTTGAGCAAGCACAGTGCACTCTCTCCGGCGGAGAGAGACGGGGGGAGTGCACTGCGCTGGCTCAGACTGGCCAAACTTGCAGGACCCGGTACCGGAGCTGGAGAATTCTGAGGACGGTGGCGTGGGAGCGATCGTTGCAGATGGGGCTAGAACTTTTAACTTAGCTCATCTCTGGTAAACTTTAAGCAATCGACCAAAGAATCGTTTCTTATCGATTGCCTTCATAAACAGCACATTTTCTATACAATTCGATCATTCAAATCGCATCGAAAGATTGCATTTAGTGGAAAACCTTTACCGGTAATGGGCACCTTAACTGTTCAGCTGCTTAGGAGTTATTTCTGTTTATGTACTAGCGTGGTTACCTGTGTTTTGAATCACATATAGCGTAAGTCTATGGGCCACACAAAAATCGCATTGGTGTGCGTTTTCCAGTTCGAAACTACATGCATTTTTGCATACAGTAATTTCCTATGGAGCTGCAAAGGTATAAGTTTTTTTGTGTAAAAAATAAAAATAAAAATCTAATATTGAGATAATCTCTACAGGTGCAAGCTTTGTAATGCCCGAAGCAGGACAGAGCTATGCAGAGCTGTGATCGCATGCTGCTGCTGCCCACAGCCCCCTGACTTCCAGCAGTTACTGGTGGGATTGATCTGGTAAAGAATCAACATTTATGATTTATACACAGTGATCAAAATTTCAATCTTAAAGGGCCTTTCATTGGTCTCCTACTCTCCTCTGTCGTGCAGCACACTGATGGCTATCCTCCCCTCCTCATAGCAACAAAACATGTTAGCTAGCAATGCATCTGTACAGAACTTTGCCCTAACTGGCACCCAAAGAATTGAGTCCTGATCCCTGCGGGCGACAGTCCTCATGCATTTGTACGAGGCTTAACTACTAGAATAAAGTGCAAACAAGTTGAGAGGTTGGCCAGGATCTTTGTATCGATTCTATTCAGGATGTGAATCCCCCTCCCCATTCAATATGGGCATATTCAAAAATCTGTGTTTGTGAAGGATAGTGTTCGTTTCTGAGTAACGTGCAAAAATGCACACAATAAATAGCAATTGTCCAAACTATGCAGGTTAACGAGTGCATTATGCCGTGCACATAGAGAACTTGGCCTGAATGTTTGGCCATTGCTTTCGGTTGCATATATCTGCACTCATGCATATTGGGGAGTATATACCTTCTTTTGCAAAGCACAATGTTTTGCACAATAACCTTTTTTTTTTTTTTTCATTTTTCTGTCTGGCAGTTAGTTAGAAGCTGGGAAGTGAGAGCAGCCAGTCTCTTCCTTTGAACATATAGCAAAGGGAAGTGATGGATTTGTGAAGAGGAAGTAACTCCCACTCTACTCTGTACACGTTTCCCTGGGTCATGTGACTGGCTTTTCCAAATGTTCTTTCACTGTATCAGTGGCATAAAATATAATAATTGTGTGATTAGTGGTGTAATGCTGTATGGGGGGAGGATTTTCCCCAGTTGTGACCCTGCCACCAGTAAAACAAAGCGATACCTACCACCATTCACACTATGCAAAGCTAAAATAACATTTTGTATTCACGTGGAGTTAAAGGGATACTGTAGGGGGGTCGGGGGAAAATGAGCTGAACTTACCCGGGGCTTCTAATGGTCCCCCGCAGACATCCTGTGCCCGCGCAGCCGCTCACCGATGCTCCGGCCCCGCCTCCGGTTCACTTCTGGAATTTCTGACTTTAAAGTCAGAAAACCACTGCGCCTGCGTTGCCGTGTCCTCGATCCCGCTGATGTCATCAAGAGCGCACAGCGCAGGCCCAGTATGGTCTGTGTCTGCACAGTACACTCCTGGTGACATCAGCGGGAGCGAGGACACGGCAACGCAGGTGCAGTGGTTTTCTGACTTTAAAGGCAGAAATTCCAGAAGTGAACCGGAGGCGGGGCCTGAGCATTGGGGAGTGGCTGCGCCAACACAGGATGTCTGCGGGGGACCATTAGAAGCCCCGGGTAAGTTCAGCTCATTTTCCCCCGACCCCCCCCCCCCCCCCCCCTACAGTATCCCTTTAAGGATTATGCACAACAAACTGCACAAAATGACCAACCGCACAAGTTGTTTACTTAACAAGTACATACACACACATCAACCAACCAAACAACCAAGTCGCTTAAATATTATGCGTGTTGGCTAAATTACAAGCTGCACAACATGTCTGCATTCAAAAACGTTGTTCAAAAGACTTGTACTCTCGTTCCAACCTGCATAATAGTTTGGCAGATTGATCCTCTGGTTGGATCTGGCAAACAAGTTATCAGTTGGTCATCTGTTTTTTTGCCAGCTGTACACACGACCAGCTGTCTTCCAACAGACAGGTTTGAGAGAGATAGTTGGACAGATTGTTGGTACATGTGTATGAGCACTAAACTTTAATATGTAGTGGCGATAGGGGAAAGAAGTTCTCAAGTTGCAAAAAATACATATTTGCAGATTTAGCTGTGTGACCATGACCTGGGATTTACAGATCCATTCAGCATCCATCATATGTAAATTTCCCAGCATATTTACATTCTTTGGCTTTCAACCTAGTAAGCAGCATTTCCTGTTTATGGTGGATGTTATTTATGATTTCCTTAGTGCCTACTTGTCAATCATCATTATGGTAGTTTGGAAAGCTTGCCTCAGTGCTTGCTGCAAGTTGCCTTTTGTTTGTGAGTTGAATCTGCAGTCTTTCTTGGATATAATCTAATCTTTATTATGAGCTTCTTCATTTCTTGGCAGCTGCTGACTTGCCAGTTGGACTTTTCTTTTTAACCTTTTACTTATTCCCCATTGTATTAAACTTGCCTCAGCAGATTTAGGGAGAAAGCTTCAATTCAGTGTTTAATCTTAAGCTTGATAAATTAAATAGGTGAGTGATTCATAGGAAAGCTGTTCTTCGGAGTGACTCAGTTTTGCATAAATGTGAGACATTCTTTCAGTATGGTATCCATTCTTTGCTGTGTCTGCTTCTGCAGTGGAAAACCTTTTTTACTGCTAGGTATGTGCTTTACATTTTATGATGTAGCTCTTGGATATGTCAAGTTGTGTCTTTGCATTTAGCTCTTCAGTGAATATTGCTGTATTCGCACAATGTAAAAAAGAAAGCTTGCATGTATGAAACCATTGAAGACTCTTAGGGGTGATTCACACTGAGAGTCTAAAGGCTCTAGTGATTTGAAAAGCTCTTGCTAATGTAATGCTATGGGGGATTTAAATAAAAATCATATCACTCAGGTGAGAACACACATTGCATTACAATAGCAAGATCATTTAAAATCACAAGCGCTTAGAAAAAGCTCTTGCAGTGTGAACCAGCCCTCACAGAAAAATTATTGCGAACAGGAATATTTTTATACAGTAGAATCTCGCTAGGCCTGAAAGATAAATCGAATTTAAACCGAAATCGTGATCACTAGGATCACAATTTCGGAATCGTCAAAGCGGCAATTATCGCGATCATGTCATTTCCACATGGGGAAGTTTGAAGAATTGGCTTCAAACTTCCCCAAAGTCCCAGCGCGTGCGGCCTGCAGCATCAGCAGCGTTGGACATACCTTCCGCATGAGTCCAACACTGTCTGTCCTCTATCGCCATCTGCCGTCTCTCTTGTGCTTGGCAAAACTCCAGGTTCCTGTATGTCACATGACATACAGGAAGTATTCCATGCATTAGAGCCTGCAGGAGGCGAAGCGGATAGACTGGCATCGCTGGACTCGCTATGTCCAGAACTGATATAGGAGGCACAGAGAGACAGAGTGGGCAGAGAGAGAGAGAGACAGAGGGGGCACAAAGAGAAACAGAGCGGGAAAAATGTCACAAAGGGGGCAAGAGAGAGACCCATAAGAGGCATAAAGAGGCAAAGGGGGCATAAAGAGAGACAAGGGGACAGAGGGGGAACAGACGGGCAAAGAGGGGAAACAAAGCTTGATTTGAAGGAAATCGTGAGTTGAATCGAAATCGCAATTTCAGACAAAAATCGCTCAATTCAATTTTTTCCTAAAATCGTTCAGGCCTAAATCTCGCTATAGTAAACTCTAAAGTAAGCTTAATCCCAGGTCCCAACCATGCACCTGTATGAATATACAATGTGTGAGGAATCCTGGTATAGTAAATTTCTGATATCGTAAACTACTTTGCTAAGTCCCTTGAAGTTTACTATAAGGGCTCTTCCACACTAGGACGTTGCGTTTGATGCCACGTTATGGTCACACAACGTGCCCCTAACGCAACGCATGCCACTTTTGAAGTGTGACGTTAAATTGCCCAGCGTTATGTGTCTCGCGGTGCGCTGTTTTCATTGCATACTGATAGAACAAAAACGGCGCATACGACACATTTATAAAAAAAAATAAATCAAAAACATTACTGAGCACGTCCAAACAGTCCAATGTAGCTAATAACGCTGAGAACGCACAGCATGCAGCACTTTCTAAATGTTGCTACACGTTACACACAACGCAACGTGAGCACTGTGAATGTCGCACAGACTTTGTGTTGCTGTGCGTTAGTCTGCATTGTTACTTTTTGTAATGTGCGACCTTAACGTCGCACTGTGAAAGAGCCTTTAAGGTATTCAACTGTAGCCCGATTGAGTAGCACCAGGGTGGTACAAATCTTACCTTCTGTGTTTTTGTCTGCTATGGATTTCCATGGATTTTGTAATGTAATTGATGTAATTTGACGTATTTTTTTTAACACACCACATACCGTACCATGTGGGCCTGCCATGTAAAGCACACCTGATCTGGAAAAATCAATGTCAAATACCTCAGCTCAAAGATTTAGCCGGTATAATAGAAAGCCGGTGTGTTCAGGGAGTGTTAGTCAACAGTACCTGCTGCTGTAGTATTCCCACCTCAACGGAGGATGTTCACGGCATGATTAGAGGTAATATAACTTGCTGTAATCCCGACATCCATACGGAGCAACTGCGGCTTGGTCAGCAGCGCAGGTCCGCCGTACGAACTCCGTGTTTGGTGCTGCTGGATGGGCTCCCCGGGCACGTGATCTGCAGTACTTCTGATTTCCGCCCCTATGCGTTCCACACTGGTAACTTGCTGTCAGGAGCAGGTACTGTTGCCTAACACTACCTGAACACACCGGCTTTCTATTATACCGGCTAAATCTTTGCGCTGAGGTATTTGACATTGATTTTTACCACTTTTGGGCTTTGGAGCCAGCCCGCCTCTAGCAGCATTAACTATCCATCGTTTTGCAGTCCTATAGTGTCCATATATTGATCTGGAAATCGGAGGTTATATCCTTGCCTTGGATGGCCTACAGACTTCTCAGATAATCTTGCAGCCGACCGGTCGTTCCAGTGCAAGGGTCCCCGCATACCTATTTGTCTCATGCCAGTGAAATGGGCTTCTTCTAGCCAGGAATGGGGTGTATTCAAGTGTATCTGGACTGGGCATGTGTAAAAAAGTTCAATGCATGCGCAATAGAACAAAGCAGCTTGTGTGTGGCTTTTTTTTCTCTGTACATGAGTGCTTCTTTCTACTCACGGCCAGAAACAACCTATTAGACTGGTGCAAGTCAAATAGGTATACAGGGAACCCGTGGGGGTTAATAGTGGGCTGCAGGAAGCATCGTGCCCGGAGACTTTCCAATACATAGGCTTTCAGTGGACACATTTTTCCTGTCCGGTTTTGGAAATTGTGCCAGGTTGGGACTCTGCGTTCCATCTCGCGCTCCGCGGCACACGGATCCGTGTCTTTTACAAGTGGAAGCGGATCCTATTTTTAACATAGGATCCACTTTCTGCATTTTAAGCGGAGCTTGAAAAACGTATTGCATGGATACGTTTTGTAACTACTTAAATACCAAGCTAATAAAATCTACGCCCTGTTTTGGTGGTCACCTGGCTTGCAGGACGTAGATTTCAATTAGCCGCCGCTGCACACATCTGCTGATCTTGCCGCTTTATTTCCACCGTCTGTCGCCACAGCTCACTGGTTCTGCCTGTCTCTATCACGGCAGAGCCCTGTGAGTGGGTCAGGAGGTTCTGTATTTCAATGTAAGCCGCTCCCATTGGCTTACATTGAAAGACAGGGTCAGGAGCCAATGAAAGCTGCTCCTGACCGGCTCGCAGGAACTCTGCCGTTGTAGAGATAGCAGAGTGGGTGGCCCAGGATCCCGACGTGCGGCGGTGAAGGCGGTTGCGCTGGGTATGTGCAGAGATTCTGCCGTTTCTGTACCAGCGGTCTCTGGCCCTTAAGGGGGCAGAGACCGCTGGTACTTAAGTGGCTAAAGTGTGAACCAGCACTAATAAGGAAATGTATGTAGGGGATATTAATAATTAAATGACCGTGCGCTCCTCACTCACCAACCCTTAGCTACTGCCTAAAAATAAAAAAAAATAAAATTACAAATAAAAATGAATGAATCTGGGTCGCTATCTGCATAAAAGTGTGTGCTACACCTCAAATGTATAGATACCATAAAAAAGACAGAGCACTCAACACTTCTTTTTATGGTATCTTTGTAGGGGAGAGCCTGTGTAGAGCTTTGTATAACAATGATATTTTTATAGCGCTTTTCTCCCTGGGGGAATTGGCTAGGAGTCTGGCTGCTGCATTCTGCACTAGTTGTAAGGAGCGTAGAACCTTATCTTGGGATCCGACGAACAGGGCATTGCATTAGTCCAGGCAGGTGGATACAGATGCATGAACCAGGGCAGGTAGGTCTTCAGCTGGGATAAGGTGTTTGATTCTCGCTATAGAGTTAGGAGTTTGAACTGGATCCTGTGGGTGATTGGTGGCCAATGGAGGGATTGGCAGTGGAAGGCCGCATCAGAGGAGCAGGAGAAAATGTGGATGGGAGAAGCAGCAGAGTGCAGTGGAGACTGGAGAGGTGTCAGTCTGTTTTTTGTAAGGCCACAGCTTAGGGTATTACAGGTATAAACTGATCAACCAGTAATCAACATGATTAGACCATGTACATGCATTTTAATTGCCTCTTTTGTAAGGAAGGGACACATTCTGGGGATATTTTTGAGGTGGAGGTAGCAGGAGTTTAATATATGGTTGAAATGAGAGCTCAGAGTCCAGAGTTACCCCCAGACAGTGAGCTTTAGGAGTTGAGGCTATTAGGGTTTTTCGTACATTATTTGTAACTATAGGTGGAGGAGCAGAGAGTGATGGAGGAAATTTCACAATCTCTGTTTTGTTCATGGTAAAGTGAACAAGGTGAGAGTGATATGGAGGCTGCCATATTTGTTTCCATGTACACATTACCAGTTGCTTGGCAGCCCTGCTGATCTATTTGGTTGCAGTAGTGTCTGAATCACACCAGAAACAAGCATGCAGCTAATCTTTGCAGTTCTGACAATATTGTCAAACGCTTGATCTGTATATGCTTGTTCAGGTTCTATGGCTGAAAGTATTCGAGGCAGAGGATCAGCAAGACAGCCAGGCAACTGTTTTTGCTTAAAAGGAATTAAATATGGCAACCTCCATATAACACTCACCTATGGTTCACTTTAGGTTTGAGAAAATGGGATGATATGAATGCAGAAACAGTAGGCACACAGTCAGGGAGAGATAATAGTGTAGAGAGGTCAGGAGATGAGATATGTTTGAGTGTCATCAGTGTAGAGGTGATAATGGAAACCAAAAAAGCGTATTCATTGTTCCAGGCCATGAGTTAAGCTTCATCTACTCAATATGATTCTTTGTGCGATTCGATTATGATTCTATTTATGACCCGATTAAATCCGACATGTCCGATCGGTATTCGATTCAATTCGATTTGCCATTTGGTCAATCGAATCGAAACTTGATCGGACATGTTGGATTTAATTGGACCGTAAATAGAATCGTAATCGAATCGCACAAAGAATCGTATCGTGTAGATTGGGCTTAAAGATCAAGAAGTCCTAGAATGGAGCCTTGTGGTACCCCAACAGATAGCGGGCTTGGAGAGGAGTTAGTGTTGGAATAGGAGACAGTTAAAGAGCGTCCAGACAGCAAGGAGCTAATCCAAGAATGTGCTAGGCCCTTGACACCCTGTGATAAATGTCTGGAGAAGTAGAAAGTGTTGGATGGTGTCAAAGGCAGAGGGAAGGTTGAGGAGTATTCGTACAATAATTTGGCCTTTGGATTTTGCAACTGGGATGTCAAGTGCAACTTTGGTGAGGATTGTTTCAGTGCAATGGTGAGAATGGAAGACTGGAGGGGGTCTAACGAGGAGTTACACTTGAGAAGGATTTACTTGGCACCCAGTAGTTGGAGGCGGAGGGTTAAATTCACACACCACAGCGATGCTCACAGTTCAGTTCCTCACCCCAAACTACCAGTATGGTATGGATCCTAATTAGCCGCGGGGCGTGCACCCGACCAAATGGCAGCAACACATGAGTATACATCTTAATGCAAAAAAGTTTGTCCAGGCACTGTCCCTTTAAAGGCTTTATTCAAACCACCGCCATATCCATAATACAATGCAATCCCATACATACATTTGCGCAGGGTACATCTAACCTGTGTTGTAGAGTGGTGTTAGGGTGATAGGGAAGACTGTGACCAGGAGATGTAGGACTGCACTACAGCTGTTTCGCGGTGGTGCAGCGCTTGCTAACGTGCTCGTTGTCCAAAGGTTGTCCTAAGGCTAAAGCAGTGAAAGCTGTTAGAGAGGGTGAGGTTAGAGTGTGTGACTGGCAAGGTAGATGGGAAGGGGTTAGTCTCTGGTGTTTGAGCAAACCAGGCAACGGTGAGGAAGGTGGAGTAGATGGTTGGACTGGTGAAAGGGGTTGCATTTGGAAGCTATTCTGTATTGTAACAATCATCATAATCATGCCATGATTAATCATTAATAATAATTATGCCACGTCTCATTTAAAGGACTTACGAGGCCAAATTAGTAAAAAAAAGTTAATTACCTGTATAATCTTTTACGGCACGGAGGACGCCGTCCGCGCCCTCCGTGCCAATCCGCCGGGCCCCCCCCCGCTCATTAGCCCCCCTGGGCCGGCTCCTGACCCCACGGGTCGGGCTCCCCTGCCTCTCCCAAAATGGCCGCTTGCTCTGGTCGCGGCTGCACAGTCCGCATAGCCGCGAGTGCGGCTGCGCAGCTCTACGGCCAACCTCCCCGATCCACGCTACGTATCGTGGATCGGGGGGTTGGCCCTAAAGCTGCGCAGCCGCACTCGCGGCTATGCGGACTGCGCAGCCACGGCCAGAGGGAGCGGCCATTTTGGGACAGGCGGAACTTCTGCCAGCCCCCTGCAGTCGACCTATGCCCGCAAAGTTACCATACGATCCTCCGTACCCACGCCGCGGCTCACTTTCACTTCACGCAGTTGGAGTGCACTGCGCCTGCATGGCCCTTGCCACGTGCATCCTTGTTCACGCTCCCGTCACCGGGATAGTACTATGCAGGCACAGTAAAAATGTTCTCGTACTGTGCCTGCACAGGGTGCTCCTGGGTACGGGAGCATATGCAAGGATACACGTGGCCAGGTCGCACTAGACGTCGACTTAGAAGTCTGCTTCCACTGCGTAAAGATAAGTGAGCCGCGGCGGGGGAACAGGCACAGGTCGGCTTCAGGGGGCTGGCAGAATCTTCAGGTAAGTGGAACTCATAATCTTTTCTTTCAGTTCCGCTTTTTATATCTTGATTTGTGATGTTTGCAGTAATTTGTTCACTACAACGCAAGCATTTAATGCAGATTTCTGAAAGTTTTTATCCTGGCCAAACTGTAAGCTGCGACGCTCTATTTGTGTGAGTTGGAGTTGCACTTTAATCTTTTTTATTAATAAGCACTTATTTCTACTTCAGTTGAGGGAAAATAATGGGAAACCACAGGAAAACAAATTCTTGTTTGGGATGAAAACTAGGTCACTAACAATGGAAGGGCCACCCCTCCATGATGGCATTATGGTGAATGTCACAGTATGAGTGCAGAGGACTGGCAGTGGTGTGTTTCTCTGCTCGGTCCTATTCCTGTCTATCAGTTGAGCATTTGGCATTTGTGTTCTTGCACCTATGAATAATGCAGTCTTGGCAGGTCCATTAGTAGATAAATAAACTACAAACTTTACAGTATCTCTCCTTAGAATAGAACAGTACTGCTTGCCATGTGTCCAGGCTGAAATATAATGGCCTATTACTATTAGAAAGTCTTTTCATTCTGTGTTAACGTTTAAATCATTTTTGAGTGGTTATCAGTCATTATCAGTCTCTTCTTGCAGCTCATGGGTCCTAGGTTGAATTCCTGGCCAGGACACATCTACTTGAAGTTTGAATGTTCACCCTGAACCTGACATGAGAAGAATACAGTCAGTCATCTTTATTCTTTTATAAAACAAAGCCAGTTGCCTGATTGCTGGGCTGATGCTCTGCTCTAAATGCTTTAAAGGAAACCGGAGATGGGTTTCGGGGATTTCAGTTGCAGCCTTGAGCGCTGTCACTTGCTTGATGTCTGTTTGAAGAAATGTGTATACCATTTACGGCTAGCAGCAGTAGAAAAAAATGTTTTTATTGTTAGACTAGCGGTAGGTCTTCTCCGTGAGGGCCCGTCATTGCCGTAGGGAATAATTTGTGCACATATTATTTATACTGAAGCTAACGCCCTCCTTTGCTGTACCTGTTTTGAATGGAAGTTGTGTAATTTTGTCCATATTCTGGAGCTCTGCACATCTTTGCAGGTAGCTAATTTGGGTACAGCTTCTGTCTGGAAGTGCTGCCAATGTCTCCTGCTGTACAACCTCAATGTCTACTGGCCACCTTGCTCCCTTATAAAGTTCCCAGGTGCCTAATGGCCCCCCTCCAACCCTTATACAGTTCCCTGGTGTCTAGTGATCCTCCCTCTTCTATATAGTTTCCTGGTGTCTAGAGGCCCCCGCCCTCCCCCATACAGTCCCCTAGTGTTTAGTGCTTCACCTCCAATATAGCTTCCCTGGTGGTTTAGAGTGGGCCAAACATAATGCAAAGTGGTTAAACCACTTGAGGGCCAAATTTAATGCCACTGAGGGCCATATTTGGCCAGCAGGCTGGAGTTTGACATGTATGACTGTTTCTGGGTGCACTGCAAATTATGCTATGTAAAGATGTATGAGAATAGTTCAGAATGTTCAGTATGCCTTAAGTTGCATCATTTGTATGAATTGTGTGAAGAGAATAAAAAAAAATCCAGATATAGGGGTCAATTCATAAAAGGCTGTGCAGTAAAAAAAAAAATCTGTTCGGGAAAATACCTCGGTTTGGTATTTTAGACTTATAGTATTGGTTTTGCCTATTTTTGTCTTGTATCTCCGCTTGTGTGCTGAAATAAACCTGACACAAGCTCGTTACATGGATCTCAGCTGAGCATGTACAGTGTACTGTACGTAGTGAGAACGGCTGTCTTGCTGCAGGGCACAGTCACAACAGGTTGCTATTTTCTATTCACTCTCTTCTGTGCAGGAATTTCCAATCTTGTTCAGCTTCTAGGTTTATCTAGTATATCTGCTTGGGGTATGATTGTGGTGTCACATTACTTATCCAGCAGTCATGTTCACACTGTGAGCGTCTAGAGAATAACAGCTGTTTTCTAACCAAACTGTCCCCCGTTGGACATCTGCATCTACTTACTGGTGTTTTATAAAGAACCATAATATTGTACAGTACTGTATATTAAATGATAAAGGGTTTAGATTAGACTTTACATTGTAATAACATGGCACAGGATGAGAGTACACGGCTCTTACTGGCCGAACTGCTTAATGTAGCATTCATTTAAACTGCAGTCTACCTACAGTATAACCTAAACAACAAGATGGGATAAAAAGTGCAGTCTTTGTATAGAACGGTCTTCTGCTGCTCTGAAACTTCTACTTTAGGTCATGAAGTTCCTTATTGATGTCGCGGGGCAGATCCCTGGAGTTATGGTAGCCAGTGTGCCTGGAGCCTTGCCCCCTCCCCCGCCTTTCTGAGCATTTTCTATTTTAAGTGGATGCTTCTGCAGCTTTTTTTTTCCTTTTCTTTTTTAAAGGAATACTGATCTGAGTGGCTGTCAGCCTAGCATTGCAAACCCCTTTTGCTTTATGAAGGCCGAGGTTCCATTTGTGCAAATCCCTTCCGCTTCCCACTCACAAAATCAATAGGCTGCATCTGAATTCAGATTCGGCTACATTCCTTGGACCTCACATCCAAATCCTCATAGCCTTGGCCCGTTTTTTGGATTTGGAAGCGATTTCACACAAGGACGGGTGTTGTGTCCTTTTGTGAAACGGACGTGCCAGCCTAGTAGAAACGTCTTTAAAACATAATAAAACTCTATTTCTTGCCTGGTTATCACTATGGCATTGATACTCCTTCCAACCTGGTGCAACCATACCACCACTGAAGGCACCACATATGTGTACTAGTCCTTGGTTAGGCTAGGTTTACACTGGGGCTCAAAGCGGTATGTTTCATGGAAGAGGCTACAATGGACATGCCTATGTTAGGGTGCGTTCAGACGTGTTTATTCTAGTGACGGAACGCAAAGTCCCAACCTGCACAATTACTTTTTTTCTGGACAGACATTGGACATGTCATAGACGGCATGCGTTCACAGTTCCTCCGTTATGTACACGTTGCATGTCATGATGCAATGTGTACATAACGCGAGGAACTGTGAACAAGGAGGTTCATGCCTTGAATTGTGACAGCGGATCCAATACCATCGTCCACGTCATGTTCTGGTTTTAGTGGGAAGTAACTCAAAGGACAAATATAGTGATACCGTTACTCTGTCTCCCTTATGCCTAGGTCACACGGACATTTGCGAGTTGTTTCCTCTGGCCTCTGTAATTTCTGTGAATGCAGTGTTCCTATACCAATTTTTGCCGTCATTTCAGCCAACCCTTGAAGCAGCATGCTTACTGCCACGTCTGTGTCCCTCTGCAGGGAGGAAAGCTGGCGGAAAATGTCATATGCTTTTTCAGCATGCTTGCACCACTCTGATGGTGTTTCGTGTGCGGTTGGGATCTGGAGCAGATGTTCACACCATAGGCATCCACTGTCTGGAAGAATTGTTCAGGTCTGATTTTTGCATTGCATTTACCAGAACAGATGCTTTCTGGACTGACGGCGTGACTGGATCCTATTAATAAGAATAGAGGATAGATCCGCTATCTCGCAAAACAGACCACTTTGCCTTGCGGTGGGAACAGAGGCTTCACTCCTTGGGGCAGAGTGCTTTAGTAGAGCAAGGTGTCAGTACAGCTTAGTGCCCATCTGTAGTAAGGAGACACACTGTATATTATGAGCTTTATTTTGCTGCTTTTGCAATAATGACTGTAGAGGTAACAATAGGTCACAGTGGTGGTCCTTCAGAGCACAAGAGCTGTTCTGCTCAGGGAGCTAGTATTCTTAATGCTGGGAATACACTGTTCGTTTTTGAGGTGATTAGATGGTTCGATAGATAATTTCCGAAATGTCCGATCTCCCTTTCATTACTTTCGCCGCTCGATTTATGATAGAAGTGAATAGAAAAAGATGTGAAAAACGAGCGGAAGATAAGAAAATCGACTGCAGAATCGAGCAGCAAAAAAGTACGAGAGGAGAATCGAGCGTCAGAAACTAACTGTGTATTCCCAGCATTAGACATGCATAATTATTTGCTCTGTTTGTTCTACACAAGGCTATTTCACAGTCGCTTTTTAACTCGGTGACTTAATTCCTTAAAGAGGAACTTTACTGAAAAAAAAAGTAGTATGGGAAAAAAAATAAATCAATACATAGCAAAGTGAGAAGTTAAAAAATAGTAATGAGATCAAGAAATTATTGATATTTGCAATGTAAGTTGTTCAAGTTTCATCCTCAAGCCTGAACGTCATCACTTTTACTACTAGCAGACATGAAGAAAATTAGACAGCACCAACTGCCATTATGTTTATAACTACACCCACTAACAATGCGATGGGCAAAAAGGTTGTTTATTTTTATAGATATACATATGCACAGAGGGAGATCCTTGGCAGTTGAAAGGAAACTGTCATGACATCACACTGAGGGAGGGATTTCTGATAGGGATGAGGTTCCATCCTAGGTAAAAGTTCTTATTTAAATGGCACTTCGGGGGTGAGTGCTGTGCAGATGCCTACAGGCAGGGTGTGACACATATTGGTGCTATGAAGTGGTGGTGGGAGGGGGGCACAAAATTGAGCAGGAGTGGTTGGAAGCAGAATAATGCCCTTAGCCTTCTCTTCTCTGAGATGATCCAGCTGGGAACAATCAAGCATGAGTTCAAGGCTTAACTGTTTTATTCACTTGTACCACAGTCACCTACAAATAAATTATTAATGGTTTCTTATACACTACAAGAGAATGAGAATCTTCAAGCCACGGTTTTCTGTGAGGAAACCGGAATCCTGTGCTCTGAAAGTCACATGATCAGCTGAGCAACCACAGAAAAGGGGCGTGTCTATTCAGAAGATGATCAGTTAGCCATCTTTAGCAATAACCTGATGGCAGCTGATTTTTAAATGAGTAACACCCTTTTTGTAAAGTATTATAAAAGTCTGAGGTTACTGCATGTTGCTGAGCAACACAGGTGACCAAACTGCGCATGTGCCATTCTGTTACATGCGCTGCAGAATTTATGGGCTTCTGTAACGTGGAGTTCGGCCTAGTCCACACTAGGTCCGGAAACGTATCCGTGGCTGTGTTTTTCAGCCCTGATGTCCTGGATAATCATGTTAAAAATAGCAGCAGTCCTCACCCAAGTAAAAAAAAAAGATCCGTCTGTTTGTAGGGACCCGTTTTCAAAACCTGAACGGAAGGTCCTGGAATTGCTGCATTTTTACGGACCACGGATACACGGATGGGTAGTGAAAAGCAATGGGAAAACGCAACTCCATCTCCACAGGCAAAATAGCACCAAAAACGGATGAAAAAAACGGATAGCCTGAACTTTATTATTCGCCCAAAAACTCCTCCCACTACCTTACTAATGATAGAGACGTTTTCTGTCCGTTTTTTGGGGTAAAAAAACTGAATGGAAACTGATGCAAAACTGATGCACTTTTTTTTTTTAAACGGATCAGTTTGGGGTCTGGTGGTACTTCCCCTGATCCCGGACTGCAGCGTCCATCCTACAACCGTGCCTAGTGTGGACCTAGCCTAAGTCCATGACTGTAACGGTCTTAAGCAGGTTTGGGTCCTTCAGCTACTAAACTGCCATAGGTGCAGCATAGCTTCCTAAAGAGGCACTGGTTATGCTACAGCTCCCATAGGAACTGAAGCTCTCATTGGGATGAACTGGTTAAATCTGTACTCTTTCTAATCCTTTACTGTACAGTTTTATTTTCATTATAGTTCCTTGTAGAGCTCCTTTAATACTGTAAATCCTTTTCTCCCAGATTTGGCGACAATTAAATTATAAATACCTTTAACTGCAGCCCTTACGGTTTATGCAAAATTTGTAATTGTACATGTGTTCATGCACACTTTTTCATATCCCTTTTTTATTGTGACATATATTTTTCTTCTTTTACTTATCTCACCCAGTGAGGCTATGGTTGAAATGAATAGGATCTCCCTATTCTGTCTGTAGTGTCTAATGTAACACTGTAGTTTTTTATGTTGGTTCAAAGCCGCCAGATCATGTGACTTCCTGTTTCACCTAGGCACATAGAGGAAGTCAAAGTTCAGAAGCAATGCTTATTTTTCATGGCAAGAAAGAGGTATGTGCGTGTTGTGTGCATGTGTGTTTCGTCTCTTCTGTGCAGCATATGTCCTTTTATGGTTCCTGAACCGTGAAGTGGCTGCTGGAGCTTGCCTTTGTGTACTAAATATTGAATTTAATTTGTGTTGTGTAGTGTGCTGTTGAACCAGTGGACATATGTAACCCGATTTCTCCCCATATTCAGCCCCGGCTGAGAGGAATTCACTAGACACAGACTTAAATGCGAATATCAAGAATTTGTGACCTAACAATGGTCAACTGGTAACTTCCTCAACCAGTATTAACTCTCAACACAAATATACATTCTTATCACATAACATATCAGTCTATATTGCTCAGCAAAACCTTAGGGTGTTATAATTTCCCTTTGTTATGGTACTGACACAGCTTTCACTATTCTTTGGTTAGTTTAAGGCACCGGAATAATTTCCACTTTTTGGCTCAGAGGATTTCTCAGACTCTTCTGATATATACTGTGGCCCCCAAATAAAATAAAAATGAAATAAACGGATAAGGGATCAAAGAAACAAAAAGAAATAAAACAAACAAATGCACCCAGGTATAGCACCACTATCTCTCTGTATCAAGATCACTCTCTCTTTTTCTGTCTATTTCACTCTAAATGAAGCTCCAACTTATGCAATTGCAATACTTGAATCTCCAACTCTGTTTGACTCTTTCTATCAGATGCTATTTTCCTGTTTACTTTAGTTCCTTTATGGCCCATACTCACGAGGGACTTTTGTTGCCTCAACACGCGGCGCGCGCGTTGCGGCGACAGGTCGCCCGTGAGTATGGGCCGTCGCGCGTGTGCGCACCCCGAACTGTCGCCCGTCGCTCATGTCGCCATGCGATTGAAAGTTTCAATCGCATGGCGACAGTCGCCGCCGCACCTCCCCCGCAACTGTCGCTAGTCCGCGTGAGTACGCGGACTAGCGACAGCAACCTCCATTGTGGTAAATGGAGCTTCCGGCGGGGGGAGGAAGAACGTCGGCGACAGCTTCCGTCTCGCCGCTGGTCCCTCTTCCGCGTGTGTACGCGGAGGGACCTGGCGAGAAGCTGTCGCCGGCCTGTCGCCCACACGCTCACGTGTGCTGGCGACAGGCCACTTCTGCAGCCCGTGAGTACGGGCCATTAGTGTCACTGGATGCAGTGTGACTCCAACACAACTCTTATTTTCTGCTGATAGGTTAACATAACTTGTATGCTCAGCTTACAGGTTCTCTTTATTTCAAATGCTCTCTTTCTCTCGCCTCCACAGGCCTTTCACTTAGGTATAACTGATATCACTTATGCTTCACTTGAAGATCAGGCTGTTGGTATATAAACTGAGAAGCTGATACAGGCTGACAGGCAGAATGTCTCTGGATCACAATCACTACAAGCGGCTGAGCTGTACGTCAAATGAGGGGTTTGACCGGTCATGTACTCCCTGGTGACAAAGTTCAATATCTCTCTCTGGCTGTAACTTGGGCACAGTCTCTGTTTCTTAGGCAATATAGTGCTATATTGCAGAAATGAACTGTTTATCATCACAAGATTACTGTTTCTTTAAGACCTTATCAGACAGGCAGATCTTAAAGAGAATCTGTATTGTTAAAATCGCACAAAAGTAAACATACCAGTGTGTTAGGGGACATCTCCTATTACCCTCTGTCACAATTTCGCCGCTCCTCGCCGCATTAAAAGTAGTCAAAAACAGTTTTAAAAAAGTTTGTTTATAAACAAACAAAATGGCCACCGAAACAGGAAGTAGATTGATGTACAATATGTCCACACATAGAAAATACATCCATACACAAGCAGGCTGTATACAGCTTTCCTTTTAAATCTCAAAAGATCATTTGTGTGTTTACCTTCTGTCTCCTTCTTCTCTCATGCACTGAACATTACAGGCTTCCTGCAGACAGCTCTGCCTGTGCCTGTGTTTGTAATTCCTCAGTATGTGTCAGCCAGCTACTTTCACAGCCTAACAGAGGAGGATTTTTATCCAGCACTCTTCTATCACTGATAAGATAGCAGAGAAGCTGCTGGCTTATGTAAATAAAACACACACTGGAGTGTGCATACAGGAACAGACCAGCACGGAAGAGTTGGCAGCCTTCCAGACACAGGCCGACAAGTCTGACAGGGGAAAGATACATTGATTTATTACAGAGACCGTGATAGTACAAAGTGCTGCAGTGAGCCAGAACAGATTAGAATAGGTTTAGGAACTTGTAGGATGGTAGAAAAAAACGTTGTAATTTTTGTTACAGAGTCACTTTAATCACACCACCTTCATCAGAGGATACCATTCAGTATACTGGGGTTAAAGGTGGCTATACACTAGGCCAATGCCCCGCTGTTCGCAGGCAGATTTGATCACTGGGATCGAATCTGCTGTCACAT